>NW_027266343.1:8815698-9427886 GCF_022045235.1 Haliotis cracherodii
TGTGTGAGTTGTAAATGTTTAAATGTTACTCGATAAGAGTATATTGTTTGTATTTTTCTCCACAAGACACATTAGTTGTGTTACTGGTCTGAATACAAATGTGTTAAATGTCACACGTTCAGCTGCACAGATCATACAGGCTGTGTCGTCGCACTGTAAACTATTGTGCTTCAAGCCTTTTGACTTCGATAATAAAACATCGATACCAATATAACGAGTCTTAATTTTTTCATGTGTATTTTGATCAACCTTGTAACATCAGGACGGTGGTTTGGTGAAGAGGTTCAAGCGGTTCTCTTGTGGGTGCAATGTTTGAAGCATTCGTAGAATCCAGAACATATTGCGGTTGACATGTTTTACCCATGGTGTCATCTCATCCCGAAGGTGTGGATCGTTGCTCATGATATTAGTCACTAGATTGTTTGGTCCAGACTTCATTATTCACATGCTATCTCATATACCTGGACTATTGCTGGGAGTGACGTTAAACGACAAACAAATAACGCTCACAAAAAATACATCCCCGTGCAGACCTTGATTTAGCATATCGTGTAATCATGATAATTGTCATTCATAATATTATTATTTTAAACATGTTAACCATACTTGTGAATATAGATTTGAAAGGCATTTAGAAGTGACACACACAAGGAAGAGAATACATGGATGTCGACTTCTTTATTATGAGGAACACAACGTTTCGGAGTATATGCTTACTCCTTCATCAGGTGAATGAATGCCATGAGGCAGAGAGCATATAGATTCCTCTCATGACGGGGGAAAAGGAGATAGTTTCCCTCGTGGCTGCGCCACTCGTTAAAATATCTCCTTCTCTCTCGTCACTCGATGAGAGAAACATGATATTTCATTCGACACATGAAATAGTCTCTATTTACTCAATCGATTTCACAAAAGTGATGTTCAAGGGTTCATTCATACTGCTACCCTATTTTGACGTCACAGTGCACTCAAACATAGTATGGGGTCATTCTGCAATCTAACATATTGTGACGTCACAGAAAGACATTGTGTGGGGCATGCGTACAGAAATACAGCAATAAGTATTGAAGTGGCAAGAAAATGTACAATACTTGTTTCAAGAATACTAGTATTTGAGGTAATTTAATTTTGGTTTGAAAGTATTAATAAGATAACTTTCTTTCCTTTTTCTCAGTGCATCATTTTCACATTTGTAAAACGGGAACATCATAAAATTTGGTGCTTTATTCCCGGCATATTGATCAATATGTTGACTGAATTGAATACACCGGCAAGAGGGGTCCCATATGTGTTGTCGGTTGACTCTCACTCTCTCACTCTATATACATATTGCTACATAAGGGATTTTCGTTATAGACGAATCATCAATTCCAAAGGTATGGTCTCAATCCCTATCCATAGTGGTTCAACTTCATCGGCATATAGTGTACTCTTGTTAGTCTTCTCGGTACAATCTCGGTACAATACCAACATATGATCAGTTACGTTATGTGAAATTACCATCACCAAACCGTCACACACGAGTGGCCATTTCCATTGTCCATTGTCGATCAATTAGCCCTGACCACTAAATAACACCACCACCACAAACTGAATATATACCAGTCATCGTTGTATAATACGTTGACAACTCATGATTTCAATCACTGGATTGTCTGGCTTAATTCGATGCCAACTATATTCGCTTATATTTATTGCTAAAGGTAAATGAGATTTTATGTTGCATCATAACCTTCTTAATGCTAGTATATATGTTGATTACTTGTAACCTCGTTGATCCATAGCGAAAGCATAGCATCATCAATAGACCATCGAGATACTGTACTCACATGCACATATGTCAATGGAAAATATTATGTTAACGTAAAGTGAAGTACAAGTATACTCGACCCGTGAACATCCGTGTTAGAACAGGTCTTCAGCAAGCCATGCTTGCCATAAAAAGTGACTATGCTTGTCGTAATAGGCGACTTACGGGATCGGATAGTCAGGCTGGCTGACTTGGTTGATGCACATCATCGTATCCCAATTGGAAGGATCGATGCTCATGATGTCAATCACTGGGTTGTCTGATCCAGACTCGATTATTTACAGACCGCTGTCATACAGCTGGAATATTGCTGAGTGTGGCGCTAAACAACAAACATACTTTTAAACAAACATCACCTCCTGCAGTATGCCTTTCTAACGGAATGCATGAATAGTTTTAGCGGCTTGGCAATGCGATTTGTAAAATGCGATGTTGATATACTCGGGTATGCATGTTGTAGGTTCCAGGAGCTATCCACCGTCCGCTCCGCTCCTTGGTGACTCTGTCCGGGATAAGTATTTCATTCGTTTATTATTCAATCACCTAAATATTACTTTCCCATGTCGATGGGCATTTTATGATTAAAAACCATGACTCATTCATTCCCCTAATGAAGTAGTAAACATATACTCCGAAACGTTGTGTTCCTCGTAATAAAGAAGTTGACATCCATAAATTCCCTTCCTTAAGAGTATTGTGTTAATTTATATCTTCTTTACTGACGAAAATGTATTAAATCTTGAATGTATAGAGCAAATAACTGATTACAACGCAAGAAACTACTGTTAAAAACGGATTAGGTACTAGGTAAGGAGAGGTGAAATGGGGTTTATCGTATCTTTCAAGATTAGTGCACTTATATAACGATGTGCCGATTTTTTAGTGCATTTAGTGGATATATAGAGGTTATCACGCGAGTGTGTTTGAGGATGGTAAATATCCTGCATTAGGAATAAACATTGTATTTAGCGAGCCTTGGCGAGCTAAATACATAGTGTTTATTCGTAATACATGATATTTACCATCCCCAAACACACAAGCGTGATAACCTCTTTATCACATAATGTCAGTCTTTAATTCTGTGCTTCAAAATCGCTTTCCCTCTCTCCCAAACATTACTGAAACATTGCGAGTTTTCCTGGAATGCGCGCATTAATATTTATGACGTCATAGTTTAAGTGATGTGTCATTCGGACATTGACAGTGGCCAATATAGTTCCAACTGAAATCTGTTTCTTATACAGTGACGAAGCAACATATACGCAAAACAACAATTGTTTTTAATTGCCTTTCGCGGCCATCCATCGGTCTGTCCGCTAGAGTAACTGCCCTTTGTCAAAGGGAAGCTACTCTAACCCTAGTCTATGAGACGTCACGGCCACGGTCAGACATTGTTGACAGTCGGTCTGTCCTGTCATAACGTTAAGAAGTGAGTCAGATGTGCACAGAGCGACAAAACGAAACAAGGACACAATTCAAACATATTTCGGCCAAATCCAACTATTTTAATTTGTGGAGAAGTTTTCAAACCGCAGAGGTCTACTAGCACAGATATGGCTACTGATCCCGTTTGGCTAGTCCTCGTGCCCTCGCAAAATTGTTTCGAAATTTATGTCTCCAAAGTTGCCAAAACTTATAAAATGCCTTAGCTACGTCACAGTTGGACACTGATTTTCAGTATATTAGTCTGTTCTTTTGATAATGATAGCAATTATCCCTGTAGTTTATCCAGATTCCTGATGGTTAATTCTGACTCGATCGCCGAATGAGGAGGGCGACGCCATGGTTGTATATAAATACTGAAAGTAGTCCCTACTTGACCTTTGATATTTGCATCTCTATCCGCATATGACCCCAACGGATATCGTTTTTATCCGTTGGCTTTATCCTGCCGAGAAACCTACCAATTATATGATAAATAGCAATATTCCAGCAATATCACGGCTGGGAATACAAGAAATGGCTTCACTCAGTGTACCCATGTGGGAAAAAGAACCTGGTTTTGTATGTGACGAGTGCTAAACCAATGGCTACCCCAACGCCCGCTTTTGTTTGTAAATCTACTCAGCATCTTGATAACCACACTTAATAAACACGCATGTTGTACTGATAGTTTGGATAAAGAAGGAACACATGACTAAAGATCATAATAAATATATGTTTATTTTCAATATAGAACAACAGCCATCAAAACATCACTCACGCCATTGCATCGTGTAGCATGACAACCCCAACTACAAGACGACTAACTGCAGCAGCATCTGTATTACATTTGCCAAGCGGATAGACCACAGTGGACTTTAGGCATGTCACTTAGATTCCCATGAAAGCTGGGTCATAGGCAGCAGGTCCTGCAGGGGCAACGGCAGTGGCGGCAATAGTTGTGGGGGCAGCAGCAGAGGAGACAGCATACGCATCGAGTTCACCAATATAACCAGGACCTGGAATGAATGAAATGGACAGATATGACAATTGACGAATTGCTTGATTTGTTCACATGCTTCTGTACATGTGTCTAAGTTACTGCTTGTTTTCCTGTCACATTGCACTATCATACTTACCGTAACCCTGTGAATGAATGCCACCGGTGCCCTGTGATCCTGGATGGATTAATCCCTGGTTGAGCCCTGAGCCGAGACCAAGAGGGGAAACACCCAGGCCGAGAGAGGATATTCCAAGTCCGAGTTGTGGGATTCCAAGTCCGATATGTGGGATTCCAAGGCCGATATGGGGGTTTCCAAGTCCGAGATGTGGAATTCCAAGGCCGATATGGGGGAATCCAGGGCCAAATGCACCGAACGGGGGAACACCGATCCCTCCGAAAGGACGGATACCAATTCCAAAACCATGTGTTGTTGTCATGGCAACAAAGCAGACAGCGGCAACAGCAAGAAGCTTCATTTTGTTAATCTGTGAAAATAGAAAAACGAACTTATTCCATGTATTTGACTACTGTACATGGAAATATGAGGGTCAAACACATTCAGTATGTTACCTTCGTTTCGTCACGTGTACATGGCCATGCATATCTATGATACCAGAAAGAATATAAATGTAAACACACTATTGATACAAGTATTATTTAATATTTTCGGTAGGCCTAAGACTTTTGTCAGAGACAAAGTATCTATTCGGTTCCTGCTTAAAACATTCTATAAAGGGAGCAGAACAGCCGACCATTTGTTTTTGTCACAGCACATTTTATTCAGGACATCCTGCATATTCAGCTGATATTTATTTTATTTTTCATTTGTTGTAAAACCTGAGTCAAGATTATTTTGTTTCCAATCTTTCCTGGAACAAATTATTTCTGCTGCCAAAACTACCAGGTCCTCCAGTATAGATTGTTCTTTAGAGATTGGACAATGTGGTGCTATATATAAATACATATTAATTAAATAATTATACTTGAAAAAGTCTTTGTTGTCAAATGATTTGAGAGTTAAAATGTAGGCTAATTGATGCCTAAGATACGTAAGTTATAGTATATCATACATAGAACTTTGCGAAAAAGAATTCACATACACATAAAAAAAACTGAGACAGAAACACTTACGTTTTGGTTGAGGTCTACCGGGACTGACTGATTCAGAAAGTGAAGTGTCCACTGCACAGTCCTTCCTTTATATTAACATGAATACGGGGGTACAAAGCGGGTCATAAATTGTGCATGTCTACAAAATGCCCAGTTGACAACTCGTTATACAACGATGACTGTGTCTACCCGACAGGTAATTAATGTATGCTGTATTAGCGTGATACAGTTATGTCATTTGACGGTAACAACAAACAGTGAATTAGATCACACACTTGATGTTTCTGACGTTCTTGCACTTGTCATTTCAGTTGCAGTATGAAATCTCAGTTTATAGATTTATTTTGAAGAGATGAAAAGAGCGTAACATTACGTAACCTGAAGTATAGTTTATCTATGAATAATAGTTATAAGTTAAATGAAAACCATTTGACCAATGTATTTATGTTACATTTTATCATGACATATTAACTGTAATGCCATACATTTTACCTTATATCAAAGTGACAAAATCCAACATGTATTACGAATATGACTTGATTCATATCCGATGGTCCGAAGATGGCATTAACGATGCAATGGCAAGGTTGGTGTTTTAGCCATATGATTCAACTTTCGATTTTCCGTAAGGGTATAAGGTGTGAAGTCCATTCCGGGTCTTATTTGACTTTTTTTTAACCAAACTCACTCAAACAAACCTCACTCACTCTAAGAAGCATTTACATGTTAGTCCAATCGATTCTATTGAGCATAGTTTTTATGCTAAATGAACTGGCTTTAAAAGAAACATATACAGTAAACTATGTTTATAATGAACACGCTTAAAACGAACTGACGGATTCAATGAACATTTTTTAGTACTTCCATTTGTTGTACCTATGCTGTATATATGCTTATAACGAACTATTGTTATTACGAACTAAAATTAGTGATCCCTTTGAGTTCGTTATAACCAGAGTTTACTTTATATATGTTTACATATATATGTTTCAAATATACACATATACATTTTGAGTGGAAAGCGGATTATTATGTGTGTGAGTTGTAAATGTTTAAATGTTACTCGAAAAGAGTATATTGTTTGTATTTTTTTCCACAAGACACATTAGTTGTGTTACTGGTCTGAATACAAATGTGTTAAATGTCACATGTTCAGCTGCACAGATCATACAGGCTGTGTCGTCGCACTGTAAACTATTGTGCTTCAAGCCTTTTGGCTTCGATAATAAAACATCGATACCAGTATAACGAGTCTTATTTTTTCAAGTGTATTTTGATCAACCTTGTAACATCAGGACGGTGGTTTGGTGAAGAGGTTCAAGCGGTTCCCTTGTGGGTGCAATGTTTGAAGCATTCGTAGAATCCAGAACATATTGCGGTTGACACGTTTTACCCATGGTGTCATCTCATCCCGAAGGTGTGGATCGTTGCTCATGATATTAGTTACTAGATTGTTTGGTCCAGACTTCATTATTCAAATGCTATCTCATATAACTGGACTACTGCTGGGAGTGACGTTAAACGACAAACAAATAACGCTCACAAAAAATACATCCCCGTGCAGACCTTGATTTAGCATATCGTGTAATCATGATAATTGTCATTCATAATATTATTATTTTAAACATGTTAACCATACTTGTGGATATAGATTAAAAAGGCATTTAGAAGTGACACACACAAGGAAGAGAATACATGGATGTCGACTTCTTTATTATGAGGAACACAACGTTTCGGAGTATATGCTTACTCCTTCATCAGGTGAATGAATGCCATGAGGCAGAGAGCATATAGATTCCTCTCATGACGGGGGAAAAGGAGATAGTTTCCCTCGTGGCTGCGCCACTCGTTAAAATATCTCCTTCTCTCCCGTCACTCGAAGAGAGAAACATGATATTTCATTCGACACATGAAATATTCTCTATTTACTCAATCGATTTCACATAAGTGATGTTCAAGGGTTCATTCATACTGCTACCCTATTTTGACGTCACAGTGCACTCAAACATAGTATGGGGTCATCCTGCAATCTAACATATTGTGACGTCACAGAAAGACATTGTGTGGGGCATGCGTACAGAAATACAGCAATAAGTATTGAAGTGGCAAGAAAATGTACAATACTTGTTTAAAAAATACCAGTATTTGAGGCCATTTAATTTTGGTTTGAAAGTATTAATAAGATAACTTTCTTTCATTTTTCTCAGTGCATCATTTTCACATTTGTAAAACGGGAACATCATAAAATTTGGTGCTTTATTCCCGGCATATTGATCAATGTGTTGACTGAGTTGGATACACCGGCAAGAGGGGTCCCATATGTGTTGACTCTCACTCTCTCACTTTATATACATATTGCTACATAAGAGATTTTCGTTATAGACGAGTCATCAATTCCAAAGGTATGGTCTCAATCCCTATCCACAGTGGTTCAAATTCATCGGCATATAGTGTACTCTTGTTAGTCTTCTCGGTACAATCTCGGTACAATACCAACATATGATGAGTTACGTTATGTGAAATTACCATCACCAAACCGTCACACATGAGTGGCCATTTCCATTGTCCATTGTCGATCAATTAGCCCTGACCACTAAATAACACCACCACCACAAACTGAATATATACCAGTCATCGTTGTATAATACGTTGACAACTTTCATGTTGCGGGACATTTACAATTTATGATTGTATGTGTACTGTATCTGCGCAATTTAAACGTCCTTGTTTGTACAAATTATTTCTACAATTATTGTATATTTTCATGCCACTACAATACCAACTGCTGTATTTCTGTATGTGTGGTACGTATGCCCAACACAATTTTTTGCGTCTTTCTGTGACGTAACAATATGTTAGATTGCACTGTGACGTCATACTAACAGTATAAATGAACCTTTGAACATCACTTTCGTGAAACCTGTTGAGTACATTATATAGCTGTTCTTTGGACTATGTAAACAAAAAGAAAGATCTTTTGTTATCAGCTTGCATGCATATTTAGTATTGGGAGGCATTCTGTAGAATAAAGACAATACTGGAGCAATTTGATTTGTAATAATGCATGCAAAATGCTGTTTTCGATGCACAGATCTGAATTAGTAGACAGATAGCTTAATGGTGTCCGTTGATATTGTTTGTGTCTGTGGTTTATCTCTTTCTTTTTTCAAACGCTGACAGTGACCTAATTCGATGCTAACTCCAATCGCTTATATTATTGCCGTAAAAGGCGACTATGCATGTCGTAAGAGGCGACTTACTTGATCGGATGGTCAGGCTCGCTGACTTGGTTGATGCATGTCATCGTATCCCAATTACGTGGATCGATGCTCCTGATGTCAATCACTGGATTGTCTGATCCAGACTCGATTATTTACAGACCGCCGTCATATATGTGTAATATTGTTTGGTCAGCGTCAAACAACAAACAAACAAAATGAATATTCACAAGTATGGTTAACATGTTAAAAAAATAATATTATGTTTAATAATTATCATGATTACGCGATGACACGATATCAAGGTCTGCACGGGGATGTAGTTATTGTGAGCGTTATTTGTTTTTTGTTTAATGTCACTCCCAGCAATAGTACATATATATGGCGATAACATGTAACTAATCAAGTTTTGACCAGACAATCGCGTGACGGATCCACAACTTCGGGGTGAGAACACAACGATTCACACGTGTCAACCGCAAGATGCTCTGGGTTTTACGAATGCTTCAAACATTGTACACCATAAGGAAACCGCTTGAACCTTATCACTAAACCGCCATCCTGATGTTACAAGGTAGATAAAAATACACATATAAAGACATTGAGACTTGTTATACTAGTATCGACTTCTCTGCATCAGAATGTTTTATTATCGAAGTCAAAGGGTTTCATTTAACTTAAAACTATTATTCATAGATAAACTATACTTTAAGTGACGTAATGTTACACTCTTTTTATCTCTTCAAGTAAGGATATGAAAAGATATGAAATCTATAAACTGAGATTTTATACTGCAACTGAAATGACAAGTGCAAGAACGTCAGAAACATCGAGTGGGTGTTAATTCACTGTTCGTTGTTACCGTCAAATGGCATAACTGTATCACGCTGATACATCATACATTAATCACCTGTCGGGTAGACACAGTCATCGTTGTATAACGAGTTGTCAACTGGTCATTTTGTAGACATGCACAATTTATGACCCGCTTTGTACCCCCGCATTCATGTTAATATAAAGG
Organism: Haliotis cracherodii; assembly: GCF_022045235.1. Lineage (NCBI taxonomy): Eukaryota > Metazoa > Mollusca > Gastropoda > Lepetellida > Haliotidae > Haliotis > Haliotis cracherodii. Next base: position 8,825,283 of record NW_027266343.1, read on the forward strand.
AAGGACTGTGCAGTGGACACTTCACTTTCTGAATCAGTCAGTCCCGGTAGACCTCAACCAAAACGTAAGTGTTTGTATCTCAGTTTGGTTTTGTGTATGTGAATTCTTTTTCGCAAAGCTCTATGTATGATATACTATAGGTAGATAGGTATCTTGGGCATCACACGCCTTTTTTCAATTATTATTATTTAATTGATATGTATTTATATAGAGCACCACATTGTCCAATCTCTAAAGAACAATCTATACTGAAGGACCTGGGAGTTTGGGCGACAGAAATAATTTGTTCCAGGAAAGATTGGAAACAAAATAATCTTGACTCAGGTTTTACAACAAATAAAAAAAATGAAATAATTGTCGGCTGAATATGCCGGTTGTCCTGAATAAAATGTGCTGTGACAAAAACAAATGGTCGGCTGTTCTGCTCCCTTTATAGATGTTTTCAAGCAGGAACCGAATACATACTTTGTCTCTGACAAAAGTCTTAGACCCACCGAAAATATTAAATAATACTTGTATCAATAGTGTGTTTACATTTATATTCTTTCTGGTATCATAGATATGCATGGCCATGTACACGTGACGAAACGAAGGTAACATACTGAATGTGTTTGACCCTCATATTTCCATGTACAGTTGTCAAACAAATGAAATAAGTTCGTTTCTCTATTTCCACAGATTAACAAAATGAAGCTTCTTGCTGTTGCCGCTGTCTGCTTTGTTGCCATGACAACAACACATGGTTTTGGAATTGGTATCCGTCCTTTCGGAGGGATCGGTGTTCCCCCATTCGGTGCATTTGGCCCTGGATTCCCCCATATCGGCCTTGGAATTCCACATCTCGGACTTGGAATTCCACATCTCGGACTTGGAATTCCACATATCGGACTTGGAAATCCACATCTCGGACTTGGAATCCCCTCTCTCGGCCTGGGTGTTTCCCCTCTTGGTCTCGGCTCAGGGCTCAACCAGGGATTAATCCATCCAGGATCACAGGGCGCCGGTGCCATTCATTCACAGGGTTACGGTAAGTGTAAAAGTGCAATGTGACAGGAAAACAGGCAGTAACTTAGACACATGTACAGAAGCATGTGAACAAATCAAGCAATTCGTCAATTGTCATATCTGTCCATTTCATTCATTCCAGGTTCTGGTTATATTGGTGAACTCGATGCGTATGCTGTCTCCTCTGGTGCTGCCCCCACAACTATTGCCGCCACTGCCGTTGCCCCTGCAGGACCTGCTGCCTATGACCCAGCTTTCATGGGAATCTAAGTGACATGCCTTAAGTCCACTGTGGTCTATCCGCTTGGCAAATGTAATACAGATGCTACTGCAGTTAGTCGTCTTGTAGTTGGGGTTGTCATGCTACACGATGCAATGGCGTGAGTGATGTTTTGATGGCTGTTGTTCTATATTGAAAATAAACATATATTTATTATGATCTTTAGTCATGTGTTCCTTCTATATCCAAACTATCAGTACAACATGCGTGTATGTTAAATGTGGTTATCAAGACGCTGAGTAGATCCACTAACAAAAGGGGACGTGCGGGTAGCCATTGGTTTAGCGTTCGCACGTCACGAACAAAACCAGGGTTCTATGTCCCACATGGGTACATTGAGTGAAGCCCATTTCTTGTATTCCCAGCCGTGATATTGCTGGAATATTGCTAAATATGCACTATATGCACTTTAAAATCGGCACTAGTCCGGTCTGGTCCAGGTCACACACTCACGCACGTGCATGCACGTCGCTATATAAGTGCAATAATCTGGAAAGAGACGTTAAACCCCTTTTCACCTCTCCTCACCTAATAGCTGATCCGTCTTTGACAGTTGCTTCTTGTGTTGTAATCTGTTATTTACTCTATACATTCAAGATTTAATACATTTTCGTTAGTAAAGAAAGATATAAATTAACAAAAAACTCTTAAGGAAGGGAATTCATGGATGTCAACTTTATTACGAGGAACACAACGTTTCGGAGTATATGTTTACTACATCATCAGGGGAATGAATGAGTTATTTTTAATCATAAAATGCCCATCGACATGGGAAGGTAATATTTAGGTGATTGAATAATAAACGAATGAAATACTTATCTCGGGACAGAGTCGCCAAAGAGCAAGGTGGACGTGTTAAAAGCCCCTGGAACCCACATCGTGCATACCCGAGTATATCAACATCGCATTTCACACATCGCATTGCAAAGCTGCTAAAACAATTCATGCATTCCGTTGGAAAGGCATACTTTCAGAGGTGATGTTTGTTTGTTTGTTGTTTAACGCTGCACTCAGCAATATTCCAGCTAAATGACGGCGGTCTGTAAATAATTTAGTCTGGATCAGACAATCCAGAGATTGACATCATGAGCATCGATCCACGCAATTGGGATTCGATGAAATACATCAACCAAGTCTGGCAGCCTGACCATCCGTTCCCGTAAGTCGCCTCTTACGACAAGCATAGTCGCTTTTTAAGGCAAGCGTGGCTTGCTGAAGACCTGTTCTAACACGGATGTTCACGGGTCGAGTATACTTGTACTTCACTTTACGTTAACATAATATTTTCCATTGGCATATGTGCATGTGAGTACAGTATCCCGATGGTCAATTGATGATGCTATGCTTTAGCTATGGATCAACGAGGTTACAAGTAATCAACATATATACTAGCATTAAGAAGGTTATGATGCAACATAAAATCTCATTTACCTTTAGCAATAAATATAAGCGAATATAGTTGGCATCGAATTAAGCCAGACAGTCCAGTGATTGAAATCATGAGCATCGATCCACGCATTTGGGATTCGATGATATCAACCAAGTCAGCCAGCCTGACAACCCGATCCCGTTAGCCGCCCTTTACGGCATGGGTGGCTGTAGACCTGTTCTACCCCGGAGGTCATGTAACATAATGGGATCCATTTGTACAGCGTATGTGCTCCAAAGATGACTGGTGAGTGAATGAACGTTGTTTACCGATGCAGATGCAATATTCCAGATTTCCGTAAATATTCGAATCTGGAACAGGCAAAAACACGTCGTTTTTTTGTAACCGCTATTTTGCCCTCTACGTAAGTGTTTCTTTAGATGTTGTGGTGATTGTGGTCACGGCATAAAATCAGTTGTCATAGCATGATGATAAGAACAACTGCAGAGTGTCAATACTATCACGTCGAATGTATTGAAGAAAGCTCAAACCAGTATTAACTCTCCATCGGACTCGGCGCTGAGCAAAATTGAGAACTGCAGAATTTGATGTAATATATTTGACATAAAAACATTGATTTCTCCGCATGATATCCACATACGACGTACTCGCTCCAGTAAGTTTTGTTACGTTAAGTATATGTCACAGAGCTACTTATATTTATTATCCTAATCTGACTCCCGCAGGAGATATTGCTTGTGTGAAGGCAGACAATATCTGCTAGGAGACTGACATAAGCGTTTGTATGAGGGTTCATTCTTGACGTTTTCCAACAGTACAAGGACATGACAGTCAGCATACCGAACACTTTGGTTAGTTTGTAGGTGACTGAGTCCAGGGCCGAGACGCCCTTTAGTTGTGACGTCGAAGTAACGTCATAACATAATCCCTTCACTTTTCGACATTGACGTCATAAGGGAACGCGCCACATGTTCAGACTATCGGTATACTCAACACGAAACTCTTAACCAATTTACCATTTAAGCAAAATAAAGTCTTTCGTTCAACTTTGCGGTTTAAGTATATGAACAAGAAATATATTAGATATGTCACAGTTACAAACAGTAGTTATGCTGCACATGTTTTCGTCGAAGAAACGTAATGCATTGCCATATCTGTCTTGTACTTACTGAGGTAAGGTACTTGATATTGGACCATAAATAGATTCAACCTCATGGATTTTGATACCAATTATATCAACACTCGTCGATAAAAGTAGAAAGCCTCCTGCAAGACGCAGAGTTTTGGTACTATAGTTGATGTATGTTGATATGTTTTATATCAAACTCGGGTGAGATTCTCTGTGTGTAGACTAAATGGTCTTGCATCAATCATAACCTAGTTTGCAATTTTGAGAATTCACATCGGTCAGCATATTGTGCACAAATTTTGGAGGCTTCATCCGGATTGACCCATAGTTCATAGATCTCAATGTATTGATTTGATCATGCTTAATCTATGTGGACCTTTGAAATTTAATTTCGAATAAAGATGGAAGATGGAAAATGAAAGATTGTAAATACTCGACCCATCCAAAGTCATACTTTAATAGAAATAGTCTTGCCTTGTTTGCTTCATATATATATTTTACAGATTAAAATAACTGCAGCAAAGAGGGTTCGGGTGATCCTGGCTCAGTCAGGTTGGTGGGCTCATCATCCGTTCAGGGTTTCATGTCCCCTCTACACGCAGCCCAGACAGCGAATGGGACTTCTCCCAGGAAGCACTACCTCGTCGAACTCATTAAAAACTGTTCGGAGCGGGTGATCATGGTGAGTCCCAACACTGCAGCCTTCTGCATTACTCAGATTGTCAGAAGGCCGCGGGTACACTCCCAATGTCAGTCAACAGATTGGGAGGTACCAAACCTAAGTCACCGAGAACAATGGGGAGTCGGCGCTACTTGGTGATGCAAGCCATCTGACTATGCTTTTTAAAGTATTCTGAATAAGTCATACAGTCCGTAAGAGTTGTTTCGTGTTAAACTTTATAGGTTGCATGATTAGAAAACATATTCTGCCAAAAAAGTAACATAACAATATGAACATTTAATTTTTTGTTTTTTTATTACGTGTTTGAATCGTTATCTATCGTGAAGCTGTCCGATTTTCGATCACAAACGTTGATACTACTTACTTTCGTTTATCCGACATACTCGTTAATCCGACATAATCATATGCAACCATCGATGTCGGATTAACGGGACTTGACTGTATATGATACACGTGGTGAATTACGTGAAGCTGACAAGATTGAGTTACATACATGGTGATCACTTTAACTTTTCAGTCCAGTTCAGTGTAACCTCACCCATTTTTTTAACAATGGGTATAATCTCTTTTCAGTGCTATCTGTCCTGATACTGAAATAGTTCGAGGAAGCACATTTTAAACCTCATGGAACAGAACAGTTATCTTGCCTCTTCATAAGAGTGGGAACAGAGAGGACGCAAATAGTAAGTGAGTGAGTGAGTTGGGTTTTACGCCGCTTTTAACAGTATTCCAGTTATATCACGGCGTGTCAGCTTAATGTGGGAGGAAAGCCCGAAGTGATGCAGGTCTCAGACGTTTACCACTTCGGTGAAACCCACGAGCACGGGTATTGTGCTGACAACCCTAGAAACATAATTGGGGCGAACCGGGATTCGAACCCACAATCATAGGTTTCTGGCGTGCCCAAGGGACGCAACTCTGCATAGCAAATCGCGACGCCTTAGACGACTGGTCCACCCGTGCCCCCTAGGAGGCAAATAATTATAGTGGCATGACACTGTGAAGTGTGCTTCGTAAATTATACATTTATTCTTATTGAATGACTTGTGCCCTGGTCAAATGCATATGATTAAACTGAAGGATCCCAGGGTAGTTTTCGCAAACGTTATAGCCCCGTTGATAATATGTATATTTTGCAAGCAATTATCAACAGTATTTATCCACGAGGTGGAAAAAATGTATGCTGTGTTTGTTGATTTTCAAAAGACTTTGGTTTTGTAAATAGTTCCAAATTATGAGGTGTTCTAAAGAATAGAGGTGTTTCGCACGGCAGGAGTATTGTTGTGCGGCGTCAGGCAAAACATATTCACTTTTTTTTATGCAAATTTTGTGAATGGCGAGTGCTACCGGTTGAGCAGGATATGCTTACCCTTTTCGCGAACACCTGGTGTCATCACTGATTTTCAGTGGTCAATTTTGGTATAGTTTACACAGCTGTTTTGCCCTTTACGCCAAATGGAATCTTTTTCGGCAGATAATCTAGACCTTTGTATTATCCTGCATTGACCATTTATATTTCAAAGATGTTAAATGCCTTGCAATTAGTTTAAGACTCCTTGAAAGGATGTGTAAGATAATAATAATCTTCTTTCAGATGTTTTTGAATGTCCACTGTGTGTGAGACAAGGCTGCGTATTGAGCCCGTGTTTGTCTTCCATGTTTATAAATGGTTAGCTCATTCTGTTAAATCCTCTTTTTTGCATGGTATACACCTTTATCCTGACTCAGTCCAACTGTTTCTCTTTCCCTTGTGTGACTCTGTATATGGTTCCCAAGGCCATATCAATGCACAAGGACAGTTTTGTATTGATTACCATTGAACTGTACATCTTGTAAATGATTTTTTTTAAAGTGTGACTTTTTTAAATAGGGATATTTTATCTAAACACGAACAGTGGACTCACAGAGGTTCGAATATTGAAAATATTCCATATTACAATATATTTCAGACATTTCGAAGACATTGACATGGTCGAATCATAAAATAAATGCGTCACTTCAAACCAATAAAGTCGTTAATGTTATATAATTGAGTCACTGTTTATTAAAAAATCTATCACATTAGGTCTTTGAAAGGCACTTTTAAGTTGAAATAACATGAATACATGACATTGTTTATGGATGGTTTAAGCTGTCTAATAAATGGGATGCTACAAATGCAAATGCATGCTACAAATGCGTGAAGGGTTTTTGCAGGTTTCGGCTATGTATGGTAGCAACAATTTAAACATATTACTTGAGCTTTACCTCAGTACTTGTACAGCAATATACAGTCAAGACTGACGCGATGTACTCCTCCTAAAAGCGTACACTTTAAACAATCCGTTTGCTCGGAATTATACCTTAAAGTTATAACAGTTTAAACTTTTTTTTTAGCCCTGGCTCATTTTGAATGTCGTTCACACCAATTAGAAATAAAAAAAACAGGAAGGTATGTTCAGCAACCAAGAGAAATAACATGTCTTACCCTCTCTTTCAAATTTGACATATTTTTATATGCGTAATGTGCTGATGGACTCCTCACATTTCTTGAATAAACTTCTGTAAGGAATGACATAATTTACTGTCCATTGTTGTCGTCGACCAATAAGTCCAGATCAATAAATAACAACGCCGACACACATTTAACATAGACCGGCCATCGTTGTGTAATACGTTGACAACCCGTCATGGTGCAGACACATTTACAATTGATGACCGTAAGTGGACCCGTGCATTTAACCGTCTGTCTTACTATAAAAGGTTGACGTTTTGGTACAGACTTCACTTTCCGATTCGGACTCTCCTGGCAAACCTATTCTGATCTGTAGAAAAGTAAGTATTCTTGTGTCCAGTTTAATGTCGTCATCGCTTATATTAATTTCATTTCGTGTTCACATGAAGAAGATATGTGGTATATGAAACAGGATCCTTCTCGTGGATTATCCATGTGCACATATATAATTGTTTTCACAATTCTACCCGCTCTTGTCATGACATATCATTCCGTTTTCTTTAACATCTTAATATGCAGTGATAAGGAATGTTAGCACTGTCATGTTATTTCAATCCATTCTTCAAAGAACAATACTTTAGACCACTGGATGCTTCATAATCTACTTTAATTCGTTTCAAATTTCAGGAAGATATATTATAACAATTGGACGTTTCTGGGTGATTATTATTTCATTCGGACAAAGGCGATATTAAAACGTTTTGAGTTGTCAAAGTCAGTGTGTTAGGGAAAATGCATGCGTAACAAACATATTTGGTAGGCATGCCTCTTAGTGTCTTTTCACTTGCATTTGTAAATCATCGTCAAAAAATAAATCATGTCAATTAGTATTTTACGGTTTCAATTAATACATGTGCCTTTTCTCTTACTTCCCAGATTCTAATAAACCATGAAGGTCCTTGCTGTCACCATTGTCTGCCTTGTTGCCATAACAACAACACACGGTTTTGGAATTGGTTTCCCTCCTTTCGGTGGGATCGGTATGCCCCCTTTCGGCTTTGGAATTCCCCATTTCGGCCTTGGAATTCCCCCCTTCGGTCATGGAATTGCCCCCTTCGGTCTTGGAATTTCCCCTTACGGTCTTGGTGTTTCCCCTCTTGGTCTCGGCTCAGGGCTCCTCAACAAAGGACTAGTTCAGCCAGGATTACAGGGCGCCGGTGCCATTCAAACCAATGGTAATGGTAAGTGCATTGTTGCAATGCGATAGAGTGAATGAGTGAGTGAGTGAGTGAGTGAGTCAGTCAGTAAGTGAGTGAGTATGGTTTTACGCCGATTTTAGCAATATGGCGGGGGACAGCAGTAATGGGCTTCATACATTTTACCCATGTCGGGAATCGAACCTGGGTCTTTAACGCTTTAACCACTTAGCTACCCGACCGTCCCGCAATGTGATAGAACCACTAACAGTAAATGAGAACACGGACAACCTTGCTGATGTCTTCCGATGCTTATGCAATTTAATTAAAATGAACACGCAATAAACCAGAAAAAAGACTACAGTGTTGATGTGTTTGTACAAGAGGTATTACGTATCGTGTCAAAAGTCAGATCATTGTATTGTGTCTCCTGCAGGTCCTGTGTATGTTGATCTCGACGCTAATGCTGCTGCTGCTGCTGCTCCCACGACTATTGCCGCTACTGCTCAAACAGGATCTGCTGCCTATGTCCCCGCTTACATGGCACTCTAAATGAACAAGGAACAGGGTCATAGTTCGGGATGGAACAAAATCAGTGCTATCCGTTCTGGTTCAGACAGTTTTGCATTGAAAGTGTTGGTGTCAGATTCTGTCAGTATTACTTCACGCAGCTGTCTTCAAAGTTGACATGTTTTGCACCCTAAACAAAGGTGTTTGGGATGTAATCGCTTATATGTATAACTGTTAATAAATATCCTTACAGTATATTCATGTGTTGTATGTTCAATTATTTCCAATCTATACATGTCCAGTACACTACACGGTAACACACGTCCATCATGCTATTTTCACTCGGAGATATAGATATATATCGGACTTAACAACTGACTTGCCTTTGCATGTGTTCGTGACGGGTGCCACCAGTGGGGCAGGATACGCTCACCTTTTCACGAACACCTGGTATCATCACTAGTTGATAGTGATTCATAAACATATTCTCATTATAAAGTTGGCATCGTACTGTCGACTCTGCTTTTTGCAGAGATTTCTATTGGGTATGGAAAGTGTTTTGTCGCTTCACTTTATCCCTTTGCTGAAACTGTTCGATTAGTTCATTCTTTCACGCTTTCATAAGTTTGATAAACGGAAACAAGAAAGGATACCTTGTAATGTTGGTTTAGTCGTTGAAAACAAACTTCTCACATGTATCATAAACTACATAAACGTGTCATACAATAAGAAATGTTAGGTGTATTAAATCGTCTGCTGACTGATCTACTGAGAAAATGGCCGTATAAAGGGAATCAGTCAATGTAATCAAAATGAAAATACACGAATGCTGAATGCACTTTTTGCAGTGTTATATGAAATATAGGTGTAGTTGTGGGGGAGATGAATGGTTTGGGACAGCAACATAAACTGACACTATAGAGCACATATTTGTGGCGTCGAACTGCAAAATGGGCTTAAAAGTTGTAGCCGTTGAGTGATATACATTGAAAGAAACCCGTCATGTTATACAGATTAAAATACACGATAATCATCAACCATCTTTATCTTGGAGAAGTCATATAGCTGCAATAGTTCTGAGTGCGGTGTTACAAACAAACAAAATTGAATCAGTTGTGATGCTGACATGTCAAAGCACGGGACAGGTAAAATTGTTCCACCCGGTCCGATATATTGGATCAACTTTTGGCCTGCAGACTTGTCAATTCCAAAGCTCAAAAATATCTGTATACAGAGATATATATTACTGGATCCAGCAAATGTACTCACCGAATCCATGTCTCAAAGATTAACCATAGTTATACAACCAAGGAAGCATTGCCTTTATATTCACAGAAAGTATTTGTGACAAGTGGAATTAAGACACCGTTCATTCTCAAAAACTTAAAATATTTGCTTGAATGTGTTGAAATGTCGGAAAATTATTATTAATTACATTAATAATTTAAGCAAACTTAAGGGGAAATTTCATTTTTTCACCCATGGCGAATTTGTCACTAAATGTGATGACAATATGTATAGTTACAACTCTATTATCAAAGGTTCAGGGCAATTTGTGAGAAATGTCACCTGAAGTTAACTGATAAAACAATGTGTGAAATCCTGTTTTTCCTCAAAGACAACATCTTTGGGAGCTTTAGAAATAGGATATGCAGGAATGATGTACATGTATTCATCCCCATGGACACTAATTATGCTCCCCTCTCAGCTGATTTGTTTCTTTATCCATATGAATTGCATTGTCAGAATCTAAACAAGGACATTTGGTCAAGAGGTATAATCTAAGCTGCAGGTATATCGATGATCTGATATCGTTAAATAAAGATCAATAATGGCAGGATACTTTCACCTTTTCGCCATCCCCTGGCATCATCACTAATTGATAGTGACTCATAAACACATGCTTATTAAAGGGTCAAAACCGTAAAATAAACTTTGCTTTCAGCAGATATTTCTTATGATTATGATGAAGTTTTAGTCGCTTTAATTTTAAGTATTTACCTGCACTAGAAATTGTAGATTTATACACCTACGTATACCTCCATGTTTTGCACTAGTCTACTAATTTCGAAATAACGACAGCCGTAATTCATATGTACAAACACTCTTCCAAAAAAAGAAACGCACAGGTAGTATGTAGTTGATTAAAGCTGACTACGAGAACGAGATACTGATTTCAGCGCAACCTTGTGCCCTTATGTGACATGACAATGAACAGTTTTCAATGCCTTTGTACAACGATAACATGTGACTATCGAGCTCCTTAATTTCATATTTGCATCTATGAGAATATTAAATTAAATATATCGACTTCATATCGACAATGCATTTACTAAAAATCTACCTGTGCGTTTCTTTTTTTTGAAGAGTGTATATACAAACATACACAAGCTTGGCGATCACGTGTCTCCGTGTGTTAAAGCTGATAACCTTATCCTTTACGTTTATGTATGTTCTACACAGTACGTTGCCCATTTTCAGTCCAGACTTCAGCATTGTAATATAACCTTATGTACCTCAACAAAAACAGGGTGCACGGGTGGCCCAGTCGTCTTAGGCGCCGCAATTTGCTATCTAGAGTTGCGTCCCTTTTGCATGTCAGATAACTATGATTGTCGGTTCGAATCCCGGTTTGGCCCGATTATGTTTCTAGGGTTGTCAGCACCATACCCGTGCTCGTGGGTTTCACCGAAGTGGTAAACGTCTGAGACCTGCATCACTTGGGGCTTTCTTCCCACATTAAGCTGACACGCCGCGATATAACTGGAATACTGTTAAAAGCGGCGTTAAACCCAAATCACTCACTCACTCAACCAAAACAGTGTATCTGTAGCGGTAATAGTAACTGGTACATTAATACACTTCATAACATTTCGACATTCATTTTTGTATGAGTTTTATGCAGAATGTACACAGACACCTTTCTGTATCTGTGTATACATAATACAAATTTAGAAAAACAACTAAACATACAGTTTGACTCTTGGTATGTATTTTCATTATGACCCAAGAAATAAGAATAATATCTGGATAGTGTATGATGCACATATTGAGTAAAGCTGATAACATTGAATGACATAAATGGGTTGTCACTTAAACTATTCAGACTACAATATAGTGTTACCCAACCCATTTCTTTTACCAATGGGCATAACCACTTTACGACCGCTTTCATTGCCAACTGTCCTCTTAATTGAAACTCAATGTGATAATGGGGATATGTGTGACCAATCCACTTTAGACAGGTAAGATTGGCAGTTAAGCAGAAAAGGAAATATTGTAGAGTAAAAACGAATTAAAAATCTCCATTGCTAAGTTCTACAAGTTCTCATCTGATCTAATAGTACCATATACAAACTTATGTGTAACAATTTATTTGAGAAAGCACATTTTTAAATCTCTTAGAACTTAGGAGTTATCATTCATAAGAGTGGGGATAAACAAAATCCAAATAATTATGGAGTCAAATAGCAGCCAAGTGTATTCAGTACATTATATACGTCTGTGCTCAACAATACTGGTGTTCTGGTCAAATGCATATGCTGTTGATAATATATTTATTTTGCAAGTAATTATCCTACGGCATTTGTTTAGGAAGAAGGTAAGGTTTATGCTGCATATGTTGATTTTTCAAAAGCCTCAAATCATAGTGTGTTTTAAAGAATTATAGTGTTTTTTTTGCAAGGATATTACATGCTTTACAATCTGTTTAAAACGCCTTGAAATTAGAAGATAAACAAACTGTGTTTTCAATGTTCAGCTTAGTTAACTGTAGATTTAACCGTGTTAAATTTAATTTGAAAACATAAGCGCAACGTGAGTTTTCAAATAGCACATTTAGTGCAGGAGAATGCGACCGATATCGAACTATAGTTTTAACCATAGAAAACGTATTCTGCTAGTGCCTGAAAGTAGATATGTGAATAGGTGTTATAATATGATGTTTCATACATCAGAAAATGGGAAATGTGATTAATTGGGCTTCAAAAGTTAGCAAAAAAATCTTTTTCTGCCTGATTTGACTATGTATGTGAACAACAATCTAAGCATAATACTTTTCACATATTATTAATTATCTTGTATTTTTATTTCGTGTGAAGGTTATATATGGTAAATTGTAGGGTGATGGGCTCCTTCCGGGTATTGAAACCAATAGTTATACCTTTTGTAAATAATCCGTTTGCTCGGAATTGTATGTTAAGGTTATAAAAGTTTCCAAATTTAAAGTAGCTCAGGTTCGTTTTAAATGTAGTTCACACCAATTGAAAATAAAAACAAGAGGATCTAACGGCAGCCAAGACAACTGCGAGTACGTGAACTGTGTTGTTGTTACACTACCGAAGATAAGGTTCTCTTTGCTATGATTTGGAATGCATTAGGGCAACATATATTCGTCAAAATTTACCCATCTTGTTGTATGTAATAAGCGAATGTCTTCCTGTGATACACGTACAATTAGAAATCTTACAATGCAATGTAAATTGTATTTAAAATAACATGAATTACTCTCTCTATCCCTCTCTCTCTCTTTATCTCTCTCTCTCTCCACAATTTGTCATGTATTCACCCTATATGTGTAATGAGCTGATGAATTCCTCACATTTCTTGAATCAACGTCTGTAAGGAATGACAGAATTTACTGTCCATTGTTGCCGTCAATCAATGAGTCCTTGTCAATAAATAACAACACTATCACACAGCTAACATAGACTGGCCATGATTGTATAATACATTGACAACTCGTCATAGTGCAGACACATTTACAATTTATGACCGTAAGTGGACCGGTGCATATAACCGTCTGTCTTAGTATAAAAGGTTGACGTTTTGATGCAGACTTCACTTTCCGATTCGGACTCTCGTGGTAAACCTATTCTGATCCTTAGAAAAGTAAGTATTCATGTGTGCAGTTTAATGTCGCCATTGCATATATTAATTTCATTTCGTGTTCACATGAAGTACTTGCATGGTATATGGAACCGGATCCTTCTCACGGATTATCCATGTGCACGAATATAATTATTTACATAATTCTTACCGCTCTGTTCATGACGGAATACATATTATTGCATTTTCTTAAACATCTTAATATGCAGTGATGGGAATGTTAGCATTATCATGTTATTCCAATCCAATGCTAAAAGAACAATAATTCAGATCACTGGATGCTTCATAATCTACTTTACATTCGATTCAAATTACAAGAAGATAAAAATAAATATTATAACGATTTTGACGTTTCTGGGTGATTGTTATTTCATTCGGACAAAGGCGATATTTCAACTTATGAGTTGTCAAAGTCAGTGTGTTTGTGAATATACAAACGTGTTTGATAACATGTAAATATGCGTTTACAATTTAGGATGGAGTTGAATATAAAGCTGCTTTTTGTTCATATAGTTTTAGTTCTCAGTGAAGAAAGCTAAAATTGTTTACAGTATGTCCTTCATTTGCATTACATTTTGTAAATCATCGTCAACAAAGAAATGACGTCAAAAAGTATTTCACGGTTTCAATTAACACATGTACATTTTCTCTTACTTCCCAGATTCTAATAAACCATGAAGGTACTTGCTGTCACCATTGTCTGCCTTGTTGCCATAACAAGAACGCACGGTTTTGGAATTGGTTTCCCTCCTTTCGGTGGGATCGGCATTCCTCATTTCGGTGGGATCGGCATTCCCCACTTCGGCCTTGGAATTCACCCCTTCGGTCTTGGGATTCCTCCTCTCGGACATGGAATTTCCCCTTACGGATTTGGTGTTTCCCCTTACGGACTTGGTGTTTCCCCTCTTGGTCTCGGCTCAGGGCTCCCCAACCAAGGATTAGTCCATCCAGGGTTACAGGGCGCTGGTGCCATTCAATCCAATGGTAATGGTAAGTGAATTATTGCACTTTGATAGAACCGTTAACAGTAAATGAGAACACGGACAACCTTGCTGATGTTTTTCAAGGTTTATTATCAAGTAATACATCTCCTATTTATTTATTTTCTATTCTAAAGATTCTGGTTCTGGTACGATCTCGATGTCTTTATAAATTTACAGAAATGAACATACAGTAAATAAGAAACATGGCTTAATAGTCAGTTCATTTTATTTTATCTCGATGCTTATACAATTGATACAAAAGAAACCAGCAGTAGATCAGAAACATGACTACAGTGTTGATGTGTTTGTACAAAAATGCATTAGGTATCGTGTCAAAGTCAGTTTATTGTCTTTTGTCTCCTGCAGGTCCTGTGTATGTTGATCTCGACGCTAATGCTGCTGCTGCCCCCTCTGCTGCTGCTCCCACGACTATTGCAGCAACTGCTGTTGCTCCGATAGGACCTGCTGCATATGACCCCACCTACATGATACTCTAAATGAATAGAAACAGTGTCTTAGTTCGGGTATTCAAAATCAAGGCTATCCATTCTGGTTCAGCCAGTTTTGCATTGATAGTATTGGTGTCAGATACTGTCAGTATTCCTTCAAGCAGTTGTGTCTTCAAAGTTGACATGATTTCCATTCTAAACAAAGATGTTTGGGATGTAATCGCTTATATGTATAACTGTTAATAAATATCCTTACAGTATATTTATGTGTTGTATGTTCAATGATTTCCAATCCATACATGACCAGTACACTACACGGAAACACACGTCTATCATGATGATTTCACTCGGAGATATAGATATATATCGGACTTAACAACTGACTTGCCTTTGCATGTGTTTGTGACGGGTGCCACCAGTGGGACAGGAAACGCTCACCTTTTCGCGGACACTTGGTATCATTACTATTTGATAGTGATTCATAAACATATTCTCATGATATAGTTGGCATCGTACTGTCGACTCTGCTTTATGCAGAGATTTCTATTGGGTATGGAAAGAGTTTTGTCACTTCATTTTTTTCCCTTTGGTGAAACCCACGAGCACGGAGGTGGTGCAGACAATTCAGAAACAAATTGGAGTAAGAGATCATGATTGAATATATAACATAATGTAATTATATTAAAGAACTTGCTTAACTTTCATTTTAATCCCTGTGTTTATATTTATTCCTCTTGCATGTAATTTGATTCCTGTTCGCAAACTCTTTCTGTAAGACTTGTACGTTTGATTAGTTCATTCATTCACGCTTTCATAAGTTTGATAAACGGAAACAAGAAAGCATGTCTTGTGATGTTGGTTTAGTCGTTGAATAAAAACTGCTTAGATGTATCATAAACTACATAAACGTGTCATACAATAGGAAATGCTAGGTGTATTAAATCGTCTGCTGACTGATCTACTGAGAAAATGGCCGTATAAAGGGAATCAGTCAATGTAATCAAAATGAAAATACACGAATGCTGAATGCACTTTTTGCAGTGTTATATGAAATATAGCTGTAGTTGTGGGGGAGATGAATGGTTTGGGACAGCAACATAAACTGACACTATAGAGCACATATATGTGGCGTCAAACTGCAAAATGGGCTTAAAAGTTGTAGCCGTTGAATGATCTACATTGAAAGAAACCCGTCTTGCTATACAGATTAAAATACACAATAATCATCAACCATCTTTATCTTGGAGAAGTCATATAGCTGCAATAGTTCTGAGTGCGGTGTTACAAACAAACAAAATTGAATCAGTTGTGATGCTGACTTGTCAAAGCACGGGACAGGTAAAATTGTTCCACCCGGTCCGATATATGGGATCAACTTTTGGCCTGCAGACTTGTCAATTTATCTTTCGTACTGGATTCCAAAGCTCAAAAATATCTGTATACAGAGATATATATTACTGGATCCAGCAAATGTACTCACCGAATCCATGTCTCAAAGATTAACCATAGTTCTTAATACAATCAAGGAAGCATTGCCTTTATATTCACAGAAAGTATTTGTGACAAGTGCAATTATGACACCGTTCATTCTCAAAAACTTAAAATATTTGCTTGAATGTGTTGCAATCTCGGAAAATTATTATTAATTACATTAATAATTTAAGCAAACTTAAGGGGAAATTTCATTTTTTCACCCATGGCGAATTTGTCACTAAATGTGATGACAATATGTATAGTTACAACTTTATTATCAAAGGTTCAGGGCAATTTGTGAGAAATGTCACCTGAAGTTAACTGATAAAACAATGTGTGAAATCCAGGTTTTCCTCAAAGACAACATCTTTGGGAGCTTTAGAAATAGGATATGCAGGAATGATGTACATGTATTCATCCCCATGGACACTAATTATGCTCCCCTCTCAACTGATTTGTTTCTTTATGCATATGAATTGCATTGTCAGAATCTAAACAAGGGCATTTGGTCAAGAGGTATAATCTAAGCTGCAGGTATATCGATGATCTGATATCGTTCAATAAAGATCAATAATGGCAGGATACTTTCACCTTTTCGCCATCCCCTGGCATCATCACTAATCAATAGTTTCTCATAAACACATACTTATTAAAGGGTCAAAACCGTAAAATAAACTTTGCATTCAGCAGATATGTCTTATGATTATGATGAAGTTATAGTCAATTCAATTTTAAGTATTTACCCGCACTAGAAATTGTAGATTTATACACCTACGTATACCTCCATATTTTGCACTAGTCTACTAATTTCGAAATAACGACAGTCGTAATTCATATATACAAACACTCTTCAAAAAAAAAGAAACGCACAGGTAGTATGTAGTTCATTGAAGCTGACTACGAGAACGAGATACTGAGTTTATCGCAACCTTGTGCCCTTATGTGACATGACAATGAACAGTTTTCAATGCCTTTGTACAACGACAACATGTGACTATCGAGCTCCAAAATTTCATATTTGCATCTATGAGAATATTAAATTAAATATATCGACTTCATTAGGTACAATGCAATTACTAAAAATCTACCTGTGCGTTTCTTTTTTTGAAGAGTGTATACACACAAACACACACACACACACACATGTACACAGATTCACAGACAATTCAAAACGCGTTGGCATTGATACCTGATTTTCTTCCAACTATGTATTAGTCGTAAAAACTGCTTGTTTTTGCGATTCGCTATCTAGAGTTGCGCCCTTTTGCACGCCAGAAACCTATGATTGTTGGTTCGAATCCCGTTCGCCCTCATTATGTTTCTAGGTTTGTCAGCAAGATACCCGTGCTCGTGGGTTTCACCGAAGTGGTAAACGTTTGAGACCTGCATCACTTCGGGCTTTCCTCACACATGAAGCTGACACGCCGCGATATAACTGGAATACTGTTAAAAGCGGTGTTAAACCCAAATAACTCACTCACTCAACCAAAACAATGTATCTGTAACGGTAATAGGTAACTGGTACATTAATACACTTCGTAACATTTCGACATTCATTTTTGTATGAGTTTTATGCAGAATGTACACAGACACCTTTCTGTATCTGTGTATACATAATACAAATTTAGAAAAAAACACTAAACATACAGTTTGACTCTTGGTATGTATTTTTATTATGACCCAAGAAATAAGAATAATATCTGGATAGTGTATGATGAGTAAAGTTGATAACATTGAATGACATAAATGGGTTGTCACTTAAACTATTCACACTCCAATACAGTGTTACCCGACCCATTTCTGTTACCAATGGGTATAACCACTTTACAACCGCTTTCATTGCCAACTGTCCTCTTAATTGAAACTCAGTGTGATAATGGTGATATGTGTGATCAGTCCACTTTAAACAGGTAAGATTGGCAATTAAGCAGAAAGAGAAATATTGTAGAATAAAAACGAATTAAAAATCTCCATTGCTAAGTTCTACAAGTTCTCATCTGATCTAATAGTACCATACACTAACTTATGTTTAACAATTTATCTGAGAAAGCACATTTTTAAATCTCTTAGAACTTAGGAGTTATCATTCCTAAGAGTGGGGATAAACAAAATCCAAATAATTATGGAGTCAAATAGCAGCTAAGTGTATTCAGTACATTATATACGTCTGTGCTCAACAAGACTGGTGTTCTGGTCAAATGCATATGCTGTTGATAATATATTTATTTTGCAAGTAATTATCCAACGGCATTTGTCTTAGAAGAGGGTAAGGTTTATGCTGCATATGTTGATTTTTCAAAAGCCTCAAATCATGGTGTGTTTTAAAGAATTATAGTGGTTTTTTTGCAAGGATATTACATGCTTTGCAATCTATTTAAAACGCCTTGAAATTAGAAGATGAACAAACTGTGTTTTCAATGTTCACCTTAGTTAACTGTAGATTTAACCGTGTTAAATTTAATTTGGAAACAAACGCTCAACGTGAGTTTTCAAAAAGCACATTTAGCGCAGGAGAATGCGACCGATATCGAACTATAATTTTATCCATAGAAAACGTGTTTCAAAGTATCGCTGCAGTATTCTGCGAGTGCCTGAAAGTAGATATGTGAATAGGTGTTATAATATGATGTTTCATACATCAGAAAATGGGAAATGTGATTAATTGGGCTTCAAAAGTTAGCAAAAATGTCTTTTTCTGCCTGATTTGACTATGTATGTGAACAACAATTTAAGCATAATACTTTTCACATATTATTAATTATCTTGTATTTTTATTTCGTGTGAAGGTAATATATATGGTAAATTGTAGGGTGATGGGCTCCTTCCGGGTATTGAAACCAATAGTTATACCTTTTGTAAACAATCCGTTTGCACGGAATTGTATTTTGAGGCTATAACAGTTTCCAAATTTAAAGTAGCTCAGGCTCGTTTTAAATGTAGTTCACACCAATTAAAAATAATAACAAGAGGATCTAACGGCAGCCAAGACAACTGCAAGTACGTGAACTATGTTGTTGTTACACTACCGAAGATAAGGTTCTCTTTGCTATGATTTGGAATGCATTAGAGCAACATATATTCGTCACAATGTACCCATCTTGTTGTATATAAAAGGGAATGTCTTCCTGTGATACACGTACAATTAGAAGTTTTACAATTTACGTACATCATACAGTGTAAATTGTTTTGAAAATAACATGAATTACTCTCTCCCTCTCTCTTTATCTCTCTCTCTCTATCTCTCTCTCTCTCTCTCTCTCTCTTTCTCTTTCATGTATTCACCCTATATGTGTAATGAGCTGATGAATTCCTCACATTTCTTGAATCAACGTCTGTAAGGAATGACAGAATTTAATGACAACTGTTGCCGTCAATCAATGAGTCCTTGTCAATAAATACTATCACACAGCTAACATAGACTGGCCATCGTTGTATAATACGTTGACAACTCGTCATAGTGCAGACACATTTACAATTTATGACCGTAAGTGGACCGGTGCATATGACCGTCTGTCTAAGTATAAAAGGTTGACGTTTTGATGCTGACTTCACTTTCCGATTCGGACTCTCCTCGTAGACCTATTCTGATCTGTAGAAAAGTAAGTATTCTTGTGTGCAGTTTAATGTCGTCATCGCATATATTAATTTCATTTCATGTTCACATGAAGTACTTGCATGGTATATGGAACCGGATCCTTCTCACGGATTATCCATGTGCACGAATATAATTATTTACATAATTCTTACCGCTCTGTTTATGACGGAATACATATTATTGCATTTTCTTAAACATCTTAATATGCAGTGATGGGAACAAGTGGACGTTTCTGGGTGATTGTTATTTCATTCGGACAAAGGCGATATTACAACGTTTTGAGTTGTCAAAGTCAGTGTGTATGTGAATATACAAACGTGTTTGATAACATGTAAATATGCGTTTAAAATTTAGGATGGAGTTGAATATAAAGTGGCCTTTGTTAATATAGTTTTAGTTCTCAGTGAAGAAAGCTAAAATTGTTTACAGTATATCCTTCATTTGAATTTGTAAATCATCGTCAACAAAGAAATGACGTCAATAAATATTTCACTGTTTCAATTAACACATATACATTTTCTCTTACTTCCCAGATTCTAATAAACCATGAAGGTACTTGCTGTCACCATTGTCTGCCTTGTTGCCATAACAAGAACGCACGGTTTTGGAATTGGTTTCCCTCCTTTCGGTGGGATCGGCATTCCTCCTTTCGGCCTAGGGATTCCCCACTTCGGCCTTGGAATTCCCCCCTTTGGTCTTGGAATTCACCCCTTCGGTCTTGGGATTCCTCCTCTCGGACATGGAATTTCCCCTTACGGACTTGGTGTTTCCCCTCTTGGTCTTGGCTCAGGGCTCCCCAACCAAGGATTAGTCCATCCAGGGTTACAGGGCGCTGGTGCCATTCAATCCAATGGTAATGGTAAGTGCATTATTGCATTGTGATAGAAACGCTAACAGTTAATGAGAACACGGACAACCTTGCTGATGTGTTTCAAGGTTTATTATCAAGTAATACATCTCCTATTTATTTATTTTCTATTCTACAGATTCTGGTTCTGGTACGATCTCGATGTCTTTATAAATTTACAGAAATGAACATACAGTAAATAAGAAACATGGCTTAATAGTCAGTTCATTTTATTTTATCTCGATGCTTATGCAATTGATACAAAAGAAACCAGCAGTAGATCAGAAACATGACTACAGTGTTGATGTGTTTGTACAAAAATGCATTAGGTATCGTGTCAAAGTCAGTTTATTGTCTTTTGTCTCCTGCAGGTCCTGTGTATGTTGATCTCGACGCTAATGCTGCTGCTGCCCCCTCTGCTGCTGCTCCCACGACTATTGCCGCAACTGCTGTTGACCCCACCTACATGATACTCTAAATGAATAGAAACAGTGTCTTAGTTCGGGATGAAACAAAAGCAGGGCTATCCATTCTGGTTCAGCCAGTTTTGCATTGATAGTGTTGGTGTCAGATATTATCAGTATTGCTTCAAGCAGTTGTGTCTTCAAAGTTGACATGTTTTGCATTCTAAACAAAGATGTTTGGGATGTAATCGCTTATATGTATAACTGTTAATAAATATCCTTACAATACATTCATGTGTTGTATGTTCAATGATTTCCAATCCATACATGACCAGTACACTACACGGTAACACACGTCTATCATGATGATTTCACTCGGAGATATAGATATATATCGGACTTAACAACTGACTTGCCTTTGCATGTGTTCGTGACGGGTGCCACCAGTGGGGCAGGAAACGCTCACCTTTTCGCGGACACCTAGCATCATTACTATTTGATAGTGATTCATAAACATATTCTCATGATATAGTTGGCATCGTACTGTCGACTCTGCTTTATGCAGAGATTTCTATTGGGTATGGAAAGAGTTTTGTCACTTCTTTTTTTCACTTTGGTGAAACCCACGAGCACGGAGGTGGTGCAGACAATTCAGAAACAAATTGGAGTAAGAGATCATGATTGAATATATAACATAATGTAATTATATTAAAGAACTTGCTTAACTTTCATTTTAATCCCTGTGTTTATATTTATTCCTCTTGCATGTAATTTGATTCTTGTTCGCAAACTCTTTCTGTAAGACTTGTACGTTTGATTAGTTCATTCATTCACGCTTTCATAAGTTTGATAAACGGAAACAAGAAAGCATGCCTTGTGATGTTGGTTTAGTCGTTGAATAAAAACTGCTTAGATGTATCATAAAGTACATAAACGTGTCATACAATAGGAAATGCTAGGTGTATTAAATCGTATGCTGACTGATCTACTGAGAGAATGGCCGTATAAAGGGAATCAGTCAATGTTAACAAAATGAAAATACACGAATGCTGAATGCACTTTTTGCAGTGTTATATGAAATATAGCTGTAGTTGTGGGGGAGATGAATGGTTTGGGACAGCAACATAAACTGACACTATAGAGCACATATATGTGGCGTCAAACTGCAAAATGGGCTTAAAAGTTGTAGCCGTTGAATGATCTACATTGAAAGAAACCCGTCTTGCTATACAGATTAAAATACACGATAATCATCAACCATCTTTATCTTGGAGAAGTCATATAGCTGCAATAGTTCTGAGTGCGGTGTTACAAACAAACAAAATTGAATCAGTTGTGATGCTGACTTGTCAAAGCACGGGACAGGTAAAATTGTTCCACCCGGTCCGATATATGGGATCAACTTTTGGCCTGCAGACTTGTCAATTTATCTTTCGTACAGGATTCCAAAGCTCAAAAATATCTGTATACAGAGATATATATTACTGGATCCAGCAAATGTACTCACCGAATCCATGTCTCAAAGATTAACCATAGTTCTTTATACACCCAAGGAAGCATTGCCTTTATATTCACAGAAAGTATTTGTGACAAGTGCAATTAAGACACCGTTCATTCTCAAAAACTTAAAATATTTGCTTGAATGTGTTGAAATCTCGGAAAATTATTATTAATTACATTAATAATTTAAGCAAACTTAAGGGGAAATTTCATTTTTTCACCCATGGCGAATTTGTCACTAAATGTGATGACAATATGTATAGTTACAACTCTGTTATCAAAGGCTCAGGGCAATTTGTGAGAAATGTCACCTGAAGTTAACTGATAAAACAATGTGTGAAATCCTGTTTTTCCTCAAAGACAACATCTTTGGGAGCTTTAGAAATAGGATATGCAGGAATGATGTACATGTATTCATCCCCATGGACACTAATTATGCTCCCCTCTCAACTGATTTGTTTCTTTATGCATATGAATTGCATTGTCAGAATCTGAACAAGGACATTTGGTCAAGAGGTATAATCTAAGCTGCAGGTATATCGATGATCTGATATCGTTAAATAAAGATCAATAATGGCAGGATACTTTCACCTTTTCGCCATCCCCTGGCATCATCACTAATTGATAGTGACTCATAAACACATGCTTATTAAAGGGTCAAAACCGTAAAATAAACTTTGCTTTCAGCAGATATTTCTTATGATTATGGTGAAGTTTTAGTCGCTTTAATTTTAAGTATTTACCCGCACTAGAAATTGTAGATTTATACACCTACGTATACCTCCATGTTTTGCACTAGTCTACTAATTTCGAAATAACGACAGCCGTAATTCATATGTACAAACACTCTTCCAAAAAAAGAAACGCACAGGTAGTATGTAGTTGATTAAAGCTGACTACGAGAACGAGATACTGATTTCAGCGCAACATTGTGCCCTTATGTGACATGACAATAAACAGTTTTCAATGCCTTTGTACAACGATAACATGTGACTATCGAGCTCCATAATTTCATATTTGCATCTATGAGAATATTAAATTAAATATATCGACTTCATATCGACAATGCATTTACTAAAAATCTACCTGTGCGTTTCTTTTTTTGGAAGAGTGTATATACAAACATACACAAGCTTGGCGATCACGTGTCTCCGTGTGTTAAAGCTGATAACCTTATCCTTTACGTTTATGTATGTTCTACACAGTACGTTGCCCATTTTCAGTCCAGACTTCAGCATTGTAATATAACCTTATGTACCTCAACAAAAACAGGGTGCACGGGTGGCCCAGTCGTCTTAGGCGCCGCAATTTGCTATCTAGAGTTGCGTCCCTTTTGCATGTCAGATAACTATGATTATCGGTTCGAATCCCGGTTCGCCCCGATTATGTTTCTAGGGTTGTCAACACGATACCCGTGCTCGTGGGTTTCACCGAAGTGGTAAACGTCTGAGACCTGCATCACTTGGGGCTTTCTTCCCACATTAAGCTGACACGCCGCGATATAACTGGAATACTGTTAAAAGCGGCGTTAAACCCAAATCACTCACTCACTCAACCAAAACAGTGTATCTGTAGCGGTAATAGTAACTGGTACATTAATACACTTCATAACATTTCGACATTCATTTTTGTATGAGTTTTATGCAGAATGTACACAGACACCTTTCTGTATCTGTGTATACATAATACAAATTTAGAAAAACAACTAAACATACAGTTTGACTCTTGGTATGTATTTTCATTATGACCCAAGAAATAAGAATAATATCTGGATAGTGTATGATGCACATATTGAGTAAAGCTGATAACATTGAATGACATAAATGGGTTGTCACTTAAACTATTCAGACTACAATATAGTGTTACCCAACCCATTTCTGTTACCAATGGGTATAACCACTTTACGACCGCTTTCATTGCCAACTGTCCTCTTAATTGAAACTCAATGTGATAATGGGGATATGTGTGACCAATCCACTTTAGACAGGTAAGATTGGCAGTTAAGCAGAAAAGGAAATATTGTAGAGTAAAAACGAATTAAAAATCTCCATTGCTAAGTTCTACAAGTTCTCATCTGATCTAATAGTACCATATACAAACTTATGTGTAACAATTTATTTGAGAAAGCACATTTTTAAATCTCTTAGAACTTAGGAGTTATCATTCATAAGAGTGGGGATAAACAAAATCCAAATAATTATGGAGTCAAATAGCAGCCAAGTGTATTCAGTACATTATATACGTCTGTGCTCAACAAGACTGGTGTTCTGGTCAAATGCATATGCTGTTGATAATATATTTATTTTGCAAGTAATTATCCAACGGCATTTGTTTAGGAAGAGGGTAAGGTTTATGCTGCATATGTTGATTTTTCAAAAGCCTCAAATCATGGTGTGTTTTAAAGAATTATAGTGTTTTTTTTGCAAGGATATTACATGCTTTACAATCTGTTTAAAACGCCTTGAAATTAGAAGATAAACAAACTGTGTTTTCAATGTTCAGCTTAGTTAATTGTAGATTTAACCGTGTTAAATTTAATTTGAAAACAAACGCGCAACGTGAGTTTTCAAATAGCACATTTAGTGCAAGAGAATGCGACCGATATCGAACTATAGTTTTAACCATAGAAAACGTGTTTCAAAGTATCGCTGCAGTATTCTGCTAGTGCCTGAAAGTAGATATGTGAATAGGTGTTATAATATGATGTTTCATACATCAGAAAATGGGAAATGTGATTAATTGGGCTTCAAAAGTTAGCAAAAAAATCTTTTTCTGCCTGATTTGACTATGTATGTGAACAACAATCTAAGCATAATACTTTTCACATATAATTAATTATCTTGTATTTTTATTTCGTGTGAAGGTTATATATGGTAAATTGTAGGGTGATGGGCTCCTTCCGGGTATTGAAACCAATAGTTATACCTTTTGTAAATAATCCGTTTGCTCGGAATTGTATGTTGAGGTTATAAAAGTTTCCAAATTTAAAGTAGCTCAGGTTCGTTTTAAATGTAGTTCACACCAATTGAAAATAAAAACAAGAGGATCTAACGGCAGCCAAGACAACTGCGAGTACGTGAACTATGTTGTTGTTACACTACCGAAGATAAGGTTCTCTTTGCTATGATTTGGAATGCATTAGAGCAACATATATTCGTCAAAATTTACCCATCTTGTTGTATATAATAAGCGAATGTCTTCCTGTGATACACGTACAATTAGAAATCTTACAATGCAATGTAAATTGTATTTAAAATAACATGAATTACTCTCTCGATCCCTCTCTCTCTCTTTATCTCTCTCTCTCTCCACAATTTGTCATGTATTCACCCTATATGTGTAATGAGCTGATGAATTCCTCACATTTCTTGAATCAACGTCTGTAAGGAATGACAGAATTTACTGTCCATTGTTGCCGTCAATCAATGAGTCCTTGTCAATAAATAACAACACTATCACACAGCTAACATAGACTGGCCATCGTTGTATAATACATTGACAACTCGTCATAGTGCAGACACATTTACAATTTATGACCGTAAGTGGACCGGTGCATATAACCGTCTGTCTTAGTATAAAAGGTTGACGTTTTGATGCAGACTTCACTTTCCGATTCGGACTCTCGTGGTAAACCTATTCTGATCCTTAGAAAAGTAAGTATTCATGTGTGCAGTTTAATGTCGCCATCGCATATATTAATTTCATTTCGTGTTCACATGAAGTACTTGCATGGTATATGGAACCGGATCCTTCTCACGGATTATCCATGTGCACGAATATAATTATTTACATAATTCTTACTGCTCTGTTCATGACGGAATACATATTATTGCATTTTCTTAAACATCTTAATATGCAGTGATGGGAATGTTAGCATTATCATGTTATTCCAATCCAATCCTAAAAGAACAATAATTCAGATCACTGGATGCTTCATAATCTACTTTACATTCGATTCAAATTACAAGAAGATAAAAATAAATATTATAACGATTTTGACGTTTCTGGGTGATTGTTATTTCATTCGGACAAAGGCGATATTTCAACTTATGAGTTGTCAAAGTCAGTGTGTTTGTGAATATACAAACGTGTTTGATAACATGTAAATATGCGTTTACAATTTAGGATGGAGTTGAATATAAAGCTGCTTTTTGTTCATATAGTTTTAGTTCTCAGTGAAGAAAGCTAAAATTGTTTACAGTATGTCCTTCATTTGCATTACATTTTGTAAATCATCGTCAACAAAGAAATGACGTCAAAAAGTATTTCACGGTTTCAATTAACACATGTACATTTTCTCTTACTTCCCAGATTCTAATAAACCATGAAGGTACTTGCTGTCACCATTGTCTGCCTTGTTGCCATAACAAGAACGCACGGTTTTGGAATTGGTTTCCCTCCTTTCGGTGGGATCGGCATTCCTCATTTCGGTGGGATCGGCATTCCCCACTTCGGCCTTGGAATTCACCCCTTCGGTCTTGGGATTCCTCCTCTCGGACATGGAATTTCCCCTTACGGATTTGGTGTTTCCCCTTACGGACTTGGTGTTTCCCCTCTTGGTCTCGGCTCAGGGCTCCCCAACCAAGGATTAGTCCATCCAGGGTTACAGGGCGCTGGTGTCATTCAATCCAATGGTAATGGTAAGTGAATTATTGCACGTTGATAGAACCGTTAACAGTAAATGAGAACACGGACAACCTTGCTGATGTTTTTCAAGGTTTATTATCAAGTAATACATCTCCTATTTATTTATTTTCTATTCTACAGATTCTGGTTCTGGTACGATCTCGATGTCTTTATAAATTTACAGAAAGGAACATACAGTAAATAAGAAACATGGCTTAATAGTCAGTTCATTTTATTTTATCTCGATGCTTATACAATTGATACAAAAGAAACCAGCAGTAGATCAGAAACATGACTACAGTGTTGATGTGTTTGTACAAAAATGCATTAGGTATCGTGTCAAAGTCAGTTTATTGTCTTTTGTCTCCTGCAGGTCCTGTGTATGTTGATCTCGACGCTAATGCTGCTGCTGCCCCCTCTGCTGCTGCTCCCACGACTATTGCAGCAACTGCTGTTGCTCCGATAGGACCTGCTGCATATGACCCCACCTACATGATACTCTAAATGAATAGAAACAGTGTCTTAGTTCGGGTATTCAAAATCAAGGCTATCCATTCTGGTTCAGCCAGTTTTGCATTGATAGTATTGGTGTCAGATACTGTCAGTATTGCTTCAAGCAGTTGTGTCTTCAAAGTTGACATGATTTCCATTCTAAACAAAGATGTTTGGGATGTAATCGCTTATATGTATAACTGTTAATAAATATCCTTACAGTATATTAATGTGTTGTATGTTCAATGATTTCCAATCCATACATGACCAGTACACTACACGGTAACAAACGTCTATCATGATGATTTCACTCGGAGATATAGATATATATCGGACTTAACAACTGACTTGCCTTTGCATGTGTTTGTGACGGGTGCCACCAGTGGGACAGGAAACGCTCACCTTTTCGCGGACACTTGGTATCATTACTATTTGATAGTGATTCATAAACATATTCTCATGATATAGTTGGCATCGTACTGTCGACTCTGCTTTATGCAGAGATTTCTATTGGGTATGGAAAGAGTTTTGTCACTTCATTTTTTTCCCTTTGGTGAAACCCACGAGCACGGAGGTGGTGCAGACAATTCAGAAACAAATTGGAGTAAGAGATCATGATTGAATATATAACATAATGTAATTATATTAAAGAACTTGCTTAACTTTCATTTTAATCCCTGTGTTTATATTTATTCCTCTTGCATGTAATTTGATTCTTGTTCGCAAACTCTTTCTGTAAGACTTGTACGTTTGATTAGTTCATTCATTCACGCTTTCATAAGTTTGATAAACGGAAACAAGAAAGCATGCCTTGTGATGTTGGTTTAGTCGTTGAATAAAAACTGCTTAGATGTATCATAAACTACATAAACGTGTCATACAATAGGAAATGCTAGGTGTATTAAATCGTCTGCTGACTGATCTACTGAGAGAATGGCCGTATAAAGGGAATCAGTCAATATAATCAAAATGAAAATACACGAATGCTGAATGCACTTTTTGCAGTGTTATATGAAATATAGGTGTAGTTGTGGGGGAGATGAATGGTTTGGGACAGCAAAATAAACTGACACTATAGAGCACATATATGTGGCGTCAAACTGCAAAATGGGCTTAAAAGTTGTAGCCGTTGAATGATCTACATTGAAAGAAACCCGTCATGTTATACAGATTAAAATACACGATAATCATCAACCATCTTTATCTTGGAGAAGTCATATAGCTGCAATAGTTCTGAGTGCGGTGTTACAAACAAACAAAATTGAGTCAGTTGTCATGGTGACATGTCAAAGCACGGGACAGGTAAAATTGTCTACCCGGTCCGATATATTGGATCAACTTTTGGCCTGCATACTTGTCAATTTCTCTTTCGTACTGGATTCCAAAGCTCAATAATATCTGTATACAGAGATATATATTACTGGATCCAGCAAATGTACTCACCGAATCCATGTCTCAAAGATTAACCATAGTTCTTAATACAACCAAGGAAGCATTGCCTTTATATTCACAGAAAGTATTTGTGACAAGTGCAATTAAGACACCGTTCATTCTCAAAAACTTAAAATATTTGCTTGAATGTGTTGAAATCTCGGAAAATTATTATTAATTACATTAATAATTTAAGCAAACTTAAGGGGAAATTTCATTTTTTCACCCATGGCGAATTTGTCACTAAATGTGATGACAATATGTATAGTTACAACTTTATTATCAAAGGTTCAGGGCAATTTGTGAGAAATGTCACCTGAAGTTAACTGATAAAACAATGTGTGAAATCCAGGTTTTCCTCAAAGACAACATCTTTGGGAGCTTTAGAAATAGGATATGCAGGAATGATGTACATGTATTCATCCCCATGGGAACTAATTATGCTCCCCTCTCAGCTGATTTGTTTCTTTATCCATATGAATTGCATTGTCAGAATCTGAACAAGGACATTTGGTCAAGAGGTATAATCTAAGCTGCAGGTATATCGATGATCTGATATCGTTCAATAAAGATCAATAATGGCAGGATACTCTCACCTTTTCGCCATCCCCTGGCATCATCACTAATTGATAGTGTCTCATAAACACATGCTTATTAAAGGGTCAAAACCGTAAAATAAACTTTGCTTTCAGCAGATATTTTTTATGATTATGGTGAAGTTTTAGTCGCTTTAATTTTAAGTATTTACCCGCACTAGAAATTGTAGATTTATACACCTACGTATACCTCCATGTTTTGCACTAGTCTACTAATTTCGAAATAACCAGAGCCGTAATTCATATGTACAAACACTCTTCCAAAAAACGAAACGCACAGGTAGTATGTAGTTCATTGAAGCTGACTACGAGAACGAGATACTGAGTTCAGCGCAACCTTGTGGCCTTATGTGACATGACAATGAACAGTTTTCAATGCCTTTGTACAACGATAACATGTGACTATCGAGCTCCATAATTTCATATTTGCATCTATGAGAATATTAAATTAAATATATCGACTTCATTAGGTACAATGCATTTACTAAAAATGTACACAGATTCACAGACAATTCAAAACGTGTTGGCATTGATACCTGATTTTCTTCCAACAATGTATTAGTCGTAGAAACTGCTTGTTTTAGCCTCATGGCGTAAACGATACACACATAAATTACATCAATTGCATGCCAAAGAAGCATAACAATGTAATAAACTCTGTTTATTACAATATTAATTTCATTCAATATATTCCCGTTAAATGCCAGTAGCATTTAAGGCTGACCATAAACAATTCCGTAATTAATTTCAGAAATACTGATTCTTGTTCAGATCACAATATTCACGTCCGAATGAAACAGCTGATGTGGCGGCCGCATCTCTGATGAAGTTAATGTTGAAAAACAATACGTGTTTCGTCATCATTGTCAGCTGAAATTTTGAAATAATGATACGTGCAACTATAGGTTCAAAACTGAACAAACACACACACAAGCTTGCCGATCACGTGTCTCCGTGTGTTAAAGCTGATAACCTGATCCTTTATGTTTATGTATGTTCTACACAGTACGTTGACCATTTTCAGTCCAGACCTCAGCATTGTAATATAACCTTATGTACCTCAACAAAAACAGGGGGCACGGGTGGCCCAGTCGTCTTAGGCGCCGCGATTTGCTATCTAGAGTTGCGTCCCTATTGCACTCCAGAAGACTATGATTGTGGGTTCGAATCCCGGTTCGCCCTCATTATGTTTCTAGGTTTGTCAGCACCATACCCGTGCTCGTGGGTTTCACCGAAGTGGTAAACGTCTGAGACCTGCATCACTTCGGGCTTTCCTCACACATGAAGCTGAAACGCCGCGATATAACTGGAATACTGTTAAAATCGGTGTTAAACCCAAATCAGTGACTCACTCAACCAAAACAGTGTATCTGTAACGGTAATAAGTAACTGGTACATTAATACACTTCGTAACATTTCGACATTTATTTTTGTATGAGTTTTATGCAGAATGTACACAGACACCTTTCTATATTTGTGTATACATAATACAAATTTAGAAAAAAAACTAAACATACAGTTTGACTCTTGGTATGTATTTTCATTATGAACCAAGAAATAAGAATAATATCTGGATAGTGTATGATGAGTAAAGCTGATAACATTGAATGACATAAATGGGTGGTCACTTAAACTATTCACACTCCAATACAGTGTTACCCAACCCATTTCTGTTACCAATGGGTATAACCACTTTACGACCGCTTTCATTGCAAACAGTCCTGTTAATTGAAATTCAATGCGATAATGGTGATATGTGTGATCAGTCCACTTTAGACAGGTAAGATTGGCAATTAAGCAGAAAGGGAAATATTGTAGAGTAAAAACGAATTAAAAATCTCCATTGCTAAGTTCTACAAGTTCTCATCTGATCTAATAGTACCATACACTAACTTATGTTTAACAATTTATCTGAGAAAGCACATTTTTAAATCTCTTAGAACTTAGGAGTTATCATTCCTAAGAGTGGGGATAAACAAAATCCAAATAATTATGGAGTCAAATAGCAGCTAAGTGTATTCAGTACATTATATACGTCTGTGCTCAACAAGACTGGTGTTCTGGTCAAATGCATATGCTGTTGATAATATATTTATTTTGCAAGTAATTATCCAACGGCATTTGTCTTAGAAGAGGGTAAGGTTCATGCTGCATATGTTGATTTTTCAAAAGCCTCAAACCATGGTGTGTTTTAAAGAATTATAGTGGTTTTTTTGCAAGGATATTACATGCTTTGCAATCGATTTAAAACGCCTTGAAATTAGAAGATGAACAAACTGTGTTTTCAATGTTCAGCTTAGTTAACTGTAGATTTAACCGTGTTAAATTTAATTTGGAACCAAACGCGCAACGTGAGTTTTCAAATAGCACATTTAGCGCAGGAGAATGCGACCGATATCGAACTATAATTTTATCCATAGAAAACGTGTTTCAAAGTAGCGCTGCAGTATTTTGCGAGTGCCTGAAAGCAGATATGTGAGTAGGTGTTATAATATGATGTTTCATACATCAGAAAATGGGAAATGTGATTAATTGGGCTTCAAAAGTTAGCAAAAATGTCTTTTTCTGCCTGATTTGACTATGTATGGGAACAACAATTTAAGCATAATACTTTTCACATATTATTAATTATCTTGTATTTTTATTTCGTGTGAAGGTAATATATATGGTAAATTGTAGGGTGATGGGCTCCTTCCGGGTATTGAAACCAATAGTTATACCTTTTGTAAACAATCCGTTTGCTCGGAATTGTATTTTGAGGTTATAACAGTTTCCAAATTTAAAGTAGCTCAGGCTCGTTTTAAATGTAGTTCACACCAATTAAAAATAATAACAAGAGGATTTAACGGCAGCCAAGACAACTGCGAGTACGTGAACTATGTTGTTGTTACACTACCGAAGATAAGGTTCTCTTTGCTATGATTTGGAATGCATTAGAGCAACATATATTCGTCACAATGTACCCATCTTGTTGTATATAAAAGGGAATGTCTTCCTGTGATACACGTACAATTAGAAGTTTTACAATTTACGTACATCATGCAATGTAAATTGTTTTTGAAATAACATGAATTACTCTCTCCCTCTCTCTTTATCTCTCTCTCTCTCTATCTATCTCTCTCTCCCTCTCTTTCTCTTTCATGTATTCACCCTATATGTGTAATGAGCTGATGAATTCCTCACATTTCTTGAATCAACGTCTGTAAGGAATGACAGAATTTACTGACAACTGTTGCCGTCAATCAATGAGTCCTTGTCAATAAATACTATCACACAGCTAACATAGACTGGCCATCGTTGTATAATACGTTGACAACTCGTCATAGTGCAGACACATTTACAATTTATGACCGTAAGTGGACCGGTGCATATAACGGTCTGTCTAAGTATAAAAGGTTGACGTTTTGATGCTGACTTCACTTTCCGATTCGGACTCTCCTCGTAGACCTATTCTGATCTGTAGAAAAGTAAGTATTCTTGTGTGCAGTTTAATGTCGTCATCGCATATATTAATTTCATTTCATGTTCACATGAAGTACTTGCATGGTATATGGAACCGGATCCTTCTCACGGATTATCCATGTGCAAGAATATAATTATTTATATAATTCTTACCGCTCTGTTTATGACGGAATACATATCATTGCATTTTCTAAAACATCTTAATATGCAGTGATGGGAACAAGTGGACGTTTCTGGGTGATTGTTATTTCATTCGGACAAAGGCGATATTACAACGTTTTGAGTTGTCAAAGTCAGTGTGTATGTGAATATACAAACGTGTTTGATAACATGTAAATATGCGTTTAAAATTTAGGATGGAGTTGAATATAAAGTGGCCTTTGTTAATATAGTTTTAGTTCTCAGTGAAGAAAGCTAAAATTGTTTACAGTATGTCCTTCATTTGAATTTGTAAATCATCTTCAACAAAGAAATGACGTCAATAAATATTTCACTGTTTCAATTAACACATGTACATTTTCTCTTACTTCCCAGATTCTAATAAACCATGAAGGTAATTGCTGTCACCATTGTCTGCCTTGTTGCCATAACAAGAACGCACGGTTTTGGAATTGGTTTCCCTCCTTTCGGTGGGATCGGCATTCCTCCTTTCGGCCTAGGGATTCCCCACTTCGGCCTTGGAATTCACCCCTTTGGTCTTGGAATTCACCCCTTCGGTCTTGGGATTCCTCCTCTCGGACATGGAATTTCCCCTTACGGACTTGGTGTTTCCCCTCTTGGTCTTGGCTCAGGGCTCCCCAACCAAGGATTAGTCCATCCAGGGTTACAGGGCGCTGGTGCCATTCAATCCAATGGTAATGGTAAGTGCATTATTGCATTGTGATAGAACCGCTAACAGTAATGAGAACACGGACAACCTTGCTGATGTGTTTCAAGGTTTATTATCAAGTAATACATCTCCTATTTATTTATTTTCTATTCTACAGATTCTGGTTCTGGTACGATCTCGATGTCTTTATAAATTTACAGAAATGAACATACAGTAAATAAGAAACATGGCTTAATAGTCAGTTCATTTTATTTTATCTCGATGCTTATGCAATTGATACAAAAGAAACCAGCAGTAGATCAGAAACATGACTACAGTGTTGATGTGTTTGTACAAAAATGCATTAGGTATCGTGTCAAAGTCAGTTAATTGTATTTTGTCTCCTGCAGGTCCTGTGTATGTTGATCTCGACGCTAATGCTGCTGCTGCCCCCTCTGCTGCTGCTCCCACGACTATTGCCGCAACTGCTGTTGACCCCACCTACATGATACTCTAAATGAACAGAAACAGTGTCTTAGTTCGGGATGAAACAAAAGCAGGGCTATCCATTCTGGTTCAGCCAGTTTTGCATTGATAGTGTTGGTGTCAGATACTGTCAGTATTGCTTCAAGCAGTTGTGTCTTTAAAGTTGACATGTTTTGCATTCTCAACAAAGATGTTTGGGATGTAATCGCTTATATGTATAACTGTTAATAAATATCCTTACAGTATATTAATGTGTTGTATGTTCAATGATTTCCAATCCATACATGACCAGTACACTACACGGTAACACACGTCCATCATGATGATTTCACTCGGAGATATAGATATATATCGGACTTAACAACTGACTTGCCTTTGCATGTGTTTGTGACGGGTGCCACCAGTGGGGCAGGAAACGCTCACCTTTTCGCGGACACCTGGTATCATTACTATTTGATAGTGATTCATAAACATATTCTCATGATATAGTTGGCATCGTACTGTCGACTCTGCTTTATGCAGAGATTTCTATTGGGTATGGAAAGAGTTTTGTCACTTCATTTTTTCAATTTGGTGAAACCCACGAGCACGGAGGTGGTGCAGACAATTCAGAAACAAAATTGGAGTAAGAGATCATGATTGAATATATAACATAATGTAATTATATTAAAGAACTTGCTTAACTTTCATTTTAATCCCTGTGTTTATATTTATTCCTCTTGCATGTAATTTGATTCTTGTTCGCAAACTCTTTCTGTAAGACTTGTACGTTTGATTAGTTCATTCATTCAGTCTTTCATAAGTTTGATAAACGGAAACAAGAAAGCATGCCTTGTGATGTTGGTTTAGTCGTTGAATAAAAACTGCTTAGATGTATCATAAAGTACATAAACGTGTCATACAATAGGAAATGCCAGGTGTATTAAATCGTCTGCTGACTGATCTACTGAGAAAATGGCCGTATAAAGGGAATCAGTCAATGTAATCAAAATGAAAATACACGAATGCTGAATGCACTTTTTGCAGTGTTATATGAAATATAGGTTTAGTTGTGGGGGAGATGAATGGTTTGGGACAGCAAAATAAACTGACACTATAGAGCACATATATGTTGCGTCAAATTGCAAATGGGCTTAAAAGTTGTAGCCGTTGAATGATCTACATTGAAAGAAACCCGTCATGTTATACAGATTAAAATACACGATAATCATCAACCATCTTTATCTTGGAGAAGTCATATAGCTGCAATAGTTCTGAGTGCGGTGTTACAAACAAACAAAATTGAGTAAGTTGTGATGCTGACATGTCAAAGCACGGGACAGGTAAAATTGTCTACCCGGTCCGATATATGGGATCAACTTTTGGCCTGCATACTTGTCAATTTCTCTTTCGTACTGGATTCCAAAGCTCAATAATATCTGTATACAGAGATATATATTACTGGATCCAGCAAATGTACTCACCGAATCCATGTCTCAAAGATTAACCATAGTTCTTAATACAACCAAGGAAGCATTGCCTTTATATTCACAGAAAGTATTTGTGACAAGTGCAATTAAGACACCGTTCATTCTCAAAAACTTAAAATATTTGCTTGAATGTGTTGAAATCTCGGAAAATTATTATTAATTACATTAATAATTTAAGCAAACTTAAGGGGAAATTTCATTTTTTCACCCATGGCGAATTTGTCACTAAATGTGATGACAATATGTATAGTTACAACTTTATTATCAAAGGTTCAGGGCAATTTGTGAGAAATGTCACCTGAAGTTAA
Source organism: Haliotis cracherodii (assembly GCF_022045235.1). Taxonomy (NCBI): domain Eukaryota; kingdom Metazoa; phylum Mollusca; class Gastropoda; order Lepetellida; family Haliotidae; genus Haliotis; species Haliotis cracherodii. The sequence continues at coordinate 8,861,725 of NW_027266343.1, forward strand.
CTGATAAAACAATGTGTGAAATCCTGGTTTTCCTCAAAGACAACATCTTTGGGAGCTTTAGAAATAGGATATGCAGGAATGATGTACATGTATTCATCCCCATGGACACTAATTATGCTCCCCTCTCAGCTGATTTGTTTCTTTATCCATATGAATTGCATTGTCAGAATCTGAACAAGGACATTTGGTCAAGAGGTATAATCTAAGCTGCAGGTATATCGATGATCTGATATCGTTCAATAAAGATCAATAATGGCAGGATACTCTCACCTTTTCGCCATCCCCTGGCATCATCACTAATTGATAGTGTCTCATAAACACAATGCTTATTACAGGGTCAAAACCGTAAAATAAACTTTGCTTTCAGCAGATATTTCTTATGATTATGGTGAAGTTTTAGTCGCTTTAATTTTAAGTATTTACCCGCACTAGAAATTGTAGATTTATACACCTACGTATACCTCCATGTTTTGCACTAGTCTACTAATTTCGAAATAACGACAGCTGTAATTCATATGTACAAACACTCTTCAAAAAAAAAGAAACGCACAGGTAGTATGTAGTTCATTGAAGCTGACTACGAGAACGAGATACTGAGTTCAGCGCAACCTTGTGCCCTTATGTGACATGACAATGAACAGTTTTCAATGCCTTTGTACAACGACAACGTGTGACTATCGAGCTCCAAAATCTCATATTTGCATCTATGAGAACATTAAATTAAATATATCGACTTCATTAGGTACAATGCATTTACTAAAAATGTACACAGATTCACAGACAATTCAAAACGTGTTGGCATTGATACCTGATTTTCTTCCAACAATGTATTAGTCGTAGAAACTGCTTGTTTTAGCCTCATGGCGTAAACGATACACACATAAATTACATCAATTGCATGCCAAAGAAGCATAACAATGTAAAAAACTCTGTTTATTACAATATTAATTTCATTCAATATATTCCCGTTAAATGCCAGTAGCATTTAAGGCTGACCATAAACAATTCCACAATTAATTTGAGAAATACTGATTCTTGTTCAGATCACAATATTCACGTCGGAATGAAACAGCTGATGTGGCGGCCGCATCTCTGATGAAGTTAATGTTGAAAAACAATACGTGTTTCGTCATCATTGTCAGCTGAAATTTTGAAATAATGATACGTGCAACTATAGGTTCAAAACTGAACAAACACACACACAAGCTTGCCGATCACGTGTCTCCGTGTGTTAAAGCTGATAACCTGATCCTTTATGTTTATGTATGTTCTACACAGTACGTTGACCATTTTCAGTCCAGACCTCAGCATTGTAATATAACCTTATGTACCTCAACAAAAACAGGGGGCACGGGTGGCCCAGTCGTCTTAGGCGCCGCGATTTGCTATCTAGAGTTGTGTCCCTATTGCACGCCAGAAGACTATGATTGTGGGTTCGAATCCCGGTTCGCCCTCATTATGTTTCTAGGTTTGTCAGCACCATACCCGTGCTCGTGGGTTTCACCGAAGTGGTAAACGTCTGAGACCTGCATCACTTCGGGCTTTCCTCACACATGAAGCTGAAACGCCATGATATAACTGGAATACTGTTAAAATCGGTGTTAAACCCAAATCAGTGACTCACTCAACCAAAACAGTGTATCTGTAACGGTAATAAGTAACTGGTACATTAACACACTTCGTAACATTTCGACATTCATTTTTGTATGAGTTTTATGCAGAATGTACACATACACCTTTCTATATTTGTGTATACATAATACAAATTTAGAAAAAAAACTAAACATACAGTTTGACTCTTGGTATGTATTTTCATTATGAACCAAGAAATAAGAATAATATCTGGATAGTGTATGATGAGTAAAGCTGATAACATTGAATGACATAAATGGGTGGTCACTTAAACTATTCACACTCCAATACAGTGTTACCCAACCCATTTCTGTTACCAATGGGTATAACCACTTTACGACCGCTTTCATTGCAAACAGTCCTGTTAATTGAAATTCAATGCGATAATGGTGATATGTGTGATCAGTCCACTTTAAACAGGTAAGATTGGCAATTAAGCAGAAAGGGAAATATTGTAGAATAAAAACGAATTAAAAATCTCCATTGCTAAGTTCTACAAGTTCTGATCTGATCTAATAGTACCATACACTAACTTATGTTTAACAATTTATCTGAGAAAGCACATTTTTAAATCTCATAGAACTTAGGAGTTATCATTCCTAAGAGTGGGGATAAACAAAATCCAAATAATTATGGAGTCAAATAGCAGCTAAGTGTATTCAGTACATTATATACGTCTGTGCTCAACAAGACTGGTGTTCTGGTCAAATGCATATGCTGTTGATAATATATTTATTTTGCAAGTAATTATCCAACGGCATTTGTCTTAGAAGAGGGTAAGGTTCATGCTGCATATGTTGATTTTTCAAAAGCCTCAAACCATGGTGTGTTTTAAAGAATTATAGTGGTTTTTTTTTGCAAGGATATTACATGCTTTGCAATCGATTTAAAACGCCTTGAAATTAGAAGATGAACAAACTGTGTTTTCAATGTTCAGCTTAGTTAACTGTAGATTTAACCGTGTTAAATTTAATTTGGAACCAAACGCGCAACGTGAGTTTTCAAATAGCACATTTAGCGCAGGAGAATGCGACCGATATCGAACTATAATTTTATCCATAGAAAACGTGTTTCAAAGTAGCGCTGCAGTATTTTGCGAGTGCCTGAAAGCAGATATGTGAATAGGTGTTATAATATGATGTTTCATACATCAGAAAATGGGAAATGTGATTAATTGGGCTTCAAAAGTTAGCAAAAATGTCTTTTTCTGCCTGATTTGACTATGTATGGGAACAACAATTTAAGCATAATACTTTTCACATATTATTAATTATCTTGTATTTTTATTTCGTGTGAAGGTAATATATATGGTAAATTGTAGGGTGATGGGCTCCTTCCGGGTATTGAAACCAATAGTTATACCTTTTGTAAACAATCCGTTTGCTCGGAATTGTATTTTGAGGTTATAACAGTTTCCAAATTTAAAGTAGCTCAGGCTCGTTTTAAATGTAGTTCACACCAATTAAAAATAATAACAAGAGGATTTAACGGCAGCCAAGACAACTGCGAGTACGTGAACTATGTTGTTGTTACACTACCGAAGATAAGGTTCTCTTTGCTATGATTTGGAATGCATTAGAGCAACATATATTCGTCACAATGTACCCATCTTGTTGTATATAAAAGGGAATGTCTTCCTGTGATACACGTACAATTAGAAGTTTTACAATTTACGTACATCATGCAATGTAAATTGTTTTTGAAATAACATGAATTACTCTCTCCCTCTCTCTTTATCTCTCTCTCTCTCTCTCTATCTCTCTCTCCCTCTCTTTCTCTTTCATGTATTCACCCTATATGTGTAATGAGCTGATGAATTCCTCACATTTCTTGAATCAACGTCTGGAAGGAATGACAGAATTTACTGACAACTGTTGCCGTCAATCAATGAGTCCTTGTCAATAAATACTATCACACAGCTAACATAGACTGGCCATCGTTGTATAATACGTTGACAACTCGTCATAGTGCAGACACATTTACAATTTATGACCGTAAGTGGACCGGTGCATATAACCGTCTGTCTAAGTATAAAAGGTTGACGTTTTGATGCTGACTTCACTTTCCGATTCGGACTCTCCTCGTAGACCTATTCTGATCTGTAGAAAAGTAAGTATTCTTGTGTGCAGTTTAATGTCGTCATCGCATATATTAATTTCATTTCATGTTCACATGAAGTACTTGCATGGTATATGGAACCGGATCCTTCTCACGGATTATCCATGTGCAAGAATATAATTATTTATATAATTCTTACCGCTCTGTTTATGACGGAATACATATTATTGCATTTTCTAAAACATCTTAATATGCAGTGATGGGAACAAGTGGACGTTTCTGGGTGATTGTTATTTCATTCGGACAAAGGCGATATTACAACGTTTTGAGTTGTCAAAGTCAGTGTGTATGTGAATATACAAACGTGTTTGATAACATGTAAATATGCGTTTAAAATTTAGGATGGAGTTGAATATAAAGTGGCCTTTGTTAATATAGTTTTAGTTCTCAGTGAAGAAAGCTAAAATTGTTTACTGTATGTCCTTCATTTGAATTTGTAAATCATCTTCAACAAAGAAATGACGTCAATAAATATTTCACTGTTTCAATTAACACATGTACATTTTCTCTTACTTCCCAGATTCTAATAAACCATGAAGGTACTTGCTGTCACCATTGTCTGCCTTGTTGCCATAACAAGAACACACGGTTTTGGAATTGGTTTCCCTCCTTTCGGTGGGATCGGCATTCCTCCTTTCGGCCTAGGGATTCCCCACTTCGGCCTTGGAATTCACCCCTTTGGTCTTGGAATTCACCCCTTCGGTCTTGGGATTCCTCCTCTCGGACATGGAATCTCCCCTTACGGACTTGGTGTTTCCCCTTACGGACTTGGTGTTTCCCCTCTTGGTCTTAGCTCAGGGCTCCCCAACCAAGGATTAGTCCATCCAGGGTTACAGGGCGCTGGTGCCATTCAATCCAATGGTAATGGTAAGTGCATTATTGCATTGTGATAGAACCGCTAACAGTAAATGAGAACACGGACAACCTTGCTGATGTGTTTCAAGGTTTATTATCAAGTAATACATCTCCTATTTATTTATTTTCTATTCTACAGATTCTGGTTCTGGTACGATCTCGATGTCTTTATAAATTTACAGAAATGAACATACAGTAAATAAGAAACATGGCTTAATAGTCAGTTCATTTTATTTTATCTCGATGCTTATGCAATTGATACAAAAGAAACCAGCAGTAGATCAGAAACATGACTACAGTGTTGATGTGTTTGTACAAAAATGCATTAGGTATCGTGTCAAAGTCAGTTTATTGTCTTTTGTCTCCTGCAGGTCCTGTGTATGTTGATCTCGACGCTAATGCTGCTGCTGCCCCCTCTGCTGCTGCTCCCACGACTATTGCCGCAACTGCTGTTGACCCCACCTACATGATACTCTAAATGAACAGAAACAGTGTCTTAGTTCGGGTATTCAAAATCAGGGCTATCCATTCTGGTTCAGCCAGTTTTGCATTGATAGTGTTGGTGTCAGATACTGTCAGTATTGCTTCAAGCAGTTGTGTCTTTAAAGTTGACATGTTTTGCATTCTCAACAAAGATGTTTGGGATGTAATCGCTTATATGTATAACTGTTAATAAATATCCTTACAGTATATTAATGTGTTGTATGTTCAATGATTTCCAATCCATACATGACCAGTACACTACACGGTAACACACGTCCATCATGATGATTTCACTCGGAGATATAGATATATATCGGACTTAACAACTGACTTGCCTTTGCATGTGTTTGTGACGGGTGCCACCAGTGGGGCAGGAAACGCTCACCTTTTCGCGGACACCTGGTATCATTACTATTTGATAGTGATTCATAAACAAATTCTCATGATATAGTTGGCATCGTACTGTCGACTCTGCTTTATGCAGAGATTTCTATTGGGTATGGAAAGAGTTTTGTCACTTCATTTTTTCAATTTGGTGAAACCCACGAGCACGGAGGTGGTGCAGACAATTCAGAAACAAAATTGGAGTAAGAGATCATGATTGAATATATAACATAATGTAATTATATTAAAGAACTTGCTTAACTTTCATTTTAATCCCTGTGTTTATATTTATTCCTCTTGCATGTAATTTGATTCTTGTTCGCAAACTCTTTCTGTAAGACTTGTACGTTTGATTAGTTCATTCATTCACGCTTTCATAAGTTTGATAAACGGAAACAAGAAAGCATGCCTTGTGATGTTGGTTTAGTCGTTGAATAAAAACTGCTTAGATGTATCATAAAGTACATAAACGTGTCATACAATAGGAAATGCTAGGTGTATTAAATCGTCTGCTGACTGATCTACTGAGAAAATGGCCGTATAAAGGGAATCAGTCAATGTAATCAAAATGAAAATACACGAATGCTGAATGCACTTTTTGCAGTGTTATATGAAATATAGGTGTAGTTGTGGGGGAGATGAATGGTTTGGGACAGCAAAATAAACTGACACTATAGAGCACATATATGTTGCGTCAAACTGCAAAATGGGCTTAAAAGTTGTAGCCGTTGAATGATCTACATTGAAAGAAACCCGTCTTGCTATACAGATTAAAATACACGATAATCATCAACCATCTTTATCTTGGAGAAGTCATATAGCTGCAATAGTTCTGAGTGCGGTGTTACAAACAAACAAAATTGAGTAAGTTGTGATGCTGACATGTCAAAGCACGGGACAGGTAAAATTGTCTACCCGGTCCGATATATGGGATCAACTTTTGGCCTGCAGACTTGTCAATTTCTCTTTCGTACTGGATTCCAAAGCTCAATAATATCTGTATACAGAGATATATATTACTGGATCCAGCAAATGTACTCACCGAATCCATGTCTCAAAGATTAACCATAGTTCTTAATACAACCAAGGAAGCATTGCCTTTATATTCACAGAAAGTATTTGTGACAAGTGCAATTAAGACACCGTTCATTCTCAAAAACTTAAAATATTTGCTTGAATGTGTTGCAATCTCGGAAAATTATTATTAATTACATTAATAATTTAAGCAAACTTAAGGGGAAATTTCATTTTTTCACCCATGGCGAATTTGTCACTAAATGTGATGACAATATGTATAGTTACAACTTTATTATCAAAGGTTCAGGGCAATTTGTGAGAAATGTCACCTGAAGTTAACTGATAAAACAATGTGTGAAATCCAGGTTTTCCTCAAAGACAACATCTTTGGGAGCTTTAGAAATAGGATATGCAGGAATGATGTACATGTATTCATCCCCATGGGAACTAATTATGCTCCCCTCTCAGCTGATTTGTTTCTTTATCCATATGAATTGCATTGTCAGAATCTGAACAAGGACATTTGGTCAAGAGGTATAATCTAAGCTGCAGGTATATCGATGATCTGATATCGTTCAATAAAGATCAATAATGGCAGGATACTCTCACCTTTTCGCCATCCCCTGGCATCATCACTAATTGATAGTGTCTCATAAACACAATGCTTATTAAAGGGTCAAAACCGTAAAATAAACTTTGCGTTCAGCAGATATTTCTTATGATTATGGTGAAGTTTTAGTCGCTTTAATTTTAAGTATTTACCCGCACTAGAAATTGTAGATTTATACACCTACGTATACCTCCATGTTTTGCACTAGTCTACTAATTTCGAAATAACGACAGCTGTAATTCATATGTACAAACACTCTTCAAAAAAAAAGAAACGCACAGGTAGTATGTAGTTGATTGAAGCTGACTACGAGAACGAGATACTGAGTTCAGCGCAACCTTGTGGCCTTATGTGACATGACAATGAACAGTTTTCAATGCCTTTGTACAACGATAACATGTGACTATCGAGCTCCATAATTTCATATTTGCATCTATGAGAATATTAAATTAAATATATCGACTTCATATCGACAATGCATTTACTAAAAATCTACCTGTGCGTTTAAGAGTGTATATACAAACACACACACACACACACACACACACACACACACACACACACATACACACACAATGTATTAGTCGTAGAAACTGCTTTTTTTAGCCTCATGGTGTAAACGATACACACATAAATTACATCAATTGCATGCCAAAGAAGCATAACAATGTAACAAACTCTGTTTATTACAATATTAATTTCATTCAATATATTCCCGTTTAATGCCAGTAGCATTTAAGGCTGACCATAAACAATTCCACAATTAATTTGAGAAATACTGATTCTTGTTCAGATCACAATATTCACGTCCGAATGAAACAGCTGATGTGGCGGCCGCATCTCTGATGAAGTTAATGTTGAAAAACAATACTTGTTTCGTCATCATTGTCAGTTGAAATTTTGAAATAATTATACGTGCGACTATAGGTTCAAAACTGCACAGTTGCGGTTACCAAAATGTGTTTACCGGTATGTATTAACATAACACAAGCTTGGCGATCACGTGTCTCCGTGTGTTAAAGCTGATAACCTTAACATCCTTTGTGTTTATGTATGTTCTACACAGTACGTTGCCCATTTTTAGTCCAGACCTCAGCATTGTAATATAACCTTATGTACCTCAACCAAAACAGGGGGCACGGGTGGCCCAGTCGTCTTAGGCGCCGCGATTCGCTATCTAGAGTTGCGTCCCTTTTGCATGCCAGATAACTATGATTGTCGGTTCGAATCCTGGTTCGCCCCGATTATGTTTCTAGGGTTGTCAACACCATACCCGTGCTCGTGGGTTTCACCGAAGTGGTAAACGTCTGAGACCTGCATCACTTGGGGCTTTCCTCCCACATTAAGCTGACACGCCGCGATATAACTGGAATACTGTTAAAAGCGGCGTTAAACCCAAATCAGTGACTCACTCAACCAAAACAGTGTATCTGTAACGGTAATAAGTAACTTGTACATTAATACACTTCATAACATTTCGACATTCATTTTTGTATGAGTTTTATGCGGAGTGTACACAGACACCTTTCTGTATTTGTGTATACATAATACAAATTTAGAAAAAAAACTAAACATACAGTTTGACTCTTGGAATGTATTTTCATTATGACCCAAGAAATAAGAACAATATCTGGATAGTGTATGATGCATATATTGAGTAAAGCTGATAACATTGAATGACCTAAATGGGTTGTCACTTAAACTATTCCCACTCCAATATAGTGTTACCCAACCCATTTCTGTTACCAATGGGTATAACCACTTTACGACAGCTTTCATTGCAAACTGTCCTCTTAATTGAAACTCAATGTGATAATGGGGATACGTGTGACCAATCCACTTTAGACAGGTAAGATTGGCAGTTAAGCAGAAAAGGAAATATTGTAGAGTAAAAACGAATTAAAAATCTCCATTGCTAAGTTCTACAAGTTCTGATCTGATCTAATAGTACCATATACAAACTTATGTGAAACAATTTATCTGAGAAAGCACATTTTTAAATCTCTTAGAACTTAGGAGTTATCATTCCTAAGAGTGGGGATAAACAAAATCCAAATAATTATGGAGTCAAATAGCAGCTAAGTGTATTCAGTACATTATATACGTCTGTGCTCAACAAGACTGGTGTTCTGGTCAAATGCATATGCTGTTGATAATATATTTATTTTGCAAGTAATTATCCAACGGCATTTTGTCTCAGAAGAGGGTAAGGTTTATGCTGCATATGTTGATTTTTCAAAAGCCTCAAACCATGGTGTGTTTTAAAGAATTATAGTGTTTTTTTTGCAAGGATAATACATGCTTTGCAATCTATTTAAAACGCCTTGAAATTAGAAGATGAACAAACTGTGTTTTCAATGTTCAGCTTAGTTAACTGTAGATTTAACCGTGTTAAATTTAATTTGGAACCAAACGCACAACGTGAGTTTTCAAATAGCACATTTAGCGCAGGAGAATGCGACCGAAATCGAACTATAGTTTTATCCATAGAAAACGTGTTTCAAAGTATCGCTGCAGTATTGTGCAAGTGCCTGAAAGTAGATATGTGAATAGGTGTTATAATATGATGTTTCATACATCAGAAAATGGGAAATGTGATTAATTGGGCTTCAAAAGTTAGCAAAAAAAGTCTTTTTCTGCCTGATTTGACTATGTATGGGAACAACAATTTAAGCATAATACTTTTCATATATTATTAATTATCTTGTATTTTTATTTCGTGTGAAGGTTATATATGGTAAATTGTAGGGTGATGGGCTCCTTCCGGGTATTGAAAGCAATAGTTATACCTTTTGTAAACAATCCGTTTGCTCGGAATTGTATGTTGAAGTTATAACAGTTTCCAAATTTAAAGTAGCTCAGGCTCGTTTTAAATGTAGTTCACACCAATTAAAATATAAACAAGAGGATCTAACGGCAGCCAAGACAACTGCGAGTACGTGAACTATGGTGTTGTTACACTACCGAAGATAAGGTTCTCTTTGCTATGATTTGGAATGCATTAGGGCAATATATATTCGTCACAATGTACCCATCTTGTTGTATATAATAAGCGAATGTCTTCCTGTGATACACGTACAATTAGAAATCTTACAATGCAATGTAAATTGTTTTTAAAATAACATGAATTACTCTCTCGATCCCTCTCTCTCTCTTTCTCTCTCTCTCTGTCTCCACAATTTGTCATGTATTTACCCTATATGTGTAATGAGCTGATGAATTCCTCACATTTCTTGAATCAACGTCTGTAAGGAATGACATAATTTACTGTCCATTGTTGCCGTCAATCAATAAGTCCTTGTCAATAAATAACAACACTATCACACAGCTAACATAGACTGGCCATCGTTGTATAATAAGTTGACAACCCGTCATAGTGCAGACACATTTACAATTTATGACCGTAAGTGGACCGGTGCATATAACGGTCTGTCTTAGTATAAAAGGTTGACGTTTTGATGCAGACTTCACTTTCCGATTCGGACTCTCCTGGTAAACCTATTCTGATCCGTAGAAAGGTAAGTATTCTTGTGTGCAGTTTTAATGTCGTCATCGCATATATTAATTTCATTTCGTGTTCACATGAAGTACTTGCGCGGTATATGGAACCGGATCCTTCTCACAGATTATCCATGTGCAAGAATATAATTATTTACATAATTCTACCCGCTCTGTTCATGACGGAATACATATTATTGCATTTTCTTAAACATCTTAATATGCAGTGATGGGGATGTTAGCATTATCATGTTATTCCAATCCAATCCTAAAAGAACAATAATTCAGATCACTGGATGCTTCATAATCTACTTTACATTCGATTCAAATTACAAGAAGATACAAATAAATATTATAACGATTGGGACGTTTCTGGGTGATTGTTATTTCATTCGGACAAAGGCGATATTTCAACTTATGAGTTGTCAAAGTCAGTGTGTTTGTGAATATACAAACGTGTTTGATAACATGTAAATATGCGTTTAAAGTTGAGGATGGAGTTGAATATAAAGTTGCCTTTTTGTTAATATAGTTTTAGTTCTCAGTGAAGGAAGCTAAAATTGTTTACAGTATGTCCTTCATTTGCATTACATTTTGTAAATCATCGTCAAAAAAAGAAATGACGTCAAAAAGTATTTCACGGTTTCAATTAACACATGTACATTTTCTCTTACTTCCCAGATTCTAATAAACCATGAAGGTACTCGCTGTCACCATTGTCTGCCTTGTTGCCATAACAAGAACGCACGGTTTTGGAATTGGTTTCCCTCCTTTCGGTGGGATCGGCATTCCTCATTTCGGTGGGATCGGCATTCCCCACTTCGGCCTTGGAATTCACCCCTTCGGTCTTGGGATTCCTCCTCTCGGACATGGAATCTCCCCTTACGGACTTGGTGTTTCCCCTCTTGGTCTTGGTTCAGGGCTCCCCAACCAAGGATTAGTCCATCCAGGGTTACAGGGCGCTGGTGCCGTTCAATCCAATGGTAATGGTAAGTGAATTATTGCATTGTGATAGAACCGTAAATGAGAACACGGACAACCTTGCTGATGTGTTTCAAGGTTTATTATCAAGTAATACATCTCCTATTTATTTATTTTCTATTCTACAGATTCTGGTTCTGGTACGATCTCGATGCCTTTATAAATTTACAGAAATGAACATACAGTAAATAAGAAACATGGCTTAATAGTCAGTTCATTTTATTTTATCTCGATGCTTATGCAATTGATACAAAAGAAACCAGCAGTAGATCAGAAACATGACTACAGTCTTGATGTGTTTGTACAAAATGCATTAGGTATCGTGTCAAAGTCAGTTTATTGTATTTTGTCTCCTGCAGGTCCTGTGTATGTTGATCTCGACGCTAATGCTGCTGCTGCCCCCTCTGCTGCTGCTCCCACGACTATTGCCGCAACTGCTGTTGACCCCACCTACATGATACTCTAAATGAACAGAAACAGTGTCTTAGTTCGGGTATTCAAAATCAGGGCTATCCATTCTGGTTCAGCCAGTTTTGCATTGATAGTATTGGTGTCAGATACTGTCAGTATTGCTTCAAGCAGTTGTGTCTTCAAAGTTGACATGTTTTGCATTCTAAACAAAGATGTTTGGGATGTAATCGCTTATATGTATAACTGTTAATAAATATCCTTACAGTATATTAATGTGTTGTATGTTCAATGATTTCCAATCCATACATGACCAGTACACTACTCGGTAACACACGTCTATCATGATGATTTCTCTCGGAGATATAGATATATATCGGACTTAACAACTGACTTGCCTTTGCATGTGTTTGTGACGGGTTCCACCAGTGGGGCAGGAAACGCTCACCTTTTCGCGGACACCTGGTATCATTACTATTTGATAGTGATTCATAAACATATTCTCATGATATAGTTGGCATCGTACTGTCGACTCTGCTTTATGCAGAGATTTCTATTGGGTATGGAAAGAGTTTTGTCACTTCTTTTTTTTCACTTTGGTGAAACCCACGAGCACGGAGGTGGTGCAGACAATTCAGAAACAAATTGGAGTAAGAGATCATGATTGAATATATAACATAATGCAATTATATTAAAGAACTTGCTTAACTTTCATTTTAATCCCTGTGTTTATATTTAATCCTCTTGCATGTAATTTAATTCTTGTTCGCAAACTCTTTCTGTAAGACTTGTACGTTTGATTAGTTCATTCATTCACGCTTTCATAAGTTTGATAAACGGAAACAAGAAAGCATGCCTTGTGATGTTGGTTTAGTCGTTGAATAAAAACTGCTTAGATGTATCATAAACTACATAAACGTGTCATACAATAGGAAATGCTAGGTGTATTAAATCGTCTGCTGACTGATCTACTGAGAGAATGGCCGTATAAAGGGAATCAGTCAATATAATCAAAATGAAAATACACGAATGCTGAATGCACTTTTTGCAGTGTTATATGAAATATAGGTTTAGTTGTGGGGGAGATGAATGGTTTGGGACAGCAACATAAACTGACACTATAGAGCACATATATGTGGCGTCAAACTGCAAAATGGGCTTAAAAGTTGTAGCCGTTGAATGATCTACATTGAAAGAAACCCGTCTTGCTATACAGATTAAAATACACGATAATCATCAACCATCTTTATCTTGGAGAAGTCATATAGCTGCAATATTTCTGAGTGCGGTGTTACAAACAAACAAAATTGAATCAGTTGTGATGCTGACATGTCAAAGCACGGGACAGGTAAAATTGTTCCACCCGGTCCGATATATGGGATCAACTTTTGGCCTGCAGACTTGTCAATTTCTCTTTCGTACTGGATTCCAAAGCTCAAAAATATCTGTATACAGAGATATATATTACTGGATCCAGCAAATGTACTCACCGAATCCATGTCTCAAAGATTAACCATAGTTCTTTATTCAACCAAGGAAGCATTGCCTTTATATTCACAGAAAGTATTTGTGACAAGTGGAATTAAGACACCGTTCATTCTCAAAAACTTAAAATATTTGCTTGAATGTGTTGCAATCTCGGAAAATTATTATTAATTACATTAATAATTTAAGCAAACTTAAGGGGAAATTTCATTTTTTCACCCATGGCGAATTTGTCACTAAATGTGATGACAATATGTATAGTTACAACTCTATTATCAAAGGTTCAGGGCAATTTGTGAGAAATGTCACCTGAAGTTAATTGATAAAACAATGTGTGAAATCCAGGTTTTCCTCAAAGACAACATCTTTGGGAGCTTTAGAAATAGGATATGCAGGAATGATGTACATGTATTCATCCCCATGGACACTAATTATGCTCCCCTCTCAGCTGATTTGTTTCTTTATCCATATGAATTGCATTGTCAGAATCTGAACAAGGACATTTGGTCAAGAGGTATAATCTAAGCTGCAGGTATATCGATGATCTGATATCGTTCAATAAAGATCAATAATGGCAGGATACTTTCACCTTTTCGCCATCCCCTGGCATCATCACTAATCAATAGTTTCTCATAAACATATGCTTATTAAAGGGTCAAAACCGTAAAATAAACTTTGCGTTCAGCAAATATATCTTATGATTATGTTGAAGTTTTAGTCGCTTCAATTTTAAGTATTTACCCGCACTAGAAATTGTAGATTTATACACCTACGTATACCTCCATATTTTGCACTAGTCTACTAATTTCGAAATAACGATAGCCGTAATTCATATGTACAAACACTCCTAAAAAAAGGAACGCACAGGTAGTATGTAGTTCATTGAAGCTGACTACGAGAACGAGATACTGAGTTCATTGCAACCTTGTGCCCTAATGTGTTATGACAATGAACAGTTTTCAATGCCCTTGTACAACGACAACATGTGACTATCGAGCTCCAAAATTTCATATTTGCATCTATGAGAATATTAAATTAAATATATCGACTTCATTAGGTACAATGCATTTACTAAAAATCTACCTGTGCGTTTCTTTTTTTTGAAGAGTGTACATACAAACACACACACACACACACACACACACACACACACACACACACACACACACACACACACACACACACACACACACACACACACACATATACACGGATTCACAGACAATTCAAAACGTGTTGGCATTGATACCTGATTGTCTTCCAACAATGTATTAGTCGTAGAAACTGCTTGTTTTAGCCTCATGGTGTAAACGATACAGACATAAATTACATCAATTGCATGCCAAAGAAGCATAACAATGTAATAAACTCTGTTTATTACAATATTAATTTCCTTCAATATATTCCCGTTAAATGCCAGTAGCATTTAAGGCTGACCATAAACAATTCAACAATTAATTTGAGAAATACTGATTCTTGTTCAGATCACAACACTCACGTCCGAATGAAACAGCTGATGTGGCGGCCGCATCTCTGATGAAGTTAATGTTGAAAAACAAAACGTGTTTCGTAATCACTGTCAGTAGAAATTTTGAAATAATGATACGTGCAACTATAGGTTCAAAACTGCACAGTTGCGGTTACCAAAATGTGTTTACCGGCATTTATTAACACAAATAAGCTTGGCGATCACGTGTCTCCGTGTGTTAAAGCTGATAACCTCAATATCCTTTATGTTTATGTATGTTCTACACAGTACGTTGCCCATTTTCAGTCCAGACGTCAGCATTGTAATATAACCTTATGTACCTCAACAAAAACAGGGGGCACGGGTGACCCAGTCGTCTTATGCGCCGCGATTCGCTATCTAGAGTTGCGTCCCTTTTGCAAGACAGAAACCTATGATTGTGGCTTCGAATCCCGGTTCGCCCCGATTATGTTTCTAGGTTTGTCAACACCATACCCGTGCTCGTGGGTTTCACCGAAGTGGTAAACGTCTGAGACCTGCATCACGTGGGGCTTTCCTCACACATGAAGCTGAAACGCCGCGATATAACTGGAATACTGTTAAAATCGGCGTTAAACCCAAATCACTCACTCAACCAAAACAGTGTATCTGTAACGGTAATAAGTAACATGTACATTAATACACTTCGTAACATTTCGATATTCAAGTGTATTCAGTACATTATATACGTCTGTACTCAACAAGACTAGTCTTCTGGTCAATTGCATCTGCTGTTGATAATATATTTATTTGGCAAGTAATTATCCAACGGCATTTGTCTAAGTAAGGGTATGGTTTATGCTGCATATGTTGATTTTTCAAAAGCCTCAAATCTTGGTGTGTTTTAAGAATTATAGTGGTTTTTTTGCAAGGATATTACATGCTTTGCAATCTATTTAAAACGCCTTGAAATTAGAAGATAAACAAACTGTGTTTTCAATGTTCAGCTTAGTTAACTGTAGATTTAACCGTGTTAAATTTAATTTGGAACCAAACGCGCAACGTGATTTTCAAATAGCACATTTAGCGCAGGAGAATGCGACCGATATCGAACTATAATTTTATCCATAGAAAACGTGTTTCAAAGTATCGCTGCAGTATTTTGCAAGTGCCTGAAAGTAGATATGTGAATAGTTGTTATAATATGATGTTTCATACATCAGAAAATGGGAAATGTGATTAATTGGGCTTCAAAAGTTAGCAAAAAATGTCTTTTTCTGCCTGATTTGACTATGTATGTGAACAACATATTAAGCATAATACCTTTCACATATCATTAATTATCTTGTATTTTTATTTCGTGTGATGGTAAATTGTAGGTTGATGGGCTCCTTCCGGGTATTGAAACCAATAGTTATACCTTTTGTATACAATCCGTTTGCTCGGAATTGTATGTTGAGGTTATAACAGTTTCCACATTTCGTTTTAAATGTAGTTGACACCAATTAAAAATAAAAACAAGAGGATCTAACGGCAGCCAAGACAACTGCGAGTACGTGAACTATACTGTTGTTACACTACCAAAGTTAAGGTTCTTTTTGCTATGATTTGGAATGCATTAGGGCAACATATATTCGTCAAAATTTACCCATCTTGTTGTATATAATAAGCGAATGTCTTCCTGTGATACACGTACAATTAGACGTCTTACAATTTACGTACATCATGCAATGTAAATTGTATTTAAAATAATATGAATTATTCTCTCTCTCTTTATCTCCCTCTCTCTGTCTCTTTTTATCTCTCTGTCTCTCTCTCTCTCTCTCTCTCTCTCTCTCACTCCACAATTTGATATGTATTCACCCTATATGTGTAATGAGCTGATGAATTCCTCACATTTCTTGAATCAACGTCTGTAAGGAATGACAGAATTTACTGTCCATTGTTGCCGTCAATCAATGAGTCCTTGTCAATAAATACTATCACACATCTAACATTGACTGGCCATCGTTTTATAATAAGTTGACAACCCGTCATAGTTCAGACACATTTACAATTTATGACCGTAAGTGGACCGGTGCATATAACCGTCTGTCTTAGTATAAAAGGTTGACGTTTTGATGCAGACTTCACTTTCCGATTCGGACTCTCCTGGTAAACCTATTCTGATCCTTAGAAAAGTAAGTATTTTTGTGTGCAGTTTAATGTCGTCATCGCATATATTAATTTCATTTCATGTTCACATGAAGTACTTGCATGGTATATGAAACCGGATCCTTCTCACGGATTATCCATGTGCACGAATATAATTATTTACATAAATCTACCCGCTCTGTTCATGACGGAATACATATTATTGCATTGTCTCTAATATCTTGATATGCAGTGATGGGAATGTTAGCATTATCCTGTTATTCCAATCCAATCCTAAAAGAACAATAATTCAGATCACTGGATGCTTCATAATCTAATTTACATTCGATTCAAATTACAAGAAGATAAAAATAAATATTATAACGATTGGGACGTTTCTGGGTGACTGTTATTTCATTCGGGCAAAGGCGAAAAAAACTAAAATTGTTGACAGTATGTCCTTCATTTGCATTTGTAAATCATCGTCAAAATAGAAATGACGTCAATAAGTATTTCACGGTTTCAATTAACACATGTACATTTTCTCTTACTTCCCAGATTCTAATAAACCATGAAGGTACTTGCTGTCACTATTGTCTGCCTTGTTGCCATAACAAGAACGCACGGTTTTGGAATTGGTTTCCCTCCTTTCGGTGGGATCGGCATTCCTCCTTTCGGCCTAGGGATTCCCCACTCCGGCCTTGGAATTCCCCCCTTTGGTCTTGGAATTCACCCCTTCGGTCTTGGGATTCCTCCTCTCGGACATGGAATTTCCCCTTACGGACTTGGTGTTTCCCCTCTTGGTCTCGGCTCAGGGCTCCCCAACCAAGGATTAGTCCATCCAGGGTTACAGGGCGCTGGTGCCATTCAATCCAATGGTAATGGTAAGTGAATTATTGCACTTGGATAAAACCGCTAACAGTAAATGAGAACACGGACAACCTTGCTGATGTGTTTCAAGGTTTATTATCAAGTAATACATCTCCTATTTATTTATTTTCTATTCTACAGATTCTGGTTCTGGTACGATCTCGATGCCTCTATAAATTTACAGAAATGAACATACAGTAAATAAGAAACATGGCTTAATAGTCAGTTCATTTTATTTTATCTCCATGCTTATACAATTGATACAAAAGAAACCAGCAGTAGATCAGAAACATGACTACAGTGTTGATGTGTTTGTACAAAAATGCATTAGGTATCGTGTCAAAGTCAGTTTATCGTATTTTGTCTCCTGCAGGTCCTGTGTATGTTGATCTCGACGCTAGTGCTGCTGCTGCCCCCTCTGCTGCTGCTCCCACGACTATTGCCGCAACTGCTGTTGACCCCACCTACATGATACTCTAAATGAACAGAAACAGTGTCTTAGTTCGGGTATTCAAAATCAGGGCTATCCATTCTGGTTCAGCCAGTTTTGCATTGATAGTATTGGTGTCAGATACTGTCAGTATTGCTTCAAGCAGTTGTGTCTTCAAAGTTGACATGTTTTGCATTCTAAACAAAGATGTTTGGGATGTAATCGCTTATATGTATAACTCTTAATAAATATCCTTACAGTATATTAATGTGTTGAATGTTCAATGATTTCCAATCCATACATGACCAGTACACTACACGGTAACACACGTCTATCATGATGATTTCACTCGGAGATATAGATATATATCGGACTTAACAACTGACTTTCCTTTGCGTGTGTTCGTGACGGGTGCCACCAGTGGGGCAGGAAACGCTCACCTTTTCGCGGACACCTGGTATCATTACTATTTGATAGTGATTCATAAACATATTCTCATGATATAGTTGGCATCGTACTGTCGACTCTGCTTTATGCAGAGATTTCTATTGGGTATGGAAAGAGTTTTGTCACTTCTTTTTTTCATTTTGGTGAAACCCACGAGCACGGAGGTGGTGCAGACAATTCAGAAACAAATTGGAGTAAGAGATCATGATTGAATATATAACATAATGTAATTATATTAAAGAACTTGCTTAACTTTCATTTTAATCCCTGTGTTTATATTTATTCCTCTTGCATGTAATTTGATTCTTGTTCGCAAACTCTTTCTGTAAGACTTGTTCGTTTGATTAGTTCATTCTTTCACGCTTTCATAAGTTTGATAAACGGAAACAAGAAAGCATGCCTTGTGATGTTGGTTCAGTCGTTGAATAAAAACTGCTTAGATGTATCATAAAGTACATAAACGTGTCATACAATAGGAAATGCTAGGTGGATTAAATCGTCTGCTGACTGATCTACTGAGAGAATGGCCGTATAAAGAGAATCAGTCAATGTTATCAAAATGAAAATACACGAATGCTGAATGCACTTTTTGCAGTGTTATATGAAATATAGGTTTAGTTGTGGGGGAGATGAATGGTTTGGGACAGCAACATAAACTGACACTATAGAGCACATATATGTGGCGTCAAACTGCAAAATGGGCTTAAAAGTTGTAGCCGTTGAATGATCTACATTGAAAGAAACCCGTCTTGCTATACAGATTAAAATACACGATAATCATCAACCATCTTTATCTTGGAGAAGTCATATAGCTGCAATATTTCTGAGTGCGGTGTTACAAACAAACAAAATTGAATCAGTTGTGATGCTGACATGTCAAAGCAAGGGACAGTTAAAATTGTTACACCCGGTCCGATATATGGGATCAACTTTTGGCCTGCAGACTTGTCAATTTCTCTTTCGTACTGGATTCCAAAGCTCAAAAATATCTGTATACAGAGATATATATTACTGGATCCAGCAAATGTACTCACCGAATCCATGTCTCAAAGATTAACCATAGTTGTTAATACAATCAAGGAAGCATTGCCTTTATATTCACAGAAAGTATTTGTGACAAGTGGAATTAAGACACCGTTCATTCTCAAAAACTTAAAATATTTGCTTGAATGTGTTGCAATCTCGGAAAATTATTATTAATTACATTAATAATTTAAGCAAACTTAAGGGGAAATTTCATTTTTTCACCCATGGCGAATTTGTCACTAAATGTGATGACAATATGTATAGTTACAACTCTATTATCAAAGGTTCAGGGCAATTTGTGAGAAATGTCACCTGAAGTTAATTGATAAAACAATGTGTGAAATCCTGGTTTTCCTCAAAGACAACATCTTTGGGAGCTTTAGAAATAGGATATGCAGGAATGATGTACATGTATTCATCCCCATGGGCACTAATTATGCTCCCCTCTCAGCTGATTTGTTTTTTTATCCATATGAATTGCATTGTCAGAATCTGAACAAGGGCATTTGGTCAAGAGGTATAATCTAAGCTGCAGGTATATCGATGATCTGATATCGTTCAATAAAGATCAATAATGGCAGGATACTTTCACCTTTTCGCCATCCCCTGGCATCATCACGAATCAATAGTTTCTCATAAACATATGCTTATTAAAGGGTCAAAACCGTAAAATAATCTTTGCGTTCAGCAAATATATCTTATGATTATGTTGAAGTTTTAGTCGCTTCAATTTTAAGTATTTACCCGCACTAGAAATTGTAGATTTATACACCTACGTATACCTCCATATTTTGCACTAGTCTACTAATTTCGAAATAACGACAGCCGTAATTCATATGTACAAACACTCTTCAAAAAAAAAAGAAACGCACAGGTAGTATGTAGTTCATTGAAGCTGACTACGAGAACGAGATGCTGAGTTCAGCGCAACCTTGTGCCCTTATGTGACATGACAATGAACAGTTTTCAATGCCTTTGTACAACGACAACATGTGACTATCGAGCTCCAAAATTTCATATTTGCATCTATGAGAATATTAAATTAAATATATCGACTTCATTAGGTACAATGCATTTACTAAAAATGTACACAGATTCACAGACAATTCAAAACGTGTTGGCATTGATACCTGATTTTCTTCCAACAATGTATTAGTCGTAGAAACTGCTTGTTTTAGCCTCATGGCGTAAACGATACACACATAAATTACATCAATTGCATGCCAAAGAAGCATAACAATGTAATAAACTCTGTTTATTACAATATTAATTTCATTCAATATATTCCCGTTAGATGCCAGTAGCATTTAAGGCTGACCATAAACAATTCCACAATTAATTTGAGAAATACTGATTCTTGTTCAGATCACAATATTCACGTCGGAATGAAACAGCTGATGTGGCGGCCGCATCTCTGATGAAGTTAATGTTGAAAAACAATACGTGTTTCGTCATCATTGTCAGTTGAAATTTTGAAATAATGATACGTGCAACTATAGGTTCAAAACTGAACAAACACACACACAAGCTTGGCGATCACGTGTCTCCGTGTGTTAAAGCTGATAACCTGATCCTTTATGTTTATGTATGTTCTACACAGTACGTTGCCCATTTTCAGTCCAGACGTCAGCATTGTAATATAACCTTATGTACCTCAACCAAAACAGGGTGCACGGGTGGCCCAGTCGTCTTAGGCGCCGCGATTTGCTATCTAGAGTTGCGTCCCTATTGCACGCCAGAAGACTATGATTGTGGGTTCGAATCCCGGTTCGCCCTCATTATGTTTCTAGGTTTGTCAGCACCATACCCGTGCTCGTGGATTTCACCGAAGTGGTAAACGTCTGAGACCTGCATCACTTCGGGCTTTCCTCACACATGAAGCTGATACGCCGCGATATAACTGGAATACTGTTAAAATCGGTGTTAAACCCAAATCACTCACTCACTCAACCAAAACAGTGTATCTGTAACGGTAATAAGTAACTGGTACATTAATACACTTCGTAACATTTCGACATTTATTTTTGTATGAGTTTTATGCAGAATGTACACAGACACCTTTCTATATTTGTGTATACATAATACAAATTTAGAAAAACAACTAAACATACAGTTTGACTCTTGGTATGTATTTTCATTATGACCCAAAAAATAAGAATAAAATCTGGATAGTGTATGATGAGTAAAGCTGATAACATTGAATGACATAAATGGGTTGTCACTTAAACTATTCACACTCCAATACAGTGTTATCCAACCCATTTCTGTTACCAATGGGTATAACCACTTTACGACCGCTTTCATTGCAAACTGTCCTGTTAATTGAAACTCAATGTGATAATGGGGATATGTGTGATCAGTCCACTTTAGACAGGTAAGATTGGCGGTTAAGCAGAAAAAGAAACATTGTAGAGTAAAAACGTATTAAAAATCTCCATTGCTAAGTTCTACAAGTTCTCATCTGATCTAATAGTACCATATACTAACTTATGTGTAACAATTTATCAGAGAAAGCACATTTTTAAATCTCTTAGAACTTAGGAGTTATCATTCATAAGAGTGGGGATAAACAAAATCCAAATAATTATGGAGTCAAATAGCAGCTAAGTGTATTCAGTACATTATATACGTCTGTGCTCAACAAGACTGGTGTTCTGGTCAAATGCATATGCTGTTGATAATATATTTATTTTATTTTTAAGGTTTATGCTGCATATGTTGATTTTTCAAAAGCCTCAAATCATGGTGTGTTTTAAAGAATTATAGTGTTTTGTTCGCAAGGATATTACATGCTTTGCAATCTATTTAAAACGCCTTGAAATTAGAAGATGAACAAACTGTGTTTTCAATGTTCAGCTTAGTTAACTGTAGATTTAACCGTGTTAAATTTAATTTGGAACCAAACGCACAACGTGAGTTTTCAAATAGCACATTTAGCGCAGAAGAATGCGACCGATATCGAACTATAATTTTATCCATAGAAAACGTGTTTCAAAGTATCGCTGCAGTATTCTGCGAGTGCCTAAAAGTAGATATGGGAATAGGTGTTATAATATGATGTTTCATACATCAGAAAATGGGAAATGTGATTAATTGGGCTTCAAAAGTTAGCAAAAAAATGCGAGTACGTGAACTATGTTGTTGTTACACTACCGAAGATAAGGTTCTCTTTGCTATGATTTGGAATGCATTAGGGCAACATATATGTTGTATATAATAGTCGAATGTCTTCCTGTGATACACGTACAATTAGAAATCTTACAATGCAATGTAAATTGTTTTTAAAATAACATGAATTACTCTCTCTATTCCTCTCTCTCTTGATATGTCTCTTTCTCCACAATTTGTCATGTATTCACCCTATATGTGTAATGAGCTGATGAATTCCTCACATTTCTTGAATCAACGTCTGTAAGGAATGACAGAATTTACTGTCCATTGTTGCCGCCAATCAATGAGTCCTTGTCAATAAATAACAACACTATCACACAGCTAACATAGACTGGCCATCGTTGTATAATACGTTGACAACTCGTCATAGTGCAGACACATTTACAATTTATGACCGTAAGTGGACCGGTGCATATAACCGTCTGTCTTAGTATAAAAGGTTGACGTTTTGATGCAGACTTCACTTTCCGATTCGGACTCTCCTGGTAAACCTATTCTGATCCGTAGAAAAGTAAGTATTCTTGTGTGCAGTTTAATGTCGTCATCGCATATATTAATTTCATTTCGTGTTCACATGAAGTACTTGCGTGGTATATGAAATCTCACGGATTATCCATATAAGAATATAATTATTTACATAATTCTACCCGCTCTGTTCATGACGGAATACATATTATTGCATTTTCTTAAACATCTTAATATGCAGTGATGGGAATGTTAGCATTATCATGTTATTCCAATCCAATCCTAAAAGAACAATAATTCAGATCACTGGATGCTTCATAATCTAATTTACATTCGATTCAAATTACAAGAAGATAAAAACAAAAATTATAACGATCGGGACGTTTCTGGGTGATTGTTATTTCATTCGGACAAAGGCGATGTTTCAACTTATGAGTTGTCAAAGTCAGTGTGTTTGTGAATATACAAACGTGTTTGTTAACATGTAAATATGCGTTTAAAATTTAGGATGGAGTTGAATATAAAGCTGCTTTTTGTTAATATAGTTTTAGTTCTCAGTGAAGAAAGCTAAAATTGTTTACAGTATGTCCTTCATTTGCATTACATTTTGTAAATGATCGTCAAAAAAGAAATGACGTCAATAAGTATTTCACGGTTTCAATTTACACATGTACATTTTCTCTTACTTCCCAGATTCTAATAAACCATGAAGGTACTTGCTGTCACCATTGTCTGCCTTGTTGCCATAACAAGAACGCACGGTTTTGGAATTGGTTTCCCTCCTTTCGGTGGGATCGGCATTCCTCCTTTCGGCCTAGGGATTCCCCACTTCGGCCTTGGAATTCCCCCCTTTGGTCTTGGAATTCACCCCTTCGGTCTTGGGATTCCTCCTCTCGGACATGGAATTTCCCCTTACGGACTTGGTGTTTCCCCTCTTGGTCTTGGCTCAGGGCTCCCCAACCAAGGATTAGTCCATCCAGGGTTACAGGGCGCTGGTGCCATTCAATCCAATGGTAATGGTAAGTGCATTATTGCATTGTGATAGAAACGCTAACAGTAAATGAGAACACGGACAACCTTGCTGATGTGTTTCAAGGTTTATTATCAAGTAATACATCTCCTATTTATTTATTTTCTATTCTACAGATTCTGGTTCTGGTACGATCTCGATGCCTCTATAAATTTACAGAAATGAACATACAGTAAATAAGAAACATGGCTTAATAGTCAGTTCATTTTATTTTATCTCGATGCTTATGCAATTGATACAAAAGAAACCAGCAGTAGATCAGAAACATGACTACAGTGTTGATGTGTTTGTACAAAATGCATTAGGTATCGTGTCAAAGTCAGTTTATTGTATTTTGTCTCCTGCAGGTCCTGTGTATGTTGACCTCGACGCTAGTGCTGCTGCTGCCCCCTCTGCTGCTGCTCCCACGACTATTGCCGCAACTGCTCTTGACCCCACCTACATGATACTCTAAATGAACAGAAACAGTGTCTTAGTTCGGGTATTCAAAATCAGGGCTATCCATTCTGGTTCAGCCAGTTTTGCATTGATAGTATTGGTGTCAGATACTGTCAGTATTGCTTCAAGCAGTTGTGTCTTCAAAGTTGACATGTTTTGCATTCTAAACAAAGATGTTTGGGATGTAATCGCTTATATGTATAACTCTTAATAAATATCCTTACAGTATATTAATGTGTTGAATGTTCAATGATTTCCAATCCATACATGACCAGTACACTACACGGTAACACACGTCTATCATGATGATTTCACTCGGAGATATAGATATATATCGGACTTAACAACTGACTTTCCTTTGCGTGTGTTCGTGACGGGTGCCACCAGTGGGGCAGGAAACGCTCACCTTTTCGCGGACACCTGGTATCATTACTATTTGATAGTGATTCATAAACATATTCTCATGATATAGTTGGCATCGTACTGTCGACTCTGCTTTATGTAGAGATTTCTATTGGGTATGGAAAGAGTTTTGTCACTTCTTGTTTTCACTTTGGTGAAACCCACGAGCACGGAGGTGGTGCAGACAATTCAGAAACAAATTGGAGTAAGAGATCATGATTGAATATATAACATAATGTAATTATATTAAAGAACTTGCTTAACTTTCATTTTAATCCCTGTATTTATATTTATTCCTCTTGCATGTAATTTGATTCTTGTTCGCAAACTCTTTCTGTAAGACTTGTACGTTTGATTAGTTCATTCATTCACGCTTTCATAAGTTTGATAAACGGAAACAAGAAAGCATGCCTTGTGATGTTGGTTTAGTCGTTGAATAAAAACTGCTTAGATGTATCATAAACTACATAAACGTGTCATACAATAGGAAATGCTAGGTGTATTAAATCGTCTGCTGACTGATCTACTGAGAGAATGGCCGTATAAAGGGAATCAGTCAATATAATCAAAATGAAAATACACGAATGCTGAATGCACTTTTTGCAGTGTTATATGAAATATAGGTTTAGTTGTGGGGGAGATGAATGGTTTGGGACAGCAACATAAACTGACACTATAGAGCACATATATGTGGCGTCAAACTGCAAAATGGGCTTAAAAGTTGTAGCCGTTGAATGATCTACATTGAAAGAAACCCGTCTTGCTATACAGATTAAAATACACGATAATCATCAACCATCTTTATCTTGGAGAAGTCATATAGCTGCAATATTTCTGAGTGCGGTGTTACAAACAAACAAAATTGAATCAGTTGTGATGCTGACATGTCAAAGCACGGGACAGGTAAAATTGTTCCACCCGGTCCGATATATGGGATCAACTTTTGGCCTGCAGACTTGTCAATTTCTCTTTCGTACTGGATTCCAAAGCTCAAAAATATCTGTATACAGAGATATATATTACTGGATCCAGCAAATGTACTCACCGAATCCATGTCTCAAAGATTAACCATAGTTCTTTATACAACCAAGGAAGCATTGCCTTTATATTGACAGAAAGTATTTGTGACAAGTGGAATTAAGACACCGTTCATTCTCAAAAACTTAAAATATTTGCTTGAATGTGTTGCAATCTCGGAAAATTATTATTAATTACATTAATAATTTAAGCAAACTTAAGGGGAAATTTCATTTTTTCACCCATGGCGAATTTGTCACTAAATGTGATGACAATATGTATAGTTACAACTCAAAGGTTCAGGGCAATTTGTGAGAAATGTCACCTGAAGTTAATTGATAAAACAATGTGTGAAATCCAGGTTTTCCTCAAAGACAACATCTTTGGGAGCTTTAGAAATAGGATATGCAGGAATGATGTACATGTATTCATCCCCATGGACACTAATTATGCTCCCCTCTCAGCTGATTTGTTTCTTTATCCATATGAATTGCATTGTCAGAATCTGAACAAGGACATTTGGTCAAGAGGTATAATCTAAGCTGCAGGTATATCGATGATCTGATATCGTTCAATAAAGATCAATAATGGCAGGATACTTTCACCTTTTCGCCATCCCCTGGCATCATCACTAATCAATAGTTTCTCATAAACATATGCTTATTAAAGGGTCAAAACCGTAAAATAAACTTTGCGTTCAGCAAATATATCTTATGATTATGTTGAAGTTTTAGTCGCTTCAATTTTAAGTATTTACCCGCACTAGAAATTGTAGATTTATACACCTACGTATACCTCCATATTTTGCACTAGTCTACTAATTTCGAAATAACGATAGCCGTAATTCATATGTACAAACACTCCTAAAAAAAGGAACGCACAGGTAGTATGTAGTTCATTGAAGCTGACTACGAGAACGAGATACTGAGTTCATTGCAACCTTGTGCCCTAATGTGTTATGACAATGAACAGTTTTCAATGCCCTTGTACAACGACAACATGTGACTATCGAGCTCCAAAATTTCATATTTGCATCTATGAGAATATTAAATTAAATATATCGACTTCATTAGGTAAAATGCATTAACTAAAAATCTACCTGTGCGTTTCTTTTTTTTGAAGAGTGTACATACAAACACACACACACACACACACACACACACACACACACACACACACACACACACACACACACACACACACACACATACACACACACATGTACACGGATTCACAGACAATTCAAAACGTGTTGGCATTGATACCTGATTTTCTTCCAACAATGTATTAATCGTAGAAACTGCTTGTTTTAGCCTCATGGTGTAAACGATACAGACATAAATTACATCAATTGCATGCCAAAGAAGCATAACAATGTAATAAACTCTGTTTATTACAATATTAATTTCATTCAATATATTCCCGTTAAATGCCAGTAGCATTTAAGGCTGACCATAAACAATTCAACAATTAATTTGAGAAATACTGATTCTTGTTCAGATCACAACACTCACGTCCGAATGAAACAGCTGATGTGGCGGCCGCATCTCTGATGAAGTTAATGTTGAAAAACAAAACGTGTTTCGTAATCACTGTCAGTAGAAATTTTGAAATAATGATACGTGCAACTATAGGTTCAAAACTGCACAGTTGCGGTTACCAAAATGTGTTTACCGGCATTTATTAACACACACACAAGCTTGGCGATCACGTGTCTCCGTGTGTTAAAGCTGATAACCTCAATATCCTTTATGTTTATGTATGTTCTACACAGTACGTTGCCCATTTTCAGTCCAGACGTCAGCATTGTAATATAACCTTATGTACCTCAACAAAAACAGGCGGCACGGGTGGCCCAGTCGTCTTATGCGCCGCGATTCGCTATCTAGAGTTGCGTCCCTTTTGCAAGCCAGAAACCTATGATTGTGGGTTCGAATCCGGGTTCGCCCCGATTATGTTTCTAGGTTTGTCAACACCATACCCGTGCTCGTGGGTTTCACCGAAGTGGTAAACGTCTGAGACCTGCATCACGTGGGGCTTTCCTCACACATGAAGCTGAAACGCCGCGATATAACTGGAATACTGTTAAAATCGGCGTTAAACCCAAATCACTCACTCAACCAAAACAGTGTATCTGTAACGGTAATAAGTAACATGTACATTAATACACTTCGTAACATTTCGATATTCAAGTGTATTTAGTACATTATATACGTCTGTACTCAACAAGACTAGTGTTCTGGTCAATTGCATCTGCTGTTGATAATATATTTATTTGGCAAGTAATTATCCAACGGCATTTGTCTAAGTAAGGGTAAGGTTTATGCTGCATATGTTGATTTTTCAAAAGCCTCAAATCATGGTGTGTTTTAAAGAATCATAGTTCTTTTTTTGCAAGGATATTACATGCTTTGCAATCTATTTAAAACGCCTTCAAATTAGAAGATGAACAAACTGTGTTTTCAATGTTCAGCTTAGTTAACTGTAGATTTAACCGTGTTAAATTTAATTTGGAACCAAACGCGCAACGTGAGTTTTCAAACAGCACATTTAGCGCAGGAGAATGCGACCGATATCGAACTATAGTTTTATCCATAGAAAACGTGTTTCAAAGTATCGCTGCAGTATTTTGCGAGTGCCTGAAAGTAGATATGTTAATTATAGAATAACCCACGAGGTACGAGTGATTACGGAAAATATGTCACGAGTGAAATTAATGTTTGAAGTTCCGAGCTTTAGCGAGGATTTTAAAACATTAATTTCACGAGTGACATATTTTCCGTAATCAATCGTACCGAGTGAGTTATTCTATTTATTACCCATATTCATATTAAAGACATGTTTCAAGAAAAAAACAATCAACTGTCGCCGATCAAGAATCAGCTGTTTTGTATCAATCCGCGTGTGAAAAAACACTGTACACGCATTCCAACCGCATTACTCAATTAACATGTTGTTACGCGTGATAAAAAATAGTTCTGTTAAAAAATTGTAAAAATCACATTATTGCAGTTATATTTCTGTCCGATTTACACAACGTACACTATCTAGCATTGATAAAGAAGACAGGTTTCGAAAAAGGTTCATCAGGTTTTTTACTCAAAGCTTGTTTTGACAAGATCTCGTCACTGACAGACAGGCCCCGTCGTGCATCGGCAGATAGGCTACATGCATTTCACATTGAGAAGAGGAAACACGGAAAAACCTGTCAATTTTTGTATGTGTCATTTGACAAAAATGCCAAAACCTATAACAACAACATAGACGGAATGTACAGAAGTCTTGTTTGTTAGAGAAAAGTTACGAAAAGTTGGTAAACTTTTAAAAGTACGATTGCTGTCACAGTGTCGGAATGAATGACCCGACTTGACCCAGATATGAGACAGCCGAAACCAGGAATGACAAGAGAACCGGTTACAGTTTAATCCGGACAACAAGTTTAATTAACATCGTGTGTGATTTGAGACAAGTGTCACTGATGGGAAACATGTGCATGTGGGATTTCAGGAGGATTTGTCAAACGCGGAATATACACAGTCAGATGACGGGAGTTTGTTGATATTTTGATGTGATTCATAATGGTCGAATACCTGTTGATAGACAAACACGGTATCTGGAGACTGTCCGCATTCACGGAGTTCATTTAGGTCAATATCGGACACAGGATCAGCTCACTGGGGTAAGTTTTCCTTTCCTTGTATTTTTAATTATTTTTGTTTTGATTTCAAAACCTCCGAGTTCAGCATAGTGCATCGATTTTGCAACCAGATGCTGGTAATCATGTCGCTAAGGTAACACTCTATGCTACCCTTCATCTCCTTCAAATTAGACAGTTCGAATTCTGAACTGTCTGATGTGCATGCCGAAATGATAAATTTGCAAATAATAATGTTTAGTTGCACCTTTCCTGTGTCATTAACCCCCATAGTCATATGTTCAGCGGACGTCAGTCACCCTGCTTACCGTTCAGCGCCGTACTTTGCAGACGTCGCAGTTACGAAAAACGTATACATTGTATAAAAAGTGTCACGTCCTTATTTCTTCACACAACGTTACGAAATTGTACGAAATAGTGTATGTTTATGATGTCTTTCGGAAAGTCTAAATGTCGTTGCAAAATGAATTTGTTTTTATTCTCATGCCATCGTTGAAAGTGTGAGTAGTCATATTTTTCGTGTTTTTCTTACCTTTATAAATACATTTGTGAACTAAGTTCATGTCAAGTTTAGACTTTTCATTGTGTTTTCATGTTCATTGGCAGTTATCGATGTCATCATCGTTCACAAAGGCAAACCTGTCTATACAAAGTCCGGTTTTTGGATTCGGGTGGTCGTAAAATTCATCAAACAGCAAGCCCTCTAACACAGACGCAAACCAGGACTTGGTGGTGATGATCTTGGCGCCCTAGAAACAGTTTCTGGCAACATCACAATCTGAATCTTGGAACTTCAATCTGGCCATATGCAGTTTTGACAACAAAGATATTAAATGTGTTCAGAGGTTGAATTATACGAATAACTTTTCATGTCGGTCAGATCTCCGTCCGCTTTAACGAGGTCATTTACTTTGACAGGTCTTAAATGGCCAGCCATGTTTGTTTACAAACGGGGACGTAGTTTTGGTTTTTACTGTAAAATGAAAAATCATGTGAAATAAATGAAAAAAATGATAATGTGAAATTCCCATGTTGTTAATATGAAACTATGTGTCTTGTCTTAAAAATCTCGAATCAGTGAGATTCTAGCACGTAAAACATCTGAATGGAAAGGCTTGGATTTGTGAATGAATGGGATGAGAAAAAAATAGTTCCGTTGTCCAATGAAAATTGATCTTTGTTCCACTGACCAATCAGCTTCGAGAATCACTAATTGCACACTGTGCAAATATTAAAAAGTTATTACACTGCATATTTGAGCCCATATGGGTAATAAAAGGTGTTATAACATGATGTTTCATACATCAGAAAATGGGAAATGTGATTAATTGGGCTTCAAAAGTTAGCAAAAAAATCTTTTTCTGCCTGATTTGACTATGTATGTGAACAACAATTTAAGCATAATACTTTTCACATATTATTAATTACCTTGTATTTTTATTTTGTGTGGAGGTAATATACGGTAAATTGTAGGGTGATGGGCTCCTTCCGGGCATCGAAGCCAATAGTTATACCTTTTGTAAACAATCCGTTTGCTCGGAATTGTATTTTGAGGTTATAATAGTTTCCAAATTTAAAGTAGCTCAGGCTCGTTTTTAGTGTAGTTTACACCAATTAAAAACAAAAACAAGAGGATCTAACGGGAGCCAAGACAACTGCGAGTACGTAAACTATGTTGTTGTTACACTACCGAAGATAAGGTTCTCTTTGCTATGATTTGGAATGCATTAGGGCAACATATTTTCGTCAAAATTTACCCATCTTGTATATAATAAGCGAATGTCTTCCTGTGATACACGTACAATTAGAAATCTTATAATTTACGTACATCATTCAATGAAAATTGTA
This sequence comes from Haliotis cracherodii, assembly GCF_022045235.1. NCBI lineage: Eukaryota > Metazoa > Mollusca > Gastropoda > Lepetellida > Haliotidae > Haliotis > Haliotis cracherodii. Next base: position 8,893,575 of record NW_027266343.1, read on the forward strand.
TTTAAAATAACAAGAATTACTCTCTCTCTCTCTCCCTCCCTCTCTTTCTCTTTTTATCTCTCTCTCTCTTTCTCTCTCTCTCTCTCTCTCTCTCTCTCTCATTCTCTCTCCACAAGTTGACATGTATTCACCCTATATGTGTAATGAGCTGATGAATTCCTCACATCCCGTGAATAGACGTCTGTAAGGAATGACATAATTTACTGTCCACTGTTGCCGTCAATCAATGAGTCCTTGTCAATAAATAACGACACTATCACACAGCTAACATAGACTGGCCATCGTTGTATAAGTAAGTATTCCTGTGTGCAGTTTAATGTCGTCATCGCATATATTAATTTCATTTCATGTTCACATGAAGTACTTGCATGGTATATGAAACCGGATCCTTCTCACGGATTATCCATATGCACGAATATAATTATTTACATAATTCTTACCGCTCTGTTTATGACGGAATACATATTATTGCATTGTCTTAAACATCTTAATATGCAGTGATGGGAATGTTAGCATTATCATGTTATTCCAATCCAATCCTAAAAGAACAATAATTCAGATCACTGGATGCTTCATAATCTAATTTACATTCGATTCAAATTACAAGAAGATAAAAATAAATATTATAACGATCGGGACGTTTCTGGGTGATTGTTATTTCATTCGGACAAAGGCGATATTACAACGTTTTGGGTTGTCAAAGTCAGTGTGTTTGTGAATATACAAACGTGCTTGGTAACATGTAAATAAGCGTTTAAAATTTAGGATGGAGTTGAATTTAGAGTTGCCTTTGTTAATATAGTTTTAGTTCTCAGTGAAAAAAACTAAAATTGTTTACAGTATGTCCTTCATTTACATTTGTAAATCATCGTCAAAAAAGAAATGACGTCAATAAGTATTTCACGGTTTCAATTTACACATATACATTTTCTCTTACTTCCCAGATTCTAATAAACCATGAAGGTACTTGCTGTCACCATTGTCTGCCTTGTTGCCATAACAAGAACGCACGGTTTTGGAATTGGTTTCCCTCCTTTCGGTGGGATTGGCATTCCTCCTTTCAGCCTAGGGATTCCCCACTTCGGCCTTGGAATTCCCCCCTTTGGTCTTGGAATTCACCCCTTCGGTCTTGGGATTCCTCCTCTCGGACATGGAATTTCCCCTTACGGACTTGGTGATTCCCCTCTTGGTCTTGGCTCAGGGCTCCCCAACCAAGGATTAGTCCATCCAGGGTTACAGGGCGCTGGTGCCATTCAATCCAATGGTAATGGTAAGTGCATTATTGCATTGTGATAGAACCGCTAACAGTAAATGAGAACACGGACAACCTTGCTGATGTGTTTCAAGGTTTATTATCAAATAATACATCCCCTATTTCTTTATTTTCTTGATGTTTGGGATGTAATCGCTTGTTTGTATACCTGTTAATAAACATCCTTACAATATCTTCATGTGTTGTTCAATGATTTCCAATCCATACATGACTATCACACTGCACGTTAAAACGTGTTCATTATTTGTTGACTTTGCAAAGGATCTGACTCTGTACTACGAAATAAGTTGTGGTCACCTCTGTATTACCATTGTCTTAGTTGTAAGATGAGCAGACTTCTATGTAATATTTACGAAAATGTAAAAATGTGCGTTAGAAATAACCGGGAATTGACGGAAATGTTCGATAGTGAACTTTGAGTGAGACAAGGCTCATTTTTTATTAATGAATTAGCAACACAAATTCAAGATGAGTGTATTTCAACTACCTCCTGATATAACGCAATAGTTTTTACTATTATTTGCGGACCATATTATGTTATGTTCAAGTACTGTTGGTGGTTTACAGAGACGAATTAACGAATTGGAGCAATACTAATGATGAATGGAAGTTAACTGTAAACAAAGGTAAAACGAAAATCGTTGCTTTTACGAATGGTGGGGTACTTGCTCAAAAGGAAAAATGGTTTTACAAAGGCGAACGCCTAGACACTATCTCTTTCTACAAGTCTTCAGTTGTATATTTTACAAATCATCTTGCTTGGTCTATGCCTGCAAAGCAAACATCAATGCAAGCCCAAAAGGTACTTATCGGTGTGTTACAACAAATCTTTACTCTTGGAAATATTACTTACAAATCGTTCTTTTAGATATTTGATTTAAAGATAAGTCCGATATTACTATATAGAGCAGAGATCTAGGGACTCAGTAGGCTTGAAATATAATAGAAAAAGTACTTTTATATGCCTGCAAGAAATTCCTTGGTGTAAAGGTTAATACACCAAATGTTATGGTATGGTGATTGTGGCAGATTCCCAATGTATGTTAATAAAGGTTATTACATATTGGTTAAGATTCTTAAATACGCCATCTTAGAGGTTCACGAAAAATTGTTATACTTTCATTGTACTCTTTGATAAAAATGGAAAACGAAATTGAGTAACAGATGTAAAAGACTTGCTTATTTCCGTTGGTTAGGGCTACGCATGGTATGAACAAATCATACAATGCCATTCTTTTTTCATTAGATCATTGACACAAAGACTAAAATGTATATATTTACACAATTGGTCTCAATCTGTATCTGAATCAAACAAATGTATTTATCACAAAATGTTAAAAAATGATTATTATCCAGAACAGTAATTATCTTGTTTAAATGTAACAAATTCCAGGTTTCCTAAGCAAGATTTCGACGTTGTTCACATGCCCTTTTTATTGAAACTGGGCGTTACATGGGTTTTAAATGTGAAGAATTTGTTAATTGTGAGCCCTGAATGACATTAAGGATGAATATCGCTTTCTTGTTATGTGTCCATTTTATTAAACATAATGCATATACGTCAATATTACTTTGTCAATCTCAATTTCTTTAAATTCACATCTCTGTTAAACAACTTGAAATGCTTACTTTCATAAAATTTGTCTATTTACAATTATCATGCTATGAGACACAGGAAATATATTACGTTAAAGACTCTACTGCTCTGAATGTAATAATTATAAATATACTATTGGCCTGTGGCCTCCTCAATTCTGAAATAAAGAAATTTCAGTATACAGGTCTCTGACTTTTACCACTTTGCTGAAGCCCACGAGCACGGGTATGGACTGACAAATTCAGAAACATAATCGGGGTTACTCGGATGGAGTAATTGGTCATGATTAAAATAATTAGAATAAGTAATGTTAATTAAAGTACCGATGTAGCGTTCATTTCAATCCCTATGGGTAAAGGTTGTCCTTTTGAATGGAATTTGATTGGTTAATTCCCAAACTCTGACCTTTCTGTAACGACTTTCATTTAATATATATTAATTCACTCACGCTTTCGTAAGTTTGATAACAAACGTAAACAAGAACGGATACCTTGTGATGTTGGTTTAGTCGTTGAATAAAAACTGCATGCACGTTCCGTACAATATGAAATGTTAGGTAAATTAAATCGCCTGCTTTCTCCTGGAAAGAAATGACCAAAGGGAACCAGTGGATGTATTCAAATGAAGATACACGAATATTGACCAACTTACTTTATGTAGTTTTATATGGAACATATCAGCAGCTGTGAGATGAGGCTGAACTATGAATGGTTTGGGATAGCAAAATAATCTGACTGTGTAGAGCACATTCATATAGCGTCAAACTGAAAAAGAACTGAGAAAAAAAATATGCGATAATCATCCACGATCTTTTTAACGAAGTTGGCTGTTAAAGCACGGGGCAGGTTACAATGTTGCGACTCGGGCCTGAATACTTGCCCGCCCATATTTTGGACTGGATTCCAAAGCTCCATAAAAATCTGTTCACAGAGATATGTATTCCTTGATCCAGCAAATGTACTCACCAAATCCATGATTCATAGATTAACCAAAATCATTAATGCAACTAAGGCAGGATTGTCTTTATATTCACAGGAAGTATTTGAGATATGTGGAATTAATACCATGTGGATACCAAAAAAACTCAAAGTATTCGCTTAAATTAGTTCTATCCCACAAAACAAGTTTAAAGACCATCTTCATTCCTTCACCGATGGGGCATTAATCACTAAACGATGTGACCATATGTATAGTTACAACTCAAATATTCATACTCAAATATACATAAAAATACACATAGTCAAAGGTTCCGGACAATATTGTGAAAAACGTTACCTGACGAGAAAACACTATGTGAAAAACTTCATCATAGCGGATAGTTGTTATTTCAAGCATCAGAAACTGGTGATGAACATATGCATAACTTCTCTGAGGTTATTTTAAGAAGGGTGAGTGTGTGAGTGAGTGAGTGAGTGAGTGAGTGAGTGAGTGAGTGAGCTTTTAACAGTATTCCAGTTATATCACGGCGTGTCAGCTGAATGTGGGAAGAAAGACCGAAGTGATCTCAAACGTTAACCGCTTTGGTGAAACCCACGAGCACGGGTATGGTGCTGACAAACCTAGAAACATAATCGGGGCGTGCCAAATGGACGCAGCTCTGCAAAGCGAATCGCGGCGCCTTAGAAGACTGGGCCACCCTTTGTGCTGCAAAAATACATGCTTCTTTAATGAATACATACAATGGTTGGTGGTCGTTGCTTCAATAATTGTTTGTTTTCGTTTGTGTGTTGTTTAACGCCGCACTCAACATTATTCCAGCTATATGACGGCGGTCTGTAAATAATCGAGTCTGGACCAGACAATCCAGTGATTGACATCATGAGGATCGATCTACGCAACTGAGATGCGATAACATGCATCAACCAAGTCAGCGAGCCTGACCACCCGATGCCGTCAGTCGCCTCTTACGAAATGCATGGGTTGCTGAAGACCAATTCTCACCCGGAATCTTCACGGGACGCTTAAATAATGAATCAGTATAATGGAGTTGAATGTCGCCATAAAGGATAGGGTTTAGTCACGTTGTCATCATTCACAAAACTTTTGCCGAACAAAGTATGATATTGTTGTGGTTTAAGTAAAAAAATGAAGCTGTTTTCAATAGAAACACGACATGTCCTCTGTCACACTCACTCTTGTAAACTCGGGATTTCCTCCCACATTAAGCTGAAACGCCGTTATATAACTGTAATACTGACTAATACTAATAATGTTAAAAACTGAGTTAAACCCAACTCACTCACTCACTACGTATTCTCTTGTAAACAGTAAACATAATTTAACTCCATCTTGTACATGGCAGGTTTAGTTACAAAAGTGTGGTTGAAGTAATGGTGTAAATGCTACATAGTTACTTCATATACAGGTATATAAACTGTGTACCTGTAATGTTTGGGGTATTATTATAGTATTATTAGTTTTTTTAAATATGTTACAAAAATAAGAATAAGATATGAGTATATGGTGAATTACATCGCGTGAATCATCTTAACCAAAGCATCAAAACTGAGTTAATGACATTATTCACTGTCCTTTGTTGGCGTCCATCTGGATCAATCCCAGATGAATAAATAACACATCCATCACTCAGTGATATACCAATCACCGATGTACATTGTATAACACGTCGACAAATGGTGACAATGCAGACACATATATAATTTATGGCCGCACACGTACCTGTTCGCATGTACATCCATGCTCGTATAAAAGATGGACGTTATCGTGTATACCTTACTTTCCGAATCAGCCCGTCCTCGTAGGCCAACACAGTTCCGATCAAAGTATTCGTTTTTCAGTTAAATTTGTCACAGTTTCTTTACTGTATGACGTCATAAGTATTTACATTGTAGAAGAAATGACAGCTTAAGCCGCCCTCATGCTTAAGATGTAGGAATTTCCGCATTACCAGACCTGATCAGACCCAATTTCCAAAGAATAATGGAAGTCACAGTTTTCTTTCTCATCAGAGTTCGTTACAAAGTAAAAGGAAACAATGACAAATGCATGTATACTAACGATTATACATTTGGGATGAGAGAATTTTGCTTCAGACAAAGGTGATTTTATAACAGTTTGGCTTTCACATTATGATAATTTATTTTGTATAAAAAATATGTTCAATATACATAAAATATTCTGAGTTTTAAAAAATGTAAAGAAGTAAAGTAAAATAGTGTGTTTCCAAGTACAATAAGATGAGGTTGAATACAACCATCGAAGCAAGTCTATATTACCAAGGTTCCATCATGACTTTCACTTTATCATGTGATTATTAATAGGTATGACCCTAAGTGAATAATGTTTAGCAATTTGGTAATGGAAAATAGATAGTATATGCTTGATGAAATAAACGAGGAATGTTTTAACGTAGTCATTGTTAATATACTTGTAACCACTACTTCAAGTGCCACTGAAAAAGCTAAATACTTCACTATATATCCTTCATTTGATCGCATTAGTTTGTAATCATTACTATCACCATCACCACAAGTGTCGTCCGGGCTGGCGCTCGGCATTTAGGGGCTAAAACAAGGACTTGTCGCCTCGGAGTCAGTATACTGTGTCTGAGTGGGGTATTCATGTTCAACCGTAACATCGTACCTCAGTGGGTTAGCATTATAAATTCGGCATTAATTTTGACAAGCAGCAAGACAACACTGACACACACACATACACAGATATACACACAGACAGACACAAACACACACGCACAAACAGGCACACACACACACACACACACACACACACACACACACACACACACACACACACACACACATCTTGGACGCGACGTTAACCCCCTTTTCACTTCACTTCATAACAATGAGTGACTCAAATAAATATTTTACGTTGGCCAATACTACATGTACCTGTTCTCATATTCCCCAGATTTGAGTAAACAATGAAGGTCCTTGCTGTCGCCGTTGTCTGCCTTGTTGCCATAACAACAGCACATGGTTTTGGAATTGGTTTCCCTCCTTTCGGAGGGATTCACCCATTCGGTGCAGGCATCCCACCATTCGGTCTTGGAATTCCCCCTTTCGGTCTTGGAATCCCCCCTTTCGGTCTTGGAATCCCCTCTCTCGGACTTGGAATTTCCCCTCTTGGTCTGGGTGTTTCCCCTCTTGGTCTCGGGTCAGGACTCCTCAACCAAGGATTGGTCCAGCCAGGATCACAGGGCGCCGGTGCCATTCATTCACAGGGTTACGGTCAGTAAAGTTTTACCATGTGATAGGAATCATGCCTTAACTGAGAAACATTGATCCTATGCTGAAATAAGTGTACACATTTTCAAATAACTCTCGAATTGTGATTATGGGATGGTAATCATTTTATCCATTACAGGTCCTGGTTATATTGGTGAACTCGATGCGTATGCTGCCACCTCTGCTGCTGCCCCCACAACTATTGCCGCCACTGCGGTTGCTCCGGCAGGACCTGCTGCCTATGACCCCGCTTTCATGGGAATCTAAGTGACATGCCTAAAGTCCACTGTGGTCTATCCGCTTGGCAAATGTAATACAGATGCTACTGCAGTTAGTCGTCTTGTAGTTGGGGTTGTCATGCTGCACGATGCAATGGCGTGAGTGATGTTTTGATGGCTGTTGTTCTATATTGAAAATAAACATATATTTATTATGATCTTTAGTCATGTTGTGCTTCTATACTCACACTATCAGCACAACATGCATGTATTTTAAGTGTGGTTATCATGATGCTAAACGACATAAACGACTCGTGGTCGTTGGTTATCGTACAATAAAACACTGAAGGGAGAATAAATAAATAATCTCCTGATAAGTGTGTTCACTGGCATTCCGATTGCTCCCCTGTCATTGGTGTGTTATGGTTTGACATGCTGACACATTTGTACATCATAACACTCTGCAGCAAAACAAGAACGTCCTCTTACACTGTACGTATGTATGTATGTGTGTGTGCGTGCGTGCGTGCGTGCGTGCGTGCGTGCGTCGGTCTGTGTGTATGTATGTATGTATGTATGTATGTATGTATGTATACATTGAGAAATGTCGAAAGTTGATATATGGTATGATATGAAAACTGCTGTATAATAACCTTTTTATGTTATACCATAACATCACGATATACTTATTTGCAAGTGAATGCAATGTCAGATTCAGATTCAGATTCAGATTCAGATTCAGTTTATTTCTCAAAGAAACCACCACCGGTGGTACATGAGCGTTTACACCTATATATATATACATATGAAAATACAAAAAGATATCAACATGACAAGTGACAGGGTCAACGGTTCTTTCTTAATAACTTATATAGACATACAATATATCTGGACAAATTTCTTATATCTTTTAGCCTTTTGGGTGAAACAGTTTTACAGAGTTTAAAAATATTTGGCCACAAGTAGTATTTTTTGGGAATATACCGAATTCTTTGTTGGAGTAGAGCTTCGCATCTGAAAAGATAGTGAAACTCATCTCCAACCGAGAGTGAATCACAAAGTTGACAAAGTCTATCTTCTCTGGTATATTCTGCCATCGGCCAGTCTCAACGGGCAAATCGTGATTTGAGGTACGAAATTTTAATATCGGCATATAGTTGCCTTTAGGGAGTAACAGATAGTTTTCAAATTTTGGGTTTTGCTTATAGTGTTTATAATATATACCCTTTGGACTCGACTCCATACTTTCCCGCCACTTTTGCATAAACTGATCCCTAAGTGTCTGTTCTACCGTTGAAACTAGCCAATTTGTAGAGCATATATATGGTTTATGAAATATTTCACTTAGTCCGAGGTCATTTAGTATCTATTGAACACACACAATCCATGGAAAATTAGTTTTGTTATTCTCAGACTTAGAAATAATGTAGCGGTACAGAAAGTGTGATATTTTATTTATGCCATTTTGGCAGGTCAATTTGTGCCAATAAGCTATTATACGTTTAAACAGTTTAATATATATTGGTTCCCTGTTAAGTTCTCCATATACCATATAATTTGGCGTTGAGTTTCTTAATCCGGCTGCAAGTTTCAAGAATTTTATGTGTGTTTTTTCTATTACTTCTAAATTTTCAAACCCCCATACATCTGAACAATATAAAAGGATTGGAGCAACCATAATATCAAAAGCAGTTAGGAGACAATCGAGTGGTAGATTTACATTTCTAGCTCTTTTTAATATGCAGTACATCGCTTTCGTTGCACTTTCAATCAGAGCTTTTATTCCCATATCAAATCTTCTGTTTCTATGGAATTTTATTCCGAGGTATGTATATGTATCAACTATTTCCAGAGGCAGTTTATATAAAAAAAATATATTTTTGGAAGATTTAGCCGGACCTCCTCCGAAAATTAAAACCTTGTTTTTTGAAATATTTACGTTTAGTTTCCACCTTATACAATAACTTTGAAACACATCTAATGAGTTTTGTAGACCTTTTGGGGTTTCGCTAAAAAGTACAGAGTCGTCTGCATATAGGAGTACTATCAAATGTATCCAGACCTGGGCCTCATTATCCGTTAAGCAATCGATACTTATTCCTTCGCATTCGTTGTCGATTAAAAAGGTTTCCAGGTCATTGAGAAAGATTGAAAACAAAAGGGGGGGACAGATTTTCCCCTTGTCGTACACCTGATTCACATGGAAAATACTCAGATAATGTATTAAACTAGTGTCCAAAAGAAACGATACCACCTGTTTGCAACGACATAAAAGAAAAACTAAACAATGCAGAAGTTTAGGATTGGCGTTATGCTTTTGAGAAATCCTTTCACAACATCTGTACAAAAAGTTCATTTCAATAAAATTTGTACAACCAATATGACAAGCCTTTAAAGATGGGTGGGGTCGAAAAATGAACATTTCGTTAGAGCACTGATCACAGAAACAACGGGAAATGTCACACCACACGTCTCAAAGTCAAGTCAGTAGCGGGTATGTCCACCGTGAGCATCAATACATGCCAGAACACGCCTACGGACTGATGACGTCAAACGTCTGATGACGTTGGGAGTGATGCGTTGCCATTCCTCGAGGAGACATCGTTCCAAGTCCTGGACGTTGACTGGAGGCACACGGCGACGTCGGATTTGCCGATCGAGGTGGTCCCATAAGTGCTCGATGGGATTCATGTCTGGTGAACATGCGGGCCATGGCAAAACCTGTACGTTGGCGTTGGCAAGGAAGGTCTGTGTCAATCTTGCTGTGTGTGGCCTTGCATTGTCATGTTGGAAAAGGAGTCCACGAGGCTGTTGCTGAATAAAGGGCACCACTACAGGCCGTAGGATGTCATCAAGATAACGCTGTGCATTCAGGTTTCCAAGAATTACGACAAGCATCGTTTTGACGTCACCACATATGCCACCCCAAACCATTAACCCTCCACCTCCAAACGGCCGGACCTGTTGGATACAGTTAGGCGCCAAACGTTCACCAAATCGTCGGTATACAAGCTGCCGTCCATCGTTTCTGAAGATGAGGAATCTGCTCTCATCAGAGAACATAACACGTGCCCAGTCCCGCCGTTGCCAACGTCGAACTCGCCTGGCCCAGATCAGTCTGTTGTTCCGGTGTCGAGGTGTCAGGAGTGGTCCGCGGTAGGAATGACGTGGCCGGATACGGTACTGCCGTAGTCTCCTGTAGACGGTCTGTCGACTGATCCTGTGTCCCAGTGCTGTAGCCGCCGTGGACGTCGCTGTTACGGTGCGGTTCCTCAGGTGTAATACCCGGATGTAACGATCTTCACGGGGCGTGGTTACTCGTGGTCTTCCACTCCTGGGCCTGTCTGACGTCTGACCTGTCTGACGTAACCGCTGCATCAACCTGGTGACAGTGATGCGTGCGCAGCACAACCTTCTGGCGACGTCGACGTGTGACGCTCCTTGTTGGACCATTCCAACGGCTCTCTCTCTCTCGATGGCTGTCAAACGTGGCATATCTTGTGTTCTTTTTGTTGCTGTGATATCAACGTGTCTGATCAGCCGTTTTATACAGTTTTTATGCACGTGCAGAACATGATAGAGAGACAAATGTCACTTTCACGAAATTTACGTTTTTTCCCCGGAAGTGATCACGTGTTCCCAGTAATTTTTATCGACTATGCTGTGTTTGGGATGTGCAATACGAATTGGCATGTTTTCATACTAGACAATTCACTTAATAAAAAACAATTTTGAAAATAAGTTGGTATCGTTTCTTTTGGACACTAGTTTATTTGATTTTACCAATGATTTTATGTTCATGTTCATATTTTTAACCAAATTGAAGAATCTTCCTTTTATGCCTGTTTTTAACATTTTAGTCCAAAGACCAGTTCTCCAGACAGTGTCAAATACTTTTGTGAAGTCTATAAAGACACAGTAGAGTTTTTTCTTTTGGGTTTTTAATATCTGTGTTAACATATGAATAACAAATACATTATCTGCCGTTGAAAAATTCTTTCTGAAGCCAGCTTGCGCTGATGTTATAAGATCGTTTTCTTCTAAAAAGAGTTTTAGTCGGTCATTTAGAATACTTGTAAACAACTTACCAAAGCAACTCAGCAATGTTATCGGTCTATACGAATTTGGGTCACATGGATCACCTTTCTGTTTGTAAATTGGTTTTATTATTCCTGTTAACCAAGATTCAGTGATAATACCAGAGGCGAGTACTAAATTAAAGAATTCAGTATATAAAGGGGCTAATAAATCGACACTGTCAATGATATAGTCGTTTTCTACGTTATCTAGATTTGCTGCTTTGTTCCGTTTAAGTTTCTTTCCTGCCTTTAAAATTTCATCGGTATTGATATCATCATTCAAAATACTGCCGTCACTTACATTCCCGTCTAAAATATGTTCATTAAAATCATTTTCATCTTGTTTAGGGTTCTGGTTTATCTTTTTGAAAAATTCAAAAAAGCTAGCAATATCCGGTATATTTTTCTTTTCTGATGTACGTTGTTTATTTAATATTTTCCAAAAATCTTTTGGCGATTGTTTGATATTTTTTGCGAAAAGCTTCGGTCAGTTGGTTATTATAATTTCGTATATGTTTGTCCATGCATTGTTTATAAGCTTTCGAATGCTGTCGGTAAACACTTTTATTTTTTACCGATTATGTTTCCTAAAACGACGTTTGGCTTTGTTAAACATTTTTCTTGCCTTTTTGCATTCATTTTCGAACCATGGTTTATCAGTTTTACTACGTAACACAGCTTCCCCACTACAGCTTCTTACACCAAATGCCGCACGTGCAGCGTCAGTTAGCACGTGCGCTATGCTGTCTCCGAGATTGTTTACGGAAACTGGGTCACATTGTTGCGTACGCGCTGCGTGGGCTAGTTGGGTGAGTTTATTCATTTGTTCAATATTTATGTTTTGGCGAAATAAGTCAGTTTTGTTGCTGTCGTAACGTTTTGGTTTATCCAATACCTTATGTATGTTATTTGGTTGAAGGGGTTCCAGGTTTTCTAAGTTAGGTATTGACACAGTCAGAGAATGTGAGTGGACAATATACATCCGAGAAAAGGGGAGAGAACTCCTGTATATAAAATGTTATAAAGAGGGGTAGGCACATTGGAGAAGCAATGATATCCTGTGTGCCCCTCACCCTTGGCAAATTCAAGTCATCCAGTATAGATTCAGGCTCAATTTCTTTTCTGATCTCATTTACATCTAGATCAAATTCACCAATTATATATTCAACAAAAAACATTATAGTCACATAAATCACTTGTTCTTGCATTAAAATCACCGATGATTGTAACATAATCACTATTTGAGAATACCTCAAGTATAGATTTTTCTATTTCAAAGAACGTATCAGCAGTAACATATTTTGACCCCTCGGGCGGGATGTAGGCATTGCCTAAGTAGAAGTCTTGGTCCAAGTTAAATAATTTTCTGCAAATTTTAATCCAATGAATATGCTCACACTTTACCTCAGTAGGAGTGATATAGTTTACATATTTATTTCTGATTGCTATACCTAATCCCCCTGATTTTCGCAGGGCTCCTGATCTATTTTGGAGAAATAGAGTATATCCGTCAATTTGTAAGTCATCCAAGGAATCAGTTTTTGTTTCTTGAAGGCCTATTATGTCTCTACTTTTGAGCAAGGTATTAAATTCTTTGTACCCTAATCGTTTTCTAAGTCAACACTCATTTAAGCTTAGGAATTTTAACTTATTGATAATAATATCATTTCTAATTTTAGGGTCATTCAAGTAAATTATTTGATATGAGTGACTGTGCAATTTGTAGGATCAAGGGATGATGAAATAGAGTCACATTTCACCACATCGTCATCAACATCAACAAGATATGCATCATTTGTATTACTGGTATTACCAGTGTTTTCTCCTGGGGAAACTTCACATTCTGGAATACAATTCTCTGCAATGTTATTATATTTAGCAATATCATTGGCCCTATTATATATCTGCTGTTTATGCAATCAATTGTTTGGGGTGATCAGTAGGAACCCCAGACATATAAAATGTAGATTTTGTTGCAAGTACATTATTTTGGATGAGGGTGACTGTGCTATTTGTAACATCAGAGGATGATGAAATAGAGTCACATTTCAAAACATCATCATCATCATCATCATCAACCTGATTTGCATCATTTGTATTACTATTATTGTCAATGTTTTCTCCTGGGGAATATTCGCATTCTGGAATAGAATTCTCTGCAATGTTATTATGTTTAGCAATATCATTGGCCCTATTATTCATCTGTTTTTTGGATGTGTTCAGGGAGAGGTTCAGACTTATTAAAAATAGAATTTGTTTGTAATAAATGATTTTGGATAAGATTGACTGGGTCAATTGTAACATCAGGGGATGGTATATTAGAGTCACATTTCAACATATCATCAACATCATCAACATCATCATCAACGTCATCATCATCATCATCATCATCATCATCATCTCCATCGGCATTAACATCAGCCTGGTTTGCATAATTAGTATTGCCATTTCCACGGGTATTGTCTCCTAGGATAGATTCACTTTCTGGAATACAATTCTTTACCATGTTATTATGTTTAGCAATATCATTGGACCTATTATTTACATGCTTGTTTATGCAGCCAATTGTTTGGGTGCGTTCAGTGGGCCTTAGACATATGAAAAATAGATGTTGTTTGAAATAAATTATTTTGGATAAGATTGACTGTGTCATATGTAACGACAGGGCATGGTGTATTAGAGTCACATTTCAACATATCATCATCAACCTCATCAGCCTGATTTGCTTCAATAGTTTTACTTTTATTAACAGTGTTTTTTTTCTGGGGAATAATCACATTCTGGAATACAATTCTCTGCAATGTTATTATGTTTAGCAATATCATTGGCCCTATTATATATCTGTTTGTTTATGCAATCAATTGTTTGAGGGTGATCAGAAGGAACCCCAGACATATAAAATGTAGATTTTGTTGCAAGTACATTATTTTAGGTGATAGTGACACTGTGCCATTTGTAACATAAGAGGATGATAAAATAGAGTAACTATTATCACTAGTATAATCTCCAGGGGGAGATTCACTTTCTGCATTACAATTTTTTGCAATATTATTGTATTTAGCAAGATCATTGTCCTTGTTATTTACTTGCTTGTTCATGCAGTCATTTGTTTGGGAGGGATCATTTGGAGCCCCACACATATGAAAAGGAGATTTTTCTGAAAAATTATCAGTTTGGGTGAGAGTAACTGTACCTATTTTTACATCAGAGGATGATATAAGAGGGTCAGTTTTCACCACATCATCAACAGACGGGCAATCCTTAGGTAGACCTGAAACACCAAGAGGATTATGTTTGTCAGTACATGAGTTATTAATAAATAAAGTTATGTTGTGAACAGCAGAGGCAGCTGAGTTTAGTCAGTCCTATTGCTTTATCTAGACTTTTTACCCCAGGGGCTTAAGTCTATACCAGGATCAGAGTCTTGTAAGCATAGGGTGTGAAAAATACTAAAATAGTCACTCATGAACTCGTGTCCACCGTCCCATTCCTATGCTTGACCAGATTGCTTGCGGGGTGTTCTGTAGGGTGGTGGGGTGTGAACGTCCTGAAGCACTCTGTTGATGTACAGCTTATCAACCACAATGTAAGCTTGCTTACCCTTCTGTCGAGCCTCTCTCAAAAGTGGCATTAGCACTTCTCGCCTATACTGGCTCACCTCTTCAGGGAATTGCTTCACGATAGAAAAGGGTTTACCCTTCAATTTATTTCCTGCTGCCTTCACCGAATTTCTCCCCCTCGTGAAGATAAACTTTGCTGTCAGGGCACGGGGCCTGACAGTATCTCCTGCATGTCTTGGGGGTCGGGGCCTGCCGATTCTGTGGACTCGTATAAATTTCATGTTTTCGGCGTCTAGATCCAGATGTTCTTTAATGAAGTTTTTCAAAATTTTCTCACAATGTTCAAGAGTCGCCTCCGGTTCCGTCTCAGGTATATTGTTGAAAATTAGATTATCTCGCATTGAGCGACACTATTGATCAATCAAGGATTCTTTCAGCGAGAGATTTTCTGCCTTCAAATTTGATGAATTTGGAACACAATCTGATCTTTTAATGCCTTCATGTCGTTTTTTATCATGGCCTTGTCCGTCGTCCACGTGTCGAAACAGTCACTCATAAATTGGTTAGATTCCGCAATATCATCTAATCGCGTTCTCAATGTGTTTATTTCTTGTACTTTATGTTCAAGTTTGGACATGTTTGTTTTGATGGAAAGCAGATCTTGTTCAATAGCGTCTAGTTTTGAGAGTTTCTTGTCAATGAGATCAAGCTTGGCCAAGATGGCTGACGTATCTGGGCTCTGAGGTAGGGGTATCTGAGATGGCATGTAGGGACTGGCAAACGTTTGAAACTGACCTTGGTGTGGTGTAAATACTTGTTGGTGATGAACTTGAGGTGAGTAGGCTGTCTCAAGAGATTGTCTCACGGCGTTAGCTGCGTCCATCTCGGCGGTTCGCTTGCTTGATGGAGTGTCCCCTGTATCAGGTTGGGGAAACCCACGAAACGGGCTATAAAAGCCCATTCGGGCCAGAATAGCCCAATCGGGCTATATGTGGATAGCCCAATTGGGCTATACGAGAACGCTTTCGGAATTGAGAGCGGACTCCCAAAATACCACATTTGCGATACCCCATCAGCACATCGACTGACATTAACCACTTCTGAAAATTAAGGAAAAAACCACAAAAACACACATCGTTCAAGAGGTAGAAATTCACAAATATACATACCCAACATGCTCAAAGACTTTTAGACAGCCATAACGGGAACAAACATTAAAAATGTAGTCATGAAAGCCGAGGCACACTACACCGACACAACATGCCGCCATTGGGATGCAACTGCGCATGAACGGAAGCGACATATACGTAAAAAAAACGGAAAATATACATGCACACAAATTGATTTGAGGAATGTATGGGAGGTGGATATTGACATAAGTGTAGTTATGCACTACTTGGAAATAAGAAACAAAGACAAAACGAAAAAAGAAAATTAGGCGTCATGAAATGTAAAGTCATTCATTGGTTGCAAAAAATACACAATTACTTGAGACCATATAAAAGTGGCCGATCTGGGAATAATCATTCCCACACAACACAGCAACATGGAATGCGGATGCAAGAATCGCAGTGAATTTTCACATGGAAAGCAGTTTAAGGTACTAAAACTTACTTGGAAAAAAATACCAAAATGCATTGTGAAGAAATTAATTGATAAACAATTGTTGACAGAAAAACAAAATCTGCTGTGCACTGCCTGTGCTGATTATTGCCGTGATAACATACTCAATGAACATTCACAAAGTGTGAGAACTGTCATCGATGAAATTAACAACGGCAAATGTACACTGGACGAACAAGCAGCCATTGCATCAACGTTAGGCAATTACCAACATGACGCCACGTGCCATCAAATGTTTAACACTTGACGATTTCATGAACTATGACGCCCCAAAATGGCTAAATGAAAGAAATCCCATATGTATTGCATTCCTAAGGGGATTATGTAACCTTCAGGAAGGCGATTGCAACAAAAAGCTATTGTCCATGATACTCTGTGTAGAACAGTTATTGTTATGCTGTTGTTTGTCAGTTGTTGCTCCATTGTCCTTCATGTCAAATGTATTTACTTATCTATGTACTGGCAGCAAAACTGCTTGTCAGTTAAATTCAAAGTCATCCCCATCAGGGTCATACACCACCATATGCAACTGGCTAAATGATCAAGCAGCTGCTCCCATAAATTGCCCCACTGGTTATGATCTCATAACTTTTTTTGATAATAACCAGGTGTTGGCAAGAACATGGCGAGTTAGTGTGAAAAACACCAACCATCTTAGCTGTGTGACGACACTGATCCACATCATCCCGTCCCAGGACTATGTCCTGCAAACACAGCCTCAGTTGTCGCCATTCGTGTGGTTAAACATGAGCCCCGGTACCCTAAACGTGACCAGACAGGTTTATGATTCAAACATAGATGATTGTAACAACTTCCGCGTACACAGGAAGAAGTTCATTGAAGAACAAATTAATCATGTGTTACAACAGCAAATACATGATGTGAACATCACTGATATGTTTGATCCTGTACCAGTCACTTCACCCCACACCACCCAGGCCAACCCCGCTGAACCTCAAACGAAAGGGAATAGTAAAGGTAAGGGCAAGGGTAAAACTAGTGCCAAAGTTAACAAAAACGTTACAGACAGTAAACATGCTTCATCAGCCACACCACATTACACTGCTGTGTCATGCGGAAGCGGTGCCAGTGTAAAAATGAGAAAGGTGACAACAGAAGCAAACAAATATGACATGGTTGAAGCCGTACCAATGTTCAAACCGAAAATTGATGTTGGTAATCCTGTCATGGTGAACCCATGTTCTTACAAAGCAGTTAAGCAGGTCATGGGTTCCATCCAAAAACAAACATTAGACGAGACTCCTCGTTGTTGGACAGTGATTGGTTGTGACGGTCTACCATACGACCTTGGTTCCAGATTAGTGACGTCAGAGTTCACATGTGACATATGTGACGAATCACTATCTGGAAGTGAGGCTTGTGTGGAGCATCTGAAAGCTGTCCACAACAAGGATGTTTCTGATGTAACAAACCTCAGAAGCTTTGGTAATCTACTCCTCGTCCCTGGACCTGGTCATAAAGAAATGAACATGGTCAAGGGGTTGTTTAAGATATTGTGGGAAGTTTTATTGAAGGACATGACCCATATGTTGCATTTCAGATCCCCCAAAGCAATGGCCTCCTGTAAAAATGCCTCTGACCATCACAAGTCGTGGCAAATTGTTGAAATTCTGTTATATGGCACAAGCCGAGAACTTCTTGTGCCATATGTCAGAGAATGTATTATGTGTGGCAAGAAACCTGACTATCATACCTTTACGGAATGGGTCAATTCGATCACAAACCCAAATGTCAGATTTCTCACAGACATAATTTTCACGCACGTTTTCGCTCTTTACCTTTACCGTGTGGCTAGTCGTAGGGGCGATTCACGGTTGGCGAGGAAGCCTACCTGAAATACAGCGAACTGTTCTTTGGCCTGAACATGTATCATTATCAGGAACTCGCCATTCGTGAGCTGCACACGTACACCAATGTACCTGCTGCTGTGAAAGAATTTTTAGACAAAACGACCACAATGTCGAAATCAGGCCATGATAGCAAGGGAGAGGGAGGTGACTTCATTTTGGAGAACGACAACCGAATGATCAAGATGTGGATGCCTCCTGGCCTCCCTACAACTCAAAAGTGGGAGACCATCTGTCGCAATCTCGACAATTTGGAACAGGTACATAAACCAGTGAACATTCGTACAAATACATCAGTTACAGTTAAAAATGTTATGTGCAATTCCAACAATCGTTCATCCATCGGTCACAAATGCCACCATAGGTTTATAAGGTGTAGCCATACTGTTTACCCAATTCGCTCATACAAGTATTAGTAAAGACAACCAAATCATCATGAATAACAAAGTGGTGTATTTTGGCGATAATACCACATACGCGTTTTAAATATAATTCTTATGTGCAATCTGATTTAATGCCTCCGATGTAATCATTGAGCATGCACAATAACTACATAGTAATATATTTATGATTGTCAGACTACAGATGTATATGATACCAATTTCAGGCAAGATCACACCTGATGGAACTAATTGGTGCTGAGATGGCCGATGACAATACTGGATATGAGGTCTGTGTAGACAGTGAGATAGGACAATGGCGCACCGTTATCCGCGCATCTCAATATGTGGCTTATCCCCATACACAACTTCCACATGTCTCACTGTCTGACAGACCTTTGGATGCAGGGCTCGTGCATTACGCCAGCACCTGCAGAAGTAATAGGGACGAGTTCTTCCGTCAACTGGACAGTGGCACCCAGTTAGGAAAATCCCACAAACACAACCCCGTTTTCGTTCTGCCAGGGGATAGGGATCAGCATTACTCCCTATCCAACAAGACGAAAACAGAACTGTCTGACTTAATTTCCTCAGCTCACGAGCGTTTACGCTCACTGGGTGCTACTGCAACAGCAGATGCCAAAGGCCACCTATTTGAGCAAGACATCAGACTAGGAACCAAGCTGATGTATTTAGCACATCTGTGTGATGTTCAAGACACTATCGTTGACGTTCTTGAAACAATTGAAGCTGCTGAATCTGGTGAGATTTCATACTTTTTCAGCATGCTTTAATTTTAATATTATTTACTTTGTTGGCGAGGCCTATACGTGTATTATCACATAATTACATCTTTTTGTGTTACATGTCGATAATCAGAATATGTTGGGAAAAAAGGATATGACGTGTATGATTTATTCCAATAATGTTATTTCATCATCAGGTTTGACCGCATCAGATTACCCACCCATCGACTAGAGGTAATCCCTGTTTTCATGGATGTTTTAGGGTATCAGTGTTTTCTTATTTACCTTATTGGAACAATCATATGTAACCAAACAGTGTGTGTGAATGTATAAACAGAAACAACGTATATACTCCAATGACTCCAATGACAGTAATTGGTAATATTGACGATTCCAATGTTACATTTAAAGTGTAGTATACACAACAAACACAGATGATGTTTTATCATATTTATTGATGTCGTGCACAGTAAAATGGTATTTTTTCATTATATTTGATTGTTTTTTGTTGACTTTGAATCCTATGCACGACAGGTGCACCCAGTAGTGACATGCTTCATTATTACAACCCACCCACATCCCCTTATTTTCATCCTCTTTCGTTCCATATTGCACACCGCATATGGAGCAGTGGTTTTCGTCACTCTCCTTGATGGTTGATTCATCGGTTTGTGTCCCTTGGCAGTGCATCATTTCTTTTCCGGGGGATGGGAACGATAGGTCTGTGCTTGAAGTGGACGGCTGGGGCTCCTTATTCGTCTTTTCATTTCATGTATTCTAAAATATTGGCAATCGGTCAATGTATGTGATATTCATGTAACATATATCATTTTTTATCTATTTCAATTCGTCACTCAAGCATCTGTTACTTAACAGTTATCGCAATCAACGTTTATGACAACGGCATTCCTGTTTCTGTTACTTTAATCTTTATTAATACACGGAATCATTATGTACATAATGTTCAACTTTCCTACCTTGTACGATTTCACCATATCTTCTGTTCCCCAGTAACAGTGCCGTTCCGTCTTTGTCTTTACTTCTATATACACTTGGGAGCCAGTAATTATGGACAGTTCCCTACCCTGTGACAGTTGAGTCATATTATAGTCTTCTATGTTATGTAATTTATTAGCACAAAAACATAATGCATTCCTCATTATTTATGTATTGTTTTTATTTCTATGTAATTTTATGCTGTCCGTTTACCTTTTTATACAGTGTTGTCAGCCGCTTGGGCTGACTCCCACTCCTAGCCTTGGCATTCATCTTGTATTCAATGGGGATTTGCCCCGTATGGTGTACCTTGCTGGTTGCATCCTGCCCCTTCACTTGCTGACCTGGGTTGGTTTTTCTTTTCTTTTTGAAAACGTACTGTGAATATATGGAATATATTAGTGCTTTTACGACTTTTTTTGGTCTTGGTATCATTTATGTCTTAGTTACTTCTTATGTGCATTATTTATTTTTCACTTATTGTTGTTACAATTCTTAATCGATTTATACTAACATTTCCATGATGTTTTCAATTATATTTACCTCTTCCCCTGAATCGCTGACATCGCCCATTATTCACTTTCTACGAACTGGTGTATATGACATTTTTATTATCCGCTTTTATACTGTTTTGTGGGTTGTTTAGAATTACGGAACCAATTACATGCGTTTACATGGCATAACATCGTGTCTTTCCATGTTCAAATCATGCTGTTTTCACATAACAACTTTCATTTATGGTATTATGTCCCTAACGTGTTTCCATACCATATGGTTTTCTTTCTTTCATTTTCAGTTTTTTTCCCGATTTTCATCGTCCGCGATCAGTCGCTGACGTAGTACGCACACATTGCCGAGGAGACAGTGCCCTGCTGATGGCAGCGTGACTTTTGCAACATTTTACTCAGTTTTGTTCCCGTTATGGCTGTCTGAAAGTCTTTGGGCATGTTGGGTATGTATATTTGTGAATATCTACCTCTTGAACGATGTGTGTTTTTGTGTTTTTTTCCTTATTTTCATAGGTGGTTAATGTCAGTCGATGTGCTGATGGGGTATCGCAAATGCGGTATTTTGGGGGTCCGCTCTCATTTCCGAAAACGTTCTCGTATAGCCCGATTGGGCTATTCTGGCCCGAATGGGCTTTTATAGCCCGTTTCGTGGGTTTCCCCAACCTGTGTATTCGCACTCGTGTTAGGCGAGGTAGATTTTTTCTTTCTTTTTCGTGTTTTCTTTTGGCTTGAGGTTGGTTTAGTCATAGCTGTTAATATTTTGCATCAGTATAGCTCTGATAATACCTCAATGGAGGTGGCATTAGATGATAATCAAATGAAATGTGAGAGAGCTGATTCGTGTCTCACCTGCTCCCGCCATCTTGCCACGTCACGGAAAAGCTCGACGAACAGACGAGCTGACGACGCACTAAGGAACGTTACTCTAATTTCATATCACCCGATCGCCCACTGAAAATGCATTGACAGGCCATATCAGGGGGTGTAATACGGGTCTGTTTTTTCACCCCCTGTGCGTCTCTATGTTTGCGCTATCGTACAGACGAAATGCTTCATATCATTGACAGCATGTGATAAATTGGATTAAAAAATTCAATCAACATAAAACTTCACCTTAAAAGTTTTATTTCGACCAAAATGTATGCATTCGGAGTAGGGGCCATTGTAAAAATATTGTCATTTTGACATACACAATGACCACGCAAATCATCTGAAGATGTTGTCACTTTCATAATGAGGTTACTGTAGCAAAGCTTTCGTTTATTAAAAGTGTAATCTATATTATGTTCCTAGACCAATATGGAATTGTTCCAGTTGACAATGAAGGAACAACTGTTATAACTTACTTTTCTCGACGTCCTTAATACAGGAAAATAGCTACATGGTGCCTATATGAATACTGAATGGACTCGATAGGCATGTTTCAAAGAGACATAGAAGGTTTTGTGTTCATTGAGGCGGGTTATTACTGATCGGGAAGTGTCTACAGTGTAGCTGTCCCAACAATTACAAAATCGGTGTCAATGAAGGAACAATGATAGCTCTCCATCGACCATCTATACATGAAATCCACACTATCACAGCAAAACGTCAAAAAACACTAACTGCTTCATGAACAGTGATCAAAGCGTTTCCTACCCAAAGCCTTGGACCTTACAAAGGAATAATCCTACAAGATCATTCAACTGCACTGGATTAATCAACCGCAACAACTGTAATTAGGTACTAAATATTCGTCGGTTCACCGCAAGCGAATTTGAATACAACTTATCTGGCTTCGTCTGTCCACAATTATATACCAAGATAGGATCATTGTTGATTTGAAATATGACCATTCATCTGATGAAGTGACAATAAGTAACGTAGACACAATCTATGGATAACAACTGCTTTATTATACTGTAATACCGACGTTTCGGTATAGATCCTTATACAATTATCAAGCAATAATTAGTCTTGAAATGATGTGTATAAAGAAGAGGAAGTTGAAATCCAAATAATATGAACTTATAAATCTTGCAAAATTTGCGTCAACTGTATTCAATCTATGCAACATGAAGTGGTGTAACCTGCCAATTTGTAAATACGTGTATTATTAAACTTAGATACTTTAGCACCCTTTCACATTTAACAGCGTTGGATGTTCATGAAAGAAAGATGCACACAAAATGTTTTACTGTCAATCAAAGCTACATACAGTGTAAATAGAGATAATCAATTACATGTATACATTATGATTTAATTGTACAGAATTGCAGTAGCTCTGTGTATAAACACATGTGTATAAACGTGTATGAGTGTGTGTACTATAGGGCTCACATCCACTCCAGGTTGAATAGTTGTTTAAATTGACGTGTAAACGACAATATTGAAATGCCTAGATACATGGAGCCGCATGCTTGGTTGCATTTACTTAAACACTGATACATTTAATGGACATGTATTGGACCGATCAGATTCCCATACATTTTACATTTATCTGCAAAAACAATGCACATATCTTTAATATGTATTTTTACACTCATGATCATCATTTGATTTTTGTATACATGGAAACACTTCACTCAGTGATACAACCATCACGCAACGTTTGAAATTATCATGAGAATGTATTGTCAAGCGCAAAGGACATTGAAAGATAGATAATGAAATATAACTTTGCATAAAATAGTAGTGTTTTACAAATGCATTAGTTCTTTCTCATACACCACAAGTTACGACCAGGAATATAATTTTATGCATCATACATTTGACTACGCTTAGCATTTAACATGTTTACTTTTTTACTAGCTATTGTAAATTGATTTCCTGTTGCTAGATTTACATAAACAATCATGCGTCTTTATTAATCCTGGATCATAAATACGAAATAAAAATATGCTTCAATCACATGGAATAAAATATTGTGTCCCATACATGCATATTGTTTAAAAAAATCCATTATTTAGTAGATATAGTCGGAATCGTACAATCGACTCTGCGTTCAGCAATCATTACTTTTGCATATTGAAACTAAAGGTTTTGTCACGTTCTAAACTTCTGTATTTAAGTTTAACCTTATAACACGCTCTTCTTTATACAGTTGACTCATTGTTCATTGTCCTCCATTCACGTCAATAAAATGTCTTTGTCATTATTTAAGATCATACGACATTCTGTGTAACACCATTACATCAATTGTGCAACACCTGTCACGGTGGTTGCATAAATAAAAATCCTAACGCAATTTATGACCTAACTGGCAGTGATGTGTACATGTATATAAGGCCACCCCGCTGATGATACTTCATTGTTTGTAGAATTCATCTTCTTCTTTACCATTTGGCAAATATACACACGTAAGTACATGTACATTTAAGAGCACGGTCATTTTAGGATTTTGGTCTAAAATCATGAGTCTATATATGTAATTTGATTCTTACACCTCTTGTGCTTTGATTTTCATCCCGATATTTCAACGGTTTATCACCCTATAGGGTACTGATGGGTCAATGGTTCACACATTCTGAAAAGTATCCTATATCGTATTTATACATGAATTGTTCCATAGCTCTCAAGTACCAAGTCTAGGTTTGTATTTGTAAAGTCTTATAACAATACTTTATACAGTGATAACTAACACCATATGTTAATGTGTATAGAGAGCCTAACGGGAACGTGAATATGGTTCAATTCCAATGAGTAGCCAATGAATATTGTTTTTATTCTACAGTTTCAACAATGAAGGTCCTGATCGTTGCCGTTATGTGCCTTGTTGCCCTAGCAACAACCAACGCCACCTTCCATCCTCCACTGGGTGTTGGAATTCATCCATTTGGCATTCCTCCATTGGGGCCTAACTTCTCTCCGATCGGCTTTCCTTTTCCTCCATTCGGCTTTGGTATTCATCCATTCGGCCATGGTATCCATCCATTTGCGGTGAGCTGAGTGTTTCAATGATAAGCAAATACTTACACAAAATGCTTTACAAACAAATGTTTCCCAATATCCTTTTTATGTAGAACAAGTTGTAGCTAAATCAACATTCGCATGTTCTTTCAATGAACGAAATTGTACCTGGCTATATTAGAACAGGTAACAAAACTTCATTTGTAACCAACTAGGTTAATAGATCAGGTTAAAAGTGTAGTGAACGTCATGCATAGTGTAAATACTTTGATATCGTATTCCTAGTACGGCATGTATTATTATACACGTTAAAATATACACAATTTATAGACATATTTCATCACAAGAATAACTTTGGTACATGTCTATTGAACCAATTAACTATAAATCGTTTCATTCCGAACATTTTTCTTTTCACAGGGTTAGGTGTGTATAAAGCTGCTGAAGCTGACTATGCAGCTGACACGACCCTTACTGCCATTATTGTTGTCTCATCTGGTGCCTGACATCCAGCAGATAGTCGCGACGACGTGGCCTTCAAGTCGACATCATTCTCAATAGTTCAACAGACTGTTAATTCAGATCGAGTCACTGAACGATATCACCGTTACTGTCATGAAAGAAGATCGTGGGATTGACTATCAGAGAGACAATGACCTTGGGACACCACTTTGTATTGGATATGCTCTGTTTTGGTTTTAAGTTATGATGCACTGTTAAATCATTTCACAAACAAATAAAATCATGACTTTCCACAACAATACTATGAGTTACCTTTTGATGTAAGAAGACAGCATACTTTTAAAACTACGTGTATGTGTATTTCATTCAGCGAAATATTTCCGTCCAAGTACGCTTTGAGGTAAAAGGTTATCGTATCAAATGCAAAAAACCTTGAGGCGATTATATCTGTGTTAGATTGACAAGTATAGATAGAGCCGTCGGTAACAGTAAGTAGACCTGAAGACTACAAATGCGTGAATTTCGGTTAATGCAGCTTTGAAAGATATATCAGTTATTTTACGGCATTTCAGATTGATGTGGGAGGACATTCCGAAGTGATACAGGTCTTCGACGCTAAATTACCACTTTGGTGAAACCCACGAGCACGGATGTGTTGCTTCCAAGCTTAGAAACACACGTAAAACTAGCAAGAGATCAGAAATATCAAGGACTTTTCTGTGGAGACTCATAATGGCTACTGCTTTGTTTCATACCAAAAACACTGACATCACATAACAATGCTTGGGGTTACATGCCGCACTTCTGGGCATCATGCTTTAGCTATATGTAGAGCAAGATCAGCATGTCTCCGTCTCAAACACATCGTATAAAAACATCAAAGCCTTTTTTCCTGGATACTTATACATCTTCCCGAAAAATGAGTGTCCACTAGCCTATTATCAAAATCTGTTTTCCGCCTTCAATCTGGATTCGAACTCAGGGCTAACGCATCCTGTCGCGGCAAAAATTAACAGGCCAAAATATACTCCAGAGATCCCACAGCTATTTAATACTGACTGCATTTGATATGACCAAGGATATACATGAGCGTTCGTTGTTTTAGCAGTATTGATGTACTCATATTGTATGGAGTTGTACAAGAACAAGTTATGTGACAAAGTAAATCATTTTCTTAGCAATATTAATTGAAAGAAGAAATCCACCTAGTTCCCCATAAACCACGAAATTAGAAGTGGAAGATTTTAATCCTACTGTAATTTTACAATTGTTTAGTTTTATATTTCTGTAAAACAATATTTGTACTTGTCATTTCAGTCTCTCCATTGTGTTTTTATGATTTGTTGTTCAATGCTGCCCTTACAGGTGAACACTGTGTTTCAATGTGATTAATCGATCAATTGACACTCTGTTAAACATAATGGCATCACACTATATAACGCTTGGATGTTGCATAAGTGACTATAGTGACATGAAATATGACCCATCTGGTAGTGGTGTATTTATTTATTACAGGTCACCTCCGCTGAGGATATTTCCTCCCACTGATCGTTTCATCTTCTTGCCTAATATTGTCCACGGTATATACATAGAACCAAGTGTTATCTATAAATGTTTTAAGCAATATGCAAAATGTGGTTTATATGTTTGTTTGTTGTTTATCGTCGCTATCAGTACTATTCCAACTCTATCACGGCAGTGTGTAACTAATCGAGTATGGACAAAACAATGCAGCCATTGTCGTCATGAGCATCGATCTTCGTAATTGGGATGCGGTGACATGCAATCAACCAAAGTCACCGAAGCTGACTACCTAATCCATATAGGCTTCTTACGAGAAGGTTTTCTATGCAGATGAAGTTAATTGAAAGCATAATTATGACCTCTTTAGTAAATAAAAGTCACACTTTTAACAACTGCCTTGATCACATCAGTAATACTACTTCCTGTAGGAAGTGTGTCAACCTGACTATATCAAAGTGTAGTTTTTCACAATTGCCATTTCATGCCTGCTTTTCTGTGCTAAAATATGAAAGGACTATTGTACAAATCGGTACTTCAATAAGGGGATGTTTTACAAACTCAAAATACGGGTTCCTAAAACGCAATCTCCTGTCAAATTTGCAACTTCTGTCTTCTTTATACACATCGTTTCAAGACTAATTATTGCTTGACAATGGTATAAAGATCTATACTGAAACGGCACTATTACATCATAAAAAAGGAAACTGTTATCCTTAAATTGTGTCTACTTTACTTATTGTCCCTTCACAAGTTTATTATGATGCTATATTGATATATACAGGTAGAAAGGCCAAGCCAGATACGCTGTATTACAATGCATTTGCTGAGAATAAACGAAAGATTATTACCTAATTACTGTTGTTGCGGTTGATAAATCTTGTGTTAGCACAGTTGAACCTTCTTGTAGGATTGATCTATGTAAGGTCCAAGGCTTTGGGTAGGAAAACTCTTTGATCACTGTTCATGACCTCCTTCTTTAGTCTAATTTGATGTCTTCTATCTTGCAGCTTCCACTTTCCCAAGCTATGATCAATGTTAATTGATTGTCCGGATCTTGGTTTCAATTTTGCTCTTTGAAGCAGTGACAGTTTCTTGACATTAAGCTGTGATAGTGTGGATTTCATGTCTAGATGGTCAATGGTGAATTATTTTTGTTCCTTCATTTGAGGCCGATTTTTTAATTGTTGGGACAGCAACGAACACAAAATCTACTGTGTCTCTTTGAAACCTGCCTGTCAAACCCATTCAGTATCATATACGCACCATGTAGCTATTTTCCGGTATTAAGGACGTCGAGAAAAGTAATTGAACTTGTCAGCAATGACATTTGACTCACATATGCAACATAATTGTTCGTAAAAAGTTTATTAAAGTAAATAAAAAGTCACGAATCATGACAGCAATTATATATGTTTCAGATGGTACTGTGGTAAAATGGCATGACTATTTTAACGAGTAGCTTAGATTTCAGTCAATCTGTTGTAAGAGGCGACTAAATGGATCGGGTGGTCAGGCTCAGCTACTTGGTTGATTACATGTCATCGTATCACAAATGCATGGGTCGGCGACTGGATTATCTAGTTCAGACTCGGTTATTTACAGACCCCCGTCATACAGTTGGAATATTGCTGAGTGGGAGTTAAACAAGCAATAAATACGCTTGTGTAACACTACGCACAGCTTCCTCTCATTGCCGCGACAGGATGTGATGGCCCTGAGTTCGAATCCATATTCAAGGGTGGAAAACAGATTCGGATAGAGGCTCGTGGAAACTCATGTTTCGTTAATATTTATAAGTATTAAAATTGACAGAGATGTGACAATAATTTAAATAGTACCTAGAGTCGTGATCTTTTACGTCCACCTTCTGTTATATATTATCGATATTTTCTTCCCTTAAAACATGCTAATCTTGCTCCACCTATAGTTATAGCATGATGCCTAGAATTGCTGAATTCACCTCAAAGCATTGTTATGTGATGTCATTACTTTCTGTATGAAATACACCAGCGGCCATAATGAGTGTCTACTGAAGAATCATTAATAATTCCGATCTCTTACTAACTGTGCTTATGTTTCCAAGCTTGGAAGCACCACATCCGTGCACGTGGGTTTCAGCAAAGTGGTAATTAAGTGTCAAGGACCTGTGTCACTTCGGAATGTCCTCCCACATCAAGCTGAAACGCCGTGAAATAACTGATATACCTTTCAAAGCGGCATTAACCCAATTCACTACCGACGACCTTAGGCTATACATGTCAATCTAACACTGATATGTTCGCCTCAAGGCTTTGACATTTGATACGATAATCTTTAATCTTAAAGCATACTTGGACGGCTATATTTCACTTAACGAAGTACACGTACACGTAGTTGTAAAAGTAGGTTCTCTTCTTTATCAAAAGTCAAGTCATAGTATTGTTGTGGAGGGTCATTTTATTTGTTTCTAAAATGACTTAAAAGTACATCATAACTTAAAACCAAAACATAGGGCATATCCCGGCCAAAGTGGTTTCCCAAGGTCATTGTCTCTCTGATAGTTAATCCCACGATCTTCTTGCATGACAGTAACGGTGATATCGTTCATTGACGTTATCTGAATCAACAGTCTGTCGTGACAATCTGTTGGATATCAGGCACCAGATGAAACACCAACATGGTCAGCAAGGGTCGTGTCAGCTGCAGAGTCAGCTTCAGCAGCTGCATACACACCTAACCCTGTGAATAGAAACAATGTTAGGAATGAAACGATTTATAGTTAATTGGTTCAATATACATGTACCAAAGCTGTTCTTGTGATGAAACATGCCTATAAATTGTGTATATTAATGCATTAGTTCTTTCACATACACCACAGGTTACGGCCGGGAATATAATTTGATACATCGTAAATTTGACTACGCTTAGCATTTAACATGTTTATTTTTTGACCAGCTATTTTAAATTGATTTCCTGTTGCGAGATTTACATTAACAATCATTAATCCGGGTTTCATAAATACGATGGAAAAATATGCTTCAATCACATGGAATAACACATTGTGTTCCATACATGCATATTTTGAAAATCATCTATTTTTTAGTAGATATAGTCGGAATCGTACAATCGACTCTGCGTTTAGCAATCATTACTTTTGCATATTGAAACTTAGGGTTTTGTCACGTTCTAAACTTCTGTATTTAAGTTTAACCTTATTACACGCTGTTCGCTATACAGTTGACTAATTGTTCATTGCCTTCCATTCACGTGAAATAAAATGTCTTTGTCATTATTTAAGATCAGAAGACAGTCTATGTAACACTATTACATCAATTGTGCAACACCTGTCATGGTGGTTGCATAAGTAAAAATCCTAACGCAATTTATGACCTAACTGGCAATGATGTGTACATGTATATAAGGCCACCCCGCTGATGATACTTCATTGTTTGTAGCATTCAACTTCTTCTTTACCATTTGGCAAATATACACACGTAAGTACATGTACATTTAAGAGCACGGTCATTTTAGGATTTTGGTCTAAAATCATGAGTCTATATATGTAATTTGATTTTTACACCTCTAGATCTTGTGCTTTGATTTTAATCCCGATATTTCAACGGTTTATCACCCTATAGGGTACTGATGGGTCAATGGTTCACACATTCTGAAAAGTATCCTATATCGTATTTATACATGAATTGTACCATAGCTCTCAAGTACCAAGTCTAGGTTTGTAATTGTAAAGTCTTATAACAATACTTTATACAGTGATAACTAACACCATATGTTAATGTGTATAGATAGCCTAACGTGAACGTGAATATGGTCAAATTCCAATGAGTAGCCAATGAATATTGTTTTTATTCTACAGTTTCAACAATGAAGGTCCTGATCGTTGCCGTTATGTGCCTTGTTGCCCTAGCAACAACCAACGCCACCTTCCATCCTCCACTGGGTGTTGGAATTCATCCATTTGGCATTCCTCCATTGGGGCCTAACTTCTCTCCGATCGGCTTTCCTTTTCCTCCATTCGGCTTTGGTATTCATCCATTCGGCCATGGTATCCATCCATTTGTGGTGAGCTGAGTGTTTCAATGATAAGCAAATACTTACACAAAATGCTTTACAAACAAATGTTTACCAATATCCTTTTTATGTAGAACAAGTTGTAGCTAAATCAACATTCGCATGTTCTTTCAATGAACGAAATTGTACCTGGCTATATTAGAACAGGTAACAAAACTTCATTTGTAACCAACTAGGTTAATAGATCAGGTTAAAAGTGTAGTGAACGTCATGCATAGTGTAAATACTTTGATATCGTATTCCTAGTACGGCATGTATTATTATACACGTTAAAATATACACAATTTATAGACATGTTTCATCACAAGAATAACTTTGGTACATGTCTATTGAACCAATTAACTATAAATCGTTTCATTCCGAACATTTTTTCCTTTCACAGGGTTAGGTGTGTATACAGCTGCTGATACTGACTCTGCAGCTGACACGACCCTTGCTGCCATTATTGTTGTCTCATCTGGTGCCTGACATCCAGCAGATAGTCGCGACGACGTGGCCTTCAGGTCGACATCATTCTCAATAATTCAACAGACTGTTAATTCAGATTGCGTCACTGAACGATATCACCGTTACTGTCATGAAAGAAGATCGTGGGATTGACTATCAGAGAGACAATGACCTTGGGACACCACTTTGTATGGGATATGCTCTATGTTTTGGTTTTAAGTTATAATGCACTGTTAAATCATTTCACAAACAAATAAAATCATGACTTTCCACAACAATACTATGAGTTGCCTTTTGATATAAGAAGACAGCATACTTTTACAACTACGTGTATGTGTATTTCATTAAGCGAAATATTTCCGTCCAAATACGCTTTGAGGTAAAAGGTTATGGTATCAAATGCCAAAGCCTTGAGGCGATTATATCAGTGTTAGATTGACAAGTATATATAGAGCCGTCGGTAACAGTAAGTAGACCTGAAGATTAGAAATGCGTGAATTGGGTTAATGCGGCTTTGAAAGGTATATCAGTTATTTTACGGCATTTCAGCTTGATGTGGGAGGACATTCCGAAGTGATACAGGTCTTCGACGCTAAATTACCACTTTGGTGAAACCCACGAGCACGGATGTGTTGCTTCCAAGCTTAGAAACACACGTCAAACTAGCAAGAGATCAGAAATATCAAGGACTTTTCTGTGGAGACTCATGATGGCTACTGCTTTGTTTCATACCAAAAACACTGACATCATATAACAATGCTTGGGGTTAAATCCAGCACTTCTGGGCATCATGCTTTAGCTATATGTAGAGCAAGATCAGCATGTCTCCGTCTCAAACACATCGTATAAAAACATCAAAGCCTTTTTTCCTTCATACTTATACATCTTCCCGAAAAATGAGTGTCCACTAGCCTATTATCAAAATCTGTTTTCCACCCTTCAATCTGGATTCGAACTCAGGGCTAACGCATCCTGTCGCGGCAATAGGACGCAGCTGTGCGTAGTGTTACACAAGCGTATTTGTTTGTTGTTTAACGTCTACTCAGTAATATTCCAGCTGTATGACGGCGGTCTGTAAATAATCGTGTCTGAACTAGAAAATCCTGTCACCGACCCATGCATTCGGGCTACGATGATATGTAATCAACCAAGTCACAAGGTCTCACCAACCGATCTGTTCAGTCGCCTCTTACAACAGGTTGACAGAAATCTAAAGTACTCGTTTAAATAGACATTGCATATTACTGGTCAATAGAAATCCTACTCGTTCAGATTCTTTTTATATTTGCTGTCATGATTCGTGCTTTTTTAGTTACTACTAAAACAAATAAGAAACAATTACGTTGAGTGTGTGAGGCATACGTCATTGCTGACAAGTTCCATTACATTTCTCGACGTCCTTAATACAGGATAATAGCTACATGATACGTATATGAATACTGAATGAGTTCGATAGGCCTGTTTCAAAGAGACATAGAAGGTTTTGTGTTCATTGAGGCGGGTTATTACTGGTCGGGAAGTGTCTACAGTGTAGCTGTCCCAACAATTACAAAATCGGTGTCAATGAAGGAACAAAGATAGCTCTGCATTGACCATCCGCACATGAAATCCACACTATCACAGCATAACGTCGAAAACATAAACTGCTTCATGAACAGTGATCAAAGCGTTCCCTACCCAAAGCCTTGGACCTTACAAAGGAATAATCCTACAAGATCATTCAACTGCAATAACACAGAATTCATCAACCGCAACAACTGTAATTAGGTACTAAACAGTCGTCTGTTCACCGCAAGCGCATTTGAATACAGCTTTTCTGGCTTCGTCTGTCCACATGTATATATCAAGATAGGATCATTTTTAATTTGAAATATGACCATTCATCTGATAAAGTGACAATAAGTAACGTAGACACAATCTGTGGATAACAACTGCTTTATTATACTGTAATACCGACGTTTCAGTATAGATCCTTATACCATTGTCAAGCAATAATTAGTCTTGAATTGATGTGTATAAAGAAGAAAGAAGTTGAAATCCAAATAACATGAGCTTATAAATCTTGCAAAATTTGCGTCAAATGTATTCAATCTATGCAACACGAAATGGCGTAACCTGCCAATTTGTAAGTACATGTATTATTAAACTAAAATCCTTTAGCACCCTTTCACATTTAACAGCGTTGGATGTTCATGAAAGAAAGATGCACACAAAATGTTTTACTGTCAATCAAAGCTACATACAGTGTAAATAGAGATAATTAATTAAATGTATACATTATGATTTAATTGTACAGAATTGCAGTAGCTCTGTGTATAAACACATGTGTATAAACGTGTATGAGTGTGTGTACTATAGGGCTCACATCCACTCCAGGTTGAATACTTGTTTAAATTGATGTGTAAACGACAATATTGAAATGCCTAGATACATGGAGCCGCATGCTTGGTTGCATTTACTGAAACACTGATACATTTAATCGACATGTACTTGGCGGATCAGCTCCCCATACATTTTCCATTTATCTGCAAAAACAATGCAAATATCTGAAATATGTATTTTTACACTCATGGTCATCATTTGATTTTGGTATACATGGAAACACTTCACTCAGTGATACAACCATCACGCAACATTTCAAATCATCGTGATAATGTATTGTCAAGCGCAAAGGACATTGAAAGATACATAATGAAATATAACTTTGCATAAAAAAGTAGTTCTTTGCAAATGCATTAGTTCTTTCACATACACAAGTTACGACCGGGAAAATAATTTGATGTATCATACATTTGACTACGCCTAGCATTTAACATGTTTATTTTTTGACCAGCTATTTTAAATTGATTTCCTGTTGCGAGATTTACATTAACAATCCTTAATCCGGGTTTCATAAATACGATGGAAAAATATGCTTCGATCACATGGAATAACACATTGTGTTCCATACATGCATATTTTGAAAATCATCTATTTTTTAGTAGATATAGTCGGAATCGTACAATCGACTCTGCGTTTAGCAATCATTACTTTTGCATATTGAAACTTAGGGTTTTGTCACGTTCTAAACTTCTGTATTTAAGTTTAACCTTATTACACGCTGTTCGCTATACAGTTGACTAATTGTTCATTGCCTTCCATTCACGTCAATAAAATGTCTTTGTCATTATTTAAGATCAGAAGACAGTCTATGTAACACTATTACATCAATTGTGCAACACCTGTCATGGTGGTTGCATAAGTAAAAATCCTAACGCAATTTATGACCTAACTGGCAATGATGTGTAGATGTATATAAGGCCACCCCGCTGATGATACTTCATTGTTTGTAGCATTCACCTTCTTCTTTACCATTTGGCAAATATACACACGTAAGTACATGTACATTTAAGAGCACGGTCATTTTAGGATTTTGGTCTAAAATCATGAGTCTATATATGTAATTTGATTCTTACACCTCTTGTGCTTTGATTTTAATCCCGATATTTCAACGGTTTATCACCCTATAGGGTACTGATGGGTCAATGGTTCACACATTCTGAAAAGTATCCTATATCGTATTTATACATGAATTGTACCATAGCTCTCAAGTACCAAGTCTAGGTTTGTAATTGTAAAGTCTTATAACAATACTTTATACAGTGATAACTAACACCATATGTTAATGTGTATAGATAGCCTAACGTGAACGTGAATATGGTCAAATTCCAATGAGTAGCCAATGAATATTGTTTTTATTCTACAGTTTCAACAATGAAGGTCCTGATCGTTGCCGTTATGTGCCTTGTTGCCCTAGCAACAACCAACGCCACCTTCCATCCTCCACTGGGTGTTGGAATCCATCCATTTGGCATTCCTCCATTGGGGCCTAACTTCTCTCCGATCGGCTTTCCTTTTCCTCCATTCGGCTTTGGTATTCATCCATTCGGCCATGGTATCCATCCATTTGTGGTGAGCTGAGTGTTTCAATGATAAGCAAATACTTACACAAAATGCTTTACAAACAAATGTTTACCAATATCCTTTTTATGTAGAACAAGTTGTAGCTAAATCAACATTCGCATGTTCTTTCAATGAACGAAATTGTACCTGGCTATATTAGAACAGGTAACAAAACTTCATTTGTAACCAACTAGGTTAATAGATCAGGTTAAAAGTGTAGTGAACGTCATGCATAGTGTAAATACTTTGATATCGTATTCCTAGTACGGCATGTATTATTATACACGTTAAAATATACACAATTTATAGACATGTTTCATCACAAGAATAACTTTGGTACATGTCTATTGAACCAATTAACTATAAATCGTTTCATTCCGAACATTTTTTCCTTTCACAGGGTTAGGTGTGTATACAGCTGCTGATACTGACTCTGCAGCTGACACGACCCTTGCTGCCATTATTGTTGTCTCATCTGGTGCCTGACATCCAGCAGATAGTCGCGACGACGTGGCCTTCAGGTCGACATCATTCTCAATAATTCAACAGACTGTTAATTCAGATTGCGTCACTGAACGATATCACCGTTACTGTCATGAAAGAAGATCGTGGGATTGACTATCAGAGAGACAATGACCTTCGGACACCACTTTGTATGGGATATGCTCTATGTTTTGGTTTTAAGTTATAATGCACTGTTAAATCATTTCACAAACAAATAAAATCATGACTTTCCACAACAATACTATGAGTTGCCTTTTGATATAAGAAGACAGCATACTTTTACAACTACGTGTATGTGTATTTCATTAAGCGAAATATTTCCGTCCAAATACGCTTTGAGGTAAAAGGTTATGGTATCAAATGCCAAAGCCTTGAGGCGATTATATCAGTGTTAGATTGACAAGTATAGATAGAGCCGTCGGTAACAGTAAGTAGACCTGAAGATTAGAAATGCGTGAATTGGGTTAATGCGGCTTTGAAAGGTATATCAGTTATTTTACGGCATTTCAGCTTGATGTGGGAGGACATTCCGAAGTGATACAGGTCTTCGACGCTAAATTACCACTTTGGTGAAACCCACGAGCACGGATGTGTTGCTTCCAAGCTTAGAAACACACGTCAAACTAGCAAGAGATCAGAAATATCAAGGACTTTTCTGTGGAGACTCATGATGGCTACTGCTTTGTTTCATACCAAAAACACTGACATCATATAACAATGCTTGGGATTAAATCCAGCACTTCTGGGCATCATGCTTTAGCTATATGTAGAGCAAGATCAGCATGTCTCCGTCTCAAACACATCGTATAAAAACATCAAAGCCTTTTTTCCTTCATACTTATACATCTTCCCGAAAAATGAGTGTCCACTAGCCTATTATCAAAATCTGTTTTCCACCCTTCAATCTGGATTCGAACTCAGGGCTAACGCATCCTGTCGCGGCAATAGGACGCAGCTGTGCGTAGTGTTACACAAGCGTATTTGTTTGTTGTTTAACGTCTACTCAGTAATATTCCAGCTGTATGACGGCGGTCTGTAAATAATCGTGTCTGAACTAGAAAATCCTGTCACCGACCCATGCATTCGGGCTACGATGATATGTAATCAACCAAGTCACAAGGTCTCACCAACCGATCTGTTCAGTCGCCTCTTACAACAGGTTGACAGAAATCTAAAGTACTCGTTTAAATAGACATTGCATATTACTGGTCAATAGAAATCCTACTCGTTCAGATTCTTTTTATATTTGCTGTCATGATTCGTGCTTTTTTAGTTACTACTAAAACAAATAAGAAACAATTACGTTGAGTGTGTGAGGCATACGTCATTGCTGACAAGTTCCATTACATTTCTCGACGTCCTTAATACAGGATAATAGCTACATGATACGTATATGAATACTGAATGAGTTCGATAGGCCTGTTTCAAAGAGACATAGAAGGTTTTGTGTTCATTGAGGCGGGTTATTACTGGTCGGGAAGTGTCTACAGTGTAGCTGTCCCAACAATTACAAAATCGGTGTCAATGAAGGAACAAAGATAGCTCTGCATTGACCATCCGCACATGAAATCCACACTATCACAGCATAACGTCGAAAACATAAACTGCTTCATGAACAGTGATCAAAGCGTTTCCTACCCAAAGCCTTGGACCTTACAAAGGAATAATCCTGCAAGATCATTCAACTGCAATAACACAGAATTCATCAACCGCAACAACTGTAATTAGGTACTAAACAGTCGTCTGTTCACCGCAAGCGCATTTGAATACAGCTTTTCTGGCTTCGTCTGTCCACATGTATATATCAAGATAGGATCATTTTTAATTTGAAATATGACCATTCATCTGATAAAGTGACAATAAGTAACGTAGACACAATCTGTGGATAACAACTGCTTTATTATACTGTAATACCGACGTTTCAGTATAGATCCTTATACCATTGTCAAGCAATAATTAGTCTTGAATTGATGTGTATAAAGAAGAAAGAAGTTGAAATCCAAATAACATGAGCTTATAAATCTTGCAAAATTTGCGTCAAATGTATTCAATCTATGCAACACGAAATGGCGTAACCTGCCAATTTGTAAGTACATGTATTATTAAACTAAAATCCTTTAGCACCCTTTCACATTTAACAGCGTTGGCTGTTCATGAAAGAAAGATGCACAACAAAATGTTTTACTGTCAATCAAAGCTACATACAGTGTAAATAGAGATAATTAATTAAATGTATACATTATGATTTAATTGTACAGAATTGCAGTAGCTCTGTGTATAAACACATGTGTATAAACGTGTATGAGTGTGTGTACTATAGGGCTCACATCCACTCCAGGTTGAATACTTGTTTAAATTGATGTGTAAACGACAATATTGAAATGCCTAGATACATGGAGCCGCATGCTTGGTTGCATTTACTGAAACACTGATACATTTAATCGACATGTACTTGGCGGATCAGCTCCCCATACATTTTCCATTTATCTGCAAAAACAATGCAAATATCTGAAATATGTATTTTTACACTCATGGTCATCATTTGATTTTGGTATACATGGAAACACTTCACTCAGTGATACAACCATCACGCAACATTTCAAATCATCGTGATAATGTATTGTCAAGCGCAAAGGACATTGAAAGATACATAATGAAATATAACTTTGCATAAAAAAGTAGTTCTTTGCAAATGCATTAGTTCTTTCACATACACAAGTTACGACCGGGAAAATAATTTGATGTATCATACATTTGACTACGCCTAGCATTTAACATGTTTATTTTTTGACCAGCTATTTTAAATTGATTTCCTGTTGCGAGATTTACATTAACAATCCTTAATCCGGGTTTCATAAATACGATGGAAAAATATGCTTCGATCACATGGAATAACACATTGTGTTCCATACATGCATATTTTGAAAATCATCTATTTTTTAGTAGATATAGTCGGAATCGTACAATCGACTCTGCGTTTAGCAATCATTACTTTTGCATATTGAAACTTAGGGTTTTGTCACGTTCTAAACTTCTGTATTTAAGTTTAACCTTATTACACGCTGTTCGCTATACAGTTGACTAATTGTTCATTGCCTTCCATTCACGTCAATAAAATGTCTTTGTCATTATTTAAGATCAGAAGACAGTCTATGTAACACTATTACATCAATTGTGCAACACCTGTCATGGTGGTTGCATAAGTAAAAATCCTAACGCAATTTATGACCTAACTGGCAATGATGTGTACATGTATATAAGGCCACCCCGCTGATGATACTTCATTGTTTGTAGCATTCAACTTCTTCTTTACCATTTGGCAAATATACACACGTAAGTACATGTACATTTAAGAGCACGGTCATTTTAGGATTTTGGTCTAAAATCATGAGTCTATATATGTAATTTGATTCTTACACCTCTTGTGCTTTGATTTTAATCCCGATATTTCAACGGTTTATCACCCTATAGGGTACTGATGGGTCAATGGTTCACACATTCTGAAAAGTATCCTATATCGTATTTATACATGAATTGTACCATAGCTCTCAAGTACCAAGTCTAGGTTTGTAATTGTAAAGTCTTATAACAATACTTTATACAGTGATAACTAACACCATATGTTAATGTGTATAGATAGCCTAACGTGAACGTGAATATGGTCAAATTCCAATGAGTAGCCAATGAATATTGTTTTTATTCTACAGTTTCAACAATGAAGGTCCTGATCGTTGCCGTTATGTGCCTTGTTGCCTTAGCAACAACCAACGCCACCTTCCATCCTCCACTGGGTGTTGGAATTCATCCATTTGGCATTCCTCCATTGGGGCCTAACTTCTCTCCGATCGGCTTTCCTTTTCCTCCATTCGGCTTTGGTATTCATCCATTCGGCCATGGTATCCATCC
This sequence comes from Haliotis cracherodii, assembly GCF_022045235.1. NCBI lineage: Eukaryota > Metazoa > Mollusca > Gastropoda > Lepetellida > Haliotidae > Haliotis > Haliotis cracherodii. The sequence goes on from NW_027266343.1 coordinate 8,933,373, forward strand.
ATTTGTGGTGAGCTGAGTGTTTCAATGATAAGCAAATACTTACACAAAATGCTTTACAAACAAATGTTTACCAATATCCTTTTTATGTAGAACAAGTTGTAGCTAAATCAACATTCGCATGTTCTTTCAATGAACGAAATTGTACCTGGCTATATTAGAACAGGTAACAAAACTTCATTTGTAACCAACTAGGTTAATAGATCAGGTTAAAAGTGTAGTGAACGTCATGCATAGTGTAAATACTTTGATATCGTATTCCTAGTACGGCATGTATTATTATACACGTTAAAATATACACAATTTATAGACATGTTTCATCACAAGAATAACTTTGGTACATGTCTATTGAACCAATTAACTATAAATCGTTTCATTCCGAACATTTTTTCCTTTCACAGGGTTAGGTGTGTATACAGCTGCTGATACTGACTCTGCAGCTGACACGACCCTTGCTGCCATTATTGTTGTCTCATCTGGTGCCTGACATCCAGCAGATAGTCGCGACGACGTGGCCTTCAGGTCGACATCATTCTCAATAATTCCACAGACTGTTAATTCAGATTGCGTCACTGAACGATATCACCGTTACTGTCATGAAAGAAGATCGTGGGATTGACTATCAGAGAGACAACGACCTTGGGACACCACTTTGTATGGGATATGCTCTATGTTTTGGTTTTAAGTTATAATGCACTGTTAAATCATTTCACAAACAAATAAAATCATGACTTTCCACAACAATACTATGAGTTGCCTTTTGATATAAGAAGACAGCATACTTTTACAACTACGTGTATGTGTATTTCATTAAGCGAAATATTTCCGTCCAAATACGCTTTGAGGTAAAAGGTTATGGTATCAAATGCCAAAGCCTTGAGGCGATTATATCAGTGTTAGATTGACAAGTATAGATAGAGCCGTCGGTAACAGTAAGTAGACCTGAAGATTAGAAATGCGTGAATTGGGTTAATGCGGCTTTGAAAGGTATATCAGTTATTTTACGGCATTTCAACTTGATGTGGGAGGACATTCCGAAGTGATACAGGTCTTCGACGCTAAATTACCACTTTGGTGAAACCCACGAGCACGGATGTGTTGCTTCCAAGCTTAGAAACACACGTCAAACTAGCAAGAGATCAGAAATATCAAGGACTTTTCTGTGGAGACTCATGATGGCTACTGCTTTGTTTCATACCAAAAACACTGACATCATATAACAATGCTTGGGGTTAAATCCAGCACTTCTGGGCATCATGCTTTAGCTATATGTAGAGCAAGATCAGCATGTCTCCGTCTCAAACACATCGTATAAAAACATCAAAGCCTTTTTTCCTTCATACTTATACATCTTCCCGAAAAATGAGTGTCCACTAGCCTATTATCAAAATCTGTTTTCCACCCTTCAATCTGGATTCGAACTCAGGGCTAACGCATCCTGTCGCGGCAATAGGACGCAGCTGTGCGTAGTGTTACACAAGCGTATTTGTTTGTTGTTTAACGTCTACTCAGTAATATTCCAGCTGTATGACGGCGGTCTGTAAATAATCGTGTCTGAACTAGAAAATCCTGTCACCGACCCATGCATTCGGGCTACGATGATATGTAATCAACCAAGTCACAAGGTCTCACCAACCGATCTGTTCAGTCGCCTCTTACAACAGGTTGACAGAAATCTAAAGTACTCGTTTAAATAGACATGGCATATTACTGGTCAATAGAAATCCTACTCGTTCAGATTCTTTTTATATTTGCTGTCATGATTCGTGCTTTTTTAGTTACTACTAAAACAAATAAGAAACAATTACGTTGAGTGTGTGAGGCATACGTCATTGCTGACAAGTTCCATTACATTTCTCGACGTCCTTAATACAGGATAATAGCTACATGATACGTATATGAATACTGAATGAGTTCGATAGGCCTGTTTCAAAGAGACATAGAAGGTTTTGTGTTCATTGAGGCGGGTTATTACTGGTCGGGAAGTGTCTACAGTGTAGCTGTCCCAACAATTACAAAATCGGTGTCAATGAAGGAACAAAGATAGCTCTGCATTGACCATCCGCACATGAAATCCACACTATCACAGCATAACGTCGAAAACATAAACTGCTTCATGAACAGTGATCAAAGCGTTTCCTACCCAAAGTCTTGGACCTTACAAAGGAATAATCCTACAAGATCATTCAACTGCAATAACACAGAATTCATCAACCGCAACAACTGTAATTAGGTACTAAACAGTCGTCTGTTCACCGCAAGCGCATTTGAATACAGCTTTTCTGGCTTCGTCTGTCCACATGTATATATCAAGACAGGATCATTTTTAATTTGAAATATGACCATTCATCTGATAAAGTGACAATAAGTAACGTAGACACAATCTGTGGATAACAACTGCTTTATTATACTGTAATACCGACGTTTCAGTATAGATCCTTATACCATTGTCAAGCAATAATTAGTCTTGAATTGATGTGTATAAAGAAGAAAGAAGTTGAAATCCAAATAACATGAGCTTATAAATCTTGCAAAATTTGCGTCAAATGTATTCAATCTATGCAACACGAAATGGCGTAACCTGCCAATTTGTAAGTACATGTATTATTAAACTAAAATCCTTTAGCACCCTTTCACATTTAACAGCGTTGGCTGTTCATGAAAGAAAGATGCACAACAAAATGTTTTACTGTCAATCAAAGCTACATACAGTGTAAATAGAGATAATTAATTAAATGTATACATTATGATTTAATTGTACAGAATTGCAGTAGCTCTGTGTATAAACACATGTGTATAAACGTGTATGAGTGTGTGTACTATAGGGCTCACATCCACTCCAGGTTGAATACTTGTTTAAATTGATGTGTAAACGACAATATTGAAATGCCTAGATACATGGAGCCGCATGCTTGGTTGCATTTACTGAAACACTGATACATTTAATCGACATGTACTTGGCGGATCAGCTCCCCATACATTTTCCATTTATCTGCAAAAACAATGCAAATATCTGAAATATGTATTTTTACACTCATGGTCATCATTTGATTTTGGTATACATGGAAACACTTCACTCAGTGATACAACCATCACGCAACATTTCAAATCATCGTGATAATGTATTGTCAAGCGCAAAGGACATTGAAAGATACATAATGAAATATAACTTTGCATAAAAAAGTAGTTCTTTGCAAATGCATTAGTTCTTTCACATACACAAGTTACGACCGGGAAAATAATTTGATGTATCATACATTTGACTACGCTTAGCATTTAACATGTTTATTTTTTGACCAGCTATTTTAAATTGATTTCCTGTTGCGAGATTTACATTAACAATCATTAATCCGGGTTTCATAAATACGATGGAAAAATATGCTTCGATCACATGGAATAACACATTGTGTTCCATACATGCATATTTTGAAAATCATCTATTTTTTAGTAGATATAGTCGGAATCGTACAATCGACTCTGCGTTTAGCAATCATTACTTTTGCATATTGAAACTTAGGGTTTTGTCACGTTCTAAACTTCTGTATTTAAGTTTAACCTTATTACACGCTGTTCGCTAAACAGTTGACTAATTGTTCATTGCCTTCCATTCACGTCAATAAAATGTCTTTGTCATTATTTAAGATCAGAAGACAGTCTATGTAACACTATTACATCAATTGTGCAACACCTGTCATGGTGGTTGCATAAGTAAAAATCCTAACGCAATTTATGACCTAACTGGCAATGATGTGTACATGTATATAAGGCCACCCCGCTGATGATACTTCATTGTTTGTAGCATTCACCTTCTTCTTTACCATTTGGCAAATATACACACGTAAGTACATGTACATTTAAGAGCACGGTCATTTTAGGATTTTGGTCTAAAATCATGAGTCTATATATGTAATTTGATTTTTACACCTCTAGATCTTGTGCTTTGATTTTAATCCCGATATTTCAACGGTTTATCACCCTATAGGGCACTGATGGGTCAATGGTTCACACATTCTGAAAAGTATCCTATATCGTATTTATACATGAATTGTACCATAGCTCTCAAGTACCAAGTCTAGGTTTGTAATTGTAAAGTCTTATAACAATACTTTATACAGTGATAACTAACACCATATGTTAATGTGTATAGATAGCCTAACGTGAACGTGAATATGGTCAAATTCCAATGAGTAGCCAATGAATATTGTTTTTATTCTACAGTTTCAACAATGAAGGTCCTGATCGTTGCCGTTATGTGCCTTGTTGCCCTAGCAACAACCAACGCCACCTTCCATCCTCCACTGGGTGTTGGAATTCATCCATTTGGCATTCCTCCATTGGGGCCTAACTTCTCTCCGATCGGCTTTCCTTTTCCTCCATTCGGCTTTGGTATTCATCCATTCGGCCATGGTATCCATCCATTTGTGGTGAGCTGAGTGTTTCAATGATAAGCAAATACTTACACAAAATGCTTTACAAACAAATGTTTACCAATATCCTTTTTATGTAGAACAAGTTGTAGCTAAATCAACATTCGCATGTTCTTTCAATGAACGAAATTGTACCTGGCTATATTAGAACAGGTAACAAAACTTCATTTGTAACCAACTAGGTTAATAGATCAGGTTAAAAGTGTAGTGAACGTCATGCATAGTGTAAATACTTTGATATCGTATTCCTAGTACGGCATGTATTATTATACACGTTAAAATATACACAATTTATAGACATGTTTCATCACAAGAATAACTTTGGTACATGTCTATTGAACCAATTAACTATAAATCGTTTCATTCCGAACATTTTTTCCTTTCACAGGGTTAGGTGTGTATACAGCTGCTGATACTGACTCTGCAGCTGACACGACCCTTGCTGCCATTATTGTTGTCTCATCTGGTGCCTGACATCCAGCAGATAGTCGCAACGACGTGGCCTTCAGGTCGACATCATTCTCAATAATTCAACAGACTGTTAATTCAGATTGCGTCACTGAACGATATCACCGTTACTGTCATGAAAGAAGATCGTGGGATTGACTATCAGAGAGACAATGACCTTGGGACACCACTTTGTATGGGATATGCTCTATGTTTTGGTTTTAAGTTATAATGCACTGTTAAATCATTTCACAAACAAATAAAATCATGACTTTCCACAACAATACTATGAGTTGCCTTTTGATATAAGAAGACAGCATACTTTTACAACTACGTGTATGTGTATTTCATTAAGCGAAATATTTCCGTCCAAATACGCTTTGAGGTAAAAGGTTATGGTATCAAATGCCAAAGCCTTGAGGCGATTATATCAGTGTTAGATTGACAAGTATAGATAGAGCCGTCGGTAACAGTAAGTAGACCTGAAGATTAGAAATGCGTGAATTGGGTTAATGCGGCTTTGAAAGGTATATCAGTTATTTTACGGCATTTCAGCTTGATGTGGGAGGACATTCCGAAGTGATACAGGTCTTCGACGCTAAATTACCACTTTGGTGAAACCCACGAGCACGGATGTGTTGCTTCCAAGCTTAGAAACACACGTCAAACTAGCAAGAGATCAGAAATATCAAGGACTTTTCTGTGGAGACTCATGATGGCTACTGCTTTGTTTCATACCAAAAACACTGACATCATATAACAATGCTTGGGGTTAAATCCAGCACTTCTGGGCATCATGCTTTAGCTATATGTAGAGCAAGATCAGCATGTCTCCGTCTCAAACACATCGTATAAAAACATCAAAGCCTTTTTTCCTTCATACTTATACATCTTCCCGAAAAATGAGTGTCCACTAGCCTATTATCAAAATCTGTTTTCCACCCTTCAATCTGGATTCGAACTCAGGGCTAACGCATCCTGTCGCGGCAATAGGACGCAGCTGTGCGTAGTGTTACACAAGCGTATTTGTTTGTTGTTTAACGTCTACTCAGTAATATTCCAGCTGTATGACGGCGGTCTGTAAATAATCGTGTCTGAACTAGAAAATCCTGTCACCGACCCATGCATTCGGGCTACGATGATATGTAATCAACCAAGTCACAAGGTCTCACCAACCGATCTGTTCAGTCGCCTCTTACAACAGGTTGACAGAAATCTAAAGTACTCGTTTAAATAGACATTGCATATTACTGGTCAATAGAAATCCTACTCGTTCAGATTCTTTTTATATTTGCTGTCATGATTCGTGCTTTTTTAGTTACTACTAAAACAAATAAGAAACAATTACGTTGAGTGTGTGAGGCATACGTCATTGCTGACAAGTTCTATTACATTTCTCGACGTCCTTAATACAGGATAATAGCTACATGATACGTATATGAATACTGAATGAGTTCGATAGGCCTGTTTCAAAGAGACATAGAAGGTTTTGTGTTCATTGAGGCGGGTTATTACTGGTCGGGAAGTGTCTACAGTGTAGCTGTCCCAACAATTACAAAATCGGTGTCAATGAAGGAACAAAGATAGCTCTGCATTGACCATCCGCACATGAAATCCACACTATCACAGCATAACGTCGAAAACATAAACTGCTTCATGAACAGTGATCAAAGCGTTTCCTACCCAAAGTCTTGGACCTTACAAAGGAATAATCCTACAAGATCATTCAACTGCAATAACACAGAATTCATCAACCGCAACAACTGTAATTAGGTACTAAACAGTCGTCTGTTCACCGCAAGCGCATTTGAATACAGCTTTTCTGGCTTCGTCTGTCCACATGTATATATCAAGACAGGATCATTTTTAATTTGAAATATGACCATTCATCTGATAAAGTGACAATAAGTAACGTAGACACAATCTGTGGATAACAACTGCTTTATTATACTGTAATACCGACGTTTCAGTATAGATCCTTATACCATTGTCAAGCAATAATTAGTCTTGAATTGATGTGTATAAAGAAGAAAGAAGTTGAAATCCAAATAACATGAGCTTATAAATCTTGCAAAATTTGCGTCAAATGTATTCAATCTATGCAACACGAAATGGCGTAACCTGCCAATTTGTAAGTACATGTATTATTAAACTAAAATCCTTTAGCACCCTTTCACATTTAACAGCGTTGGATGTTCATGAAAGAAAGATGCACAACAAAATGTTTTACTGTCAATCAAAGCTACATACAGTGTAAATAGAGATAATTAATTAAATGTATACATTATGATTTAATTGTACAGAATTGCAGTAGCTCTGTGTATAAACACATGTGTATAAACGTGTATGAGTGTGTGTACTATAGGGCTCACATCCACTCCAGGTTGAATACTTGTTTAAATTGATGTGTAAACGACAATATTGAAATGCCTAGATACATGGAGCCGCATGCTTGGTTGCATTTACTGAAACACTGATACATTTAATCGACATGTACTTGGCGGATCAGCTCCCCATACATTTTCCATTTATCTGCAAAAACAATGCAAATATCTGAAATATGTATTTTTACACTCATGGTCATCATTTGATTTTGGTATACATGGAAACACTTCACTCAGTGATACAACCATCACGCAACATTTCAAATCATCGTGATAATGTATTGTCAAGCGCAAAGGACATTGGAAGATACATAATGAAATATAACTTTGCATAAAAAAGTAGTTCTTTGCAAATGCATTAGTTCTTTCACATACACAAGTTACGACCGGGAAAATAATTTGATGTATCATACATTTGACTACGCTTAGCATTTAACATGTTTATTTTTTGACCAGCTATTTTAAATTGATTTCCTGTTGCGAGATTTACATTAACAATCATTAATCCGGGTTTCATAAATACGATGGAAAAATATGCTTCGATCACATGGAATAACACATTGTGTTCCATACATGCATATTTTGAAAATCATCTATTTTTTAGTAGATATAGTCTGAATCGTACAATCGACTCTGCGTTTAGCAATCATTACTTTTGCATATTGAAACTTAGGGTTTTGTCACGTTCTAAACTTCTGTATTTAAGTTTAACCTTATTACACGCTGTTCGCTAAACAGTTGACTAATTGTTCATTGCCTTCCATTCACGTCAATAAAATGTCTTTGTCATTATTTAAGATCAGAAGACAGTCTATGTAACACTATTACATCAATTGTGCAACACCTGTCATGGTGGTTGCATAAGTAAAAATCCTAACGCAATTTATGACCTAACTGGCAATGATGTGTACATGTATATAAGGCCACCCCGCTGATGATACTTCATTGTTTGTAGCATTCAACTTCTTCTTTACCATTTGGCAAATATACACACGTAAGTACATGTACATTTAAGAGCACGGTCATTTTAGGATTTTGGTCTAAAATCATGAGTCTATATATGTAATTTGATTTTTACACCTCTAGATCTTGTGCTTTGATTTTAATCCCGATATTTCAACGGTTTATCACCCTATAGGGTACTGATGGGTCAATGGTTCACACATTCTGAAAAGTATCCTATATCGTATTTATACATGAATTGTACCATAGCTCTCAAGTACCAAGTCTAGGTTTGTAATTGTAAAGTCTTATAACAATACTTTATACAGTGATAACTAACACCATATGTTAATGTGTATAGATAGCCTAACGTGAACGTGAATATGGTCAAATTCCAATGAGTAGCCAATGAATATTGTTTTTATTCTACAGTTTCAACAATGAAGGTCCTGATCGTTGCCGTTATGTGCCTTGTTGCCCTAGCAACAACCAACGCCACCTTCCATCCTCCACTGGGTGTTGGAATTCATCCATTTGGCATTCCTCCATTGGGGCCTAACTTCTCTCCGATCGGCTTTCCTTTTCCTCCATTCGGCTTTGGTATTCATCCATTCGGCCATGGTATCCATCCATTTGTGGTGAGCTGAGTGTTTCAATGATAAGCAAATACTTACACAAAATGCTTTACAAACAAATGTTTACCAATATCCTTTTTATGTAGAACAAGTTGTAGCTAAATCAACATTCGCATGTTCTTTCAATGAACGAAATTGTACCTGGCTATATTAGAACAGGTAACAAAACTTCATTTGTAACCAACTAGGTTAATAGATCAGGTTAAAAGTGTAGTGAACGTCATGCATAGTGTAAATACTTTGATATCGTATTCCTAGTACGGCATGTATTATTATACACGTTAAAATATACACAATTTATAGACATGTTTCATCACAAGAATAACTTTGGTACATGTCTATTGAACCAATTAACTATAAATCGTTTCATTCCGAACATTTTTTCCTTTCACAGGGTTAGGTGTGTATACAGCTGCTGATACTGACTCTGCAGCTGACACGACCCTTGCTGCCATTATTGTTGTCTCATCTGGTGCCTGACATCCAGCAGATAGTCGCGACGACGTGGCCTTCAGGTCGACATCATTCTCAATAATTCAACAGACTGTTAATTCAGATTGCGTCACTGAACGATATCACCGTTACTGTCATGAAAGAAGATCGTGGGATTGACTATCAGAGAGACAATGACCTTGGGACACCACTTTGTATGGGATATGCTCTATGTTTTGGTTTTAAGTTATAATGCACTGTTAAATCATTTCACAAACAAATAAAATCATGACTTTCCACAACAATACTATGAGTTGCCTTTTGATATAAGAAGACAGCATACTTTTACAACTACGTGTATGTGTATTTCATTAAGCGAAATATTTCCGTCCAAATACGCTTTGAGGTAAAAGGTTATGGTATCAAATGCCAAAGCCTTGAGGCGATTATATCAGTGTTAGATTGACAAGTATAGATAGAGCCGTCGGTAACAGTAAGTAGACCTGAAGATTAGAAATGCGTGAATTGGGTTAATGCGGCTTTGAAAGGTATATCAGTTATTTTACGGCATTTCAGCTTGATGTGGGAGGACATTCCGAAGTGATACAGGTCTTCGACGCTAAATTACCACTTTGGTGAAACCCACGAGCACGGATGTGTTGCTTCCAAGCTTAGAAACACACGTCAAACTAGCAAGAGATCAGAAATATCAAGGACTTTTCTGTGGAGACTCATGATGGCTACTGCTTTGTTTCATACCAAAAACACTGACATCATATAACAATGCTTGGGGTTAAATCCAGCACTTCTGGGCATCATGCTTTAGCTATATGTAGAGCAAGATCAGCATGTCTCCGTCTCAAACACATCGTATAAAAACATCAAAGCCTTTTTTCCTTCATACTTATACATCTTCCCGAAAAATGAGTGTCCACTAGCCTATTATCAAAATCTGTTTTCCACCCTTCAATCTGGATTCGAACTCAGGGCTAACGCATCCTGTCGCGGCAATAGGACGCAGCTGTGCGTAGTGTTACACAAGCGTATTTGTTTGTTGTTTAACGTCTACTCAGTAATATTCCAGCTGTATGACGGCGGTCTGTAAATAATCGTGTCTGAACTAGAAAATCCTGTCACCGACCCATGCATTCGGGCTACGATGATATGTAATCAACCAAGTCACAAGGTCTCACCAACCGATCTGTTTAGTCGCCTCTTACAACAGGTTGACAGAAATCTAAAGTACTCGTTTAAATAGACATGGCATATTACTGGTCAATAGAAATCCTACTCGTTCAGATTCTTTTTATATTTGCTGTCATGATTCGCGCTTTTTTAGTTACTACTAAAACAAATAAGAAACAATTACGTTGAGTGTGTGAGGCATACGTCATTGCTGACAAGTTCCATTACATTTCTCGACGTCCTTAATACAGGATAATAGCTACATGATACGTATATGAATACTGAATGAGTTCGATAGGCCTGTTTCAAAGAGACATAGAAGGTTTTGGGTTCATTGAGGCGGGTTATTACTGGTCGGGAAGTGTCTACAGTGTAGCTGTCCCAACAATTACAAAATCGGTGTCAATGAAGGAACAAAGATAGCTCTGCATTGACCATCCGCACATGAAATCCACACTATCACAGCATAACGTCGAAAACATAAACTGCTTCATGAACAGTGATCAAAGCGTTTCCTACCCAAAGCCTTGGACCTTACAAAGGAATAATCCTACAAGATCATTCAACTGCAATAACACAGAATTCATCAACCGCAACAACTGTAATTAGGTACTAAACAGTCGTCTGTTCACCGCAAGCGCATTTGAATACAGCTTTTCTGGCTTCGTCTGTCCACATGTATATATCAAGACAGGATCATTTTTAATTTGAAATATGACCATTCATCTGATAAAGTGACAATAAGTAACGTAGACACAATCTGTGGATAACAACTGCTTTATTATACTGTAATACCGACGTTTCAGTATAGATCCTTATACCATTGTCAAGCAATAATTAGTCTTGAATTGATGTGTATAAAGAAGAAAGAAGTTGAAATTCAAATAACATGAGCTTATAAATCTTGCAAAATTTGCGTCAAATGTATTCAATCTATGCAACACGAAATGGCGTAACCTGCCAATTTGTAAGTACATGTATTATTAAACTAAAATCCTTTAGCACCCTTTCACATTTAACAGCGTTGGATGTTCATGAAAGAAAGATGCACAACAAAATGTTTTACTGTCAATCAAAGCTACATACAGTGTAAATAGAGATAATTAATTAAATGTATACATTATGATTTAATTGTACAGAATTGCAGTAGCTCTGTGTATAAACACATGTGTATAAACGTGTATGTACTATAGGGCTCACATCCACTCCAGGTTGAATAGTTGTTTAAATTGATGTGTAAACGACAATATTGAAATGCCTAGATACATGGAGCCGCATGCTTGGTTGCATTTACTGAAACACTGATACATTTAATCGACATGTACTTGGCGGATCAGCTCCCCATACATTTTCCATTTATCTGCAAAAACAATGCAAATATCTGAAATATGTATTTTTACACTCATGGTCATCATTTGATTTTGGTATACATGGAAACACTTCACTCAGTGATACAACCATCACGCAACATTTCAAATCATCGTGATAATGTATTGTCAAGCGCAAAGGACATTGAAAGATACATAATGAAATATAACTTGGCATAAAAAAGTAGTTCTTTGCAAATGCATTAGTTCTTTCACATACACAAGTTACGACCGGGAAAATAATTTGATGTATCATACATTTGACTACGCTTAGCATTTAACATGTTTATTTTTTGACCAGCTATTTTAAATTGATTTCCTGTTGCGAGATTTACATTAACAATCATTAATCCGGGTTTCATAAATACGATGGAAAAATATGCTTCGATCACATGGAATAACACATTGTGTTCCATACATGCATATTTTGAAAATCATCTATTTTTTAGTAGATATAGTCGGAATCGTACAATCGACTCTGCGTTTAGCAATCATTACTTTTGCATATTGAAACTTAGGGTTTTGTCACGTTCTAAACTTCTGTATTTAAGTTTAACCTTATTACACGCTGTTCGCTAAACAGTTGACTAATTGTTCATTGCCTTCCATTCACGTCAATAAAATGTCTTTGTCATTATTTAAAATCAGAAGACAGTCTATGTAACACTATTACATCAATTGTGCAACACCTGTCATGGTGGTTGCATAAGTAAAAATCCTAACGCAATTTATGACCTAACTGGCAATGATGTGTACATGTATATAAGGCCACCCCGCTGATGATACTTCATTGTTTGTAGCATTCAACTTCTTCTTTACCATTTGGCAAATATACACACGTAAGTACATGTACATTTAAGAGCACGGTCATTTTAGGATTTTGGTCTAAAATCATGAGTCTATATATGTAATTTGATTTTTACACCTCTAGATCTTGTGCTTTGATTTTAATCCCGATATTTCAACGGTTTATCACCCTATAGGGTACTGATGGGTCAATGGTTCACACATTCTGAAAAGTATCCTATATCGTATTTATACATGAATTGTACCATAGCTCTCAAGTACCAAGTCTAGGTTTGTAATTGTAAAGTCTTATAACAATACTTTATACAGTGATAACTAACACCATATGTTAATGTGTATAGATAGCCTAACGTGAACGTGAATATGGTCAAATTCCAATGAGTAGCCAATGAATATTGTTTTTATTCTACAGTTTCAACAATGAAGGTCCTGATCGTTGCCGTTATGTGCCTTGTTGCCCTAGCAACAACCAACGCCACCTTCCATCCTCCACTGGGTGTTGGAATTCATCCATTTGGCATTCCTCCATTGGGGCCTAACTTCTCTCCGATCGGCTTTCCTTTTCCTCCATTCGGCTTTGGTATTCATCCATTCGGCCATGGTATCCATCCATTTGTGGTGAGCTGAGTGTTTCAATGATAAGCAAATACTTACACAAAATGCTTTACAAACAAATGTTTACCAATATCCTTTTTATGTAGAACAAGTTGTAGCTAAATCAACATTCGCATGTTCTTTCAATGAACGAAATTGTACCTGGCTATATTAGAACAGGTAACAAAACTTCATTTGTAACCAACTAGGTTAATAGATCAGGTTAAAAGTGTAGTGAACGTCATGCATAGTGTAAATACTTTGATATCGTATTCCTAGTACGGCATGTATTATTATACACGTTAAAATATACACAATTTATAGACATGTTTCATCACAAGAATAACTTTGGTACATGTCTATTGAACCAATTAACTATAAATCGTTTCATTCCGAACATTTTTTCCTTTCACAGGGTTAGGTGTGTATACAGCTGCTGATACTGACTCTGCAGCTGACACGACCCTTGCTGCCATTATTGTTGTCTCATCTGGTGCCTGACATCCAGCAGATAGTCGCGACGACGTGGCCTTCAGGTCGACATCATTCTCAATAATTCAACAGACTGTTAATTCAGATTGCGTCACTGAACGATATCACCGTTACTGTCATGAAAGAAGATCGTGGGATTGACTATCAGAGAGACAATGACCTTGGGACACCACTTTGTATTGGATATGCTCTATGTTTTGGTTTTAAGTTATAATGCACTGTTAAATCATTTCACAAACAAATAAAATCATGACTTTCCACAACAATACTATGAGTTGCCTTTTGATATAAGAAGACAGCATACTTTTACAACTACGTGTATGTGTATTTCATTAAGCGAAATATTTCCGTCCAAATACGCTTTGAGGTAAAAGGTTATGGTATCAAATGCCAAAGCCTTGAGGCGATTATATCAGTGTTAGATTGACAAGTATAGATAGAGCCGTCGGTAACAGTAAGTAGACCTGAAGATTAGAAATGCGTGAATTGGGTTAATGCGGCTTTGAAAGGTATATCAGTTATTTTACGGCATTTCAGCTTGATGTGGGAGGACATTCCGAAGTGATACAGGTCTTCGACGCTAAATTACCACTTTGGTGAAACCCACGAGCACGGATGTGTTGCTTCCAAGCTTAGAAACACACGTCAAACTAGCAAGAGATCAGAAATATCAAGGACTTTTCTGTGGAGACTCATGATGGCTACTGCTTTGTTTCATACCAAAAACACTGACATCATATAACAATGCTTGGGGTTAAATCCAGCACTTCTGGGCATCATGCTTTAGCTATATGTAGAGCAAGATCAGCATGTCTCCGTCTCAAACACATCGTATAAAAACATCAAAGCCTTTTTTCCTTCATACTTATACATCTTCCCGAAAAATGAGTGTCCACTAGCCTATTATCAAAATCTGTTTTCCACCCTTCAATCTGGATTCGAACTCAGGGCTAACGCATCCTGTCGCGGCAATAGGACGCAGCTGTGCGTAGTGTTACACAAGCGTATTTGTTTGTTGTTTAACGTCTACTCAGTAATATTCCAGCTGTATGACGGCGGTCTGTAAATAATCGTGTCTGAACTAGAAAATCCTGTCACCGACCCATGCATTCGGGCTACGATGATATGTAATCAACCAAGTCACAAGGTCTCACCAACCGATCTGTTCAGTCGCCTCTTACAACAGGTTGACAGAAATCTAAAGTACTCGTTTAAATAGACATTGCATATTACTGGTCAATAGAAATCCTACTCGTTCAGATTCTTTTTATATTTGCTGTCATGATTCGTGCTTTTTTAGTTACTACTAAAACAAATAAGAAACAATTACGTTGAGTGTGTGAGGCATACGTCATTGCTGACAAGTTCCATTACATTTCTCGACGTCCTTAATACAGGATAATAGCTACATGATACGTATATGAATACTGAATGAGTTCGATAGGCCTGTTTCAAAGAGACATAGAAGGTTTTGGGTTCATTGAGGCGGGTTATTACTGGTCGGGAAGTGTCTACAGTGTAGCTGTCCCAACAATTACAAAATCGGTGTCAATGAAGGAACAAAGATAGCTCTGCATTGACCATCCGCACATGAAATCCACACTATCACAGCATAACGTCGAAAACATAAACTGCTTCATGAACAGTGATCAAAGCGTTTCCTACCCAAAGCCTTGGACCTTACAAAGGAATAATCCTACAAGATCATTCAACTGCAATAACACAGAATTCATCAACCGCAACAACTGTAATTAGGTACTAAACAGTCGTCTGTTCACCGCAAGCGCATTTGAATACAGCTTTTCTGGCTTCGTCTGTCCACATGTATACATCAAGATAGGATCATTTTTAACTTGAAATATGACCATTCATCTGATAAAGTGACAATAAGTAACGTAGACACAATCTGTGGATAACAACTGCTTTATTATACTGTAATACCGACGTTTCAGTATAGATCCTTATACCGTTGTCAAGCAATAATTAGTCTTGAATTGATGTGTATAAAGAAGAAAGAAGTTGAAATCCAAATAACATGAGCTTATAAATCTTGCAAAATTTGCGTCAAATGTATTCAATCTATGCAACACGAAATGGCGTAACCTGCCAATTTGTAAGTACATGTATTATTAAACTAAAATCCTTTAGCACCCTTTCACATTTAACAGCGTTGGATGTTCATGAAAGAAAGATGCACAACAAAATGTTTTACTGTCAATCAAAGCTACATACAGTGTAAATAGAGATAATTAATTAAATGTATACATTATGATTTAATTGTACAGAATTGCAGTAGCTCTGTGTATAAACACATGTGTATAAACGTGTATGTACTATAGGGCTCACATCCACTCCAGGTTGAATAGTTGTTTAAATTGATGTGTAAACGACAATATTGAAATGCCTAGATACATGGAGCCGCATGCTTGGTTGCATTTACTGAAACACTGATACATTTAATCGACATGTACTTGGCGGATCAGCTCCCCATACATTTTCCATTTATCTGCAAAAACAATGCAAATATCTGAAATATGTATTTTTACACTCATGGTCATCATTTGATTTTGGTATACATGGAAACACTTCACTCAGTGATACAACCATCACGCAACATTTCAAATCATCGTGATAATGTATTGTCAAGCGCAAAGGACATTGAAAGATACATAATGAAATATAACTTTGCATAAAAAAGTAGTTCTTTGCAAATGCATTAGTTCTTTCACATACACAAGTTACGACCGGGAAAATAATTTGATGTATCATACATTTGACTACGCTTAGCATTTAACATGTTTATTTTTTGACCAGCTATTTTAAATTGATTTCCTGTTGCGAGATTTACATTAACAATCATTAATCCGGGTTTCATAAATACGATGGAAAAATATGCTTCGATCACATGAAATAACACATTGTGTTCCATACATGCATATTTTGAAAATCATCTATTTTTTAGTAGATATAGTCGGAATCGTACAATCGACTCTGCGTTTAGCAATCATTACTTTTGCATATTGAAACTTAGGGTTTTGTCACGTTCTAAACTTCTGTATTTAAGTTTAACCTTATAACACGCTGTTCGCTATACAGTTGACTAATTGTTCATTGCCTTCCATTCACGTCAATAAAATGTCTTTGTCATTATTTAAGATCAGAAGACAGTCTATGTAACACTATTACATCAATTGTGCAACACCTGTCATGGTGGTTGCATAAGTAAAAATCCTAACGCAATTTATGACCTAACTGGCAATGATGTGTACATGTATTTAAGGCCACCCCGCTGATGATACTTCATTGTTTGTAGCATTCACCTTCTTCTTTACCATTTGGCAAATATACACACGTAAGTACATGTACATTTAAGAGCACGGTCATTTTAGGATTTTGGTCTAAAATCATGAGTCTATATATGTAATTTGATTCTTACACCTCTTGTGCTTTGATTTTAATCCCGATATTTCAACGGTTTATCACCCTATAGGGTACTGATGGGTCAATGGTTCACACATTCTGAAAAGTATCCTATATCGTATTTATACATGAATTGTACCATAGCTCTCAAGTACCAAGTCTAGGTTTGTAATTGTAAAGTCTTATAACAATACTTTATACAGTGATAACTAACACCATATGTTAATGTGTATAGATAGCCTAACGTGAACGTGAATATGGTCAAATTCCAATGAGTAGCCAATGAATATTGTTTTTATTCTACAGTTTCAACAATGAAGGTCCTGATCGTTGCCGTTATGTGCCTTGTTGCCCTAGCAACAACCAACGCCACCTTCCATCCTCCACTGGGTGTTGGAATTCATCCATTTGGCATTCCTCCATTGGGGCCTAACTTCTCTCCGATCGGCTTTCCTTTTCCTCCATTCGGCTTTGGTATTCATCCATTCGGCCATGGTATCCATCCATTTGCGGTGAGCTGAGTGTTTCAATGATAAGCAAATACTTACACAAAATGCTTTACAAACAAATGTTTACCAATATCCTTTTTATGTAGAACAAGTTGTAGCTAAATCAACATTCGCATGTTCTTTCAATGAACGAAATTGTACCTGGCTATATTAGAACAGGTAACAAAACTTCATTTGTAACCAACTAGGTTAATAGATCAGGTTAAAAGTGTAGTGAACGTCATGCATAGTGTAAATACTTTGATATCGTATTCCTAGTACGGCATGTATTATTATACACGTTAAAATATACACAATTTATAGACATGTTTCATCACAAGAATAACTTTGGTACATGTCTATTGAACCAATTAACTATAAATCGTTTCATTCCGAACATGTTTTCCTTTCACAGGGTTAGGTGTGTATACAGCTGCTGATACTGACTCTGCAGCTGACACGACCCTTGCTGCCATTATTGTTGTCTCATCTGGTGCCTGACATCCAGCAGATAGTCGCGACGACGTGGCCTTCAGGTCGACATCATTCTCAATAATTCAACAGACTGTTAATTCAGATTGCGTCACTGAACGATATCACCGTTACTGTCATGAAAGAAGATCGTGGGATTGACTATCAGAGAGACAATGACCTTGGGACACCACTTTGTATGGGATATGCTCTATGTTTTGGTTTTAAGTTATAATGCACTGTTAAATCATTTCACAAACAAATAAAATCATGACTTTCCACAACAATACTATGAGTTGCCTTTTGATATAAGAAGACAGCATACTTTTACAACTACGTGTATGTGTATTTCATTAAGCGAAATATTTCCGTCCAAATACGCTTTGAGGTAAAAGGTTATGGTATCAAATGCCAAAGCCTTGAGGCGATTATATCAGTGTTAGATTGACAAGTATAGATAGAGCCGTCGGTAACAGTAAGTAGACCTGAAGATTAGAAATGCGTGAATTGGGTTAATGCGGCTTTGAAAGGTATATCAGTTATTTTACGGCATTTCAGCTTGATGTGGGAGGACATTCCGAAGTGATACAGGTCTTCGACGCTAAATTACCACTTTGGTGAAACCCACGAGCACGGATGTGTTGCTTCCAAGCTTAGAAACACACGTCAAACTAGCAAGAGATCAGAAATATCAAGGACTTTTCTGTGGAGACTCATGATGGCTACTGCTTTGTTTCATACCAAAAACACGGACATCATATAACAATGCTTGGGGTTAAATCCAGCACTTCTGGGCATCATGCTTTAGCTATATGTAGAGCAAGATCAGCATGTCTCCGTCTCAAACACATCGTATAAAAACATCAAAGCCTTTTTTCCTTCATACTTATACATCTTCCCGAAAAATGAGTGTCCACTAGCCTATTATCAAAATCTGTTTTCCACCCTTCAATCTGGTTTCGAACTCAGGGCTAACGCATCCTGTCGCGGCAATAGGACGCAGCTGTGCGTAGTGTTACACAAGCGTATTTGTTTGTTGTTTAACGTCTACTCAGTAATATTCCAGCTGTATGACGGCGGTCTGTAAATAATCGTGTCTGACCTAGAAAATCCTGTCACCGACCCATGCATTCGGGCTACGATGATATGTAATCAACCAAGTCACAAGGTCTCACCAACCGATCTGTTTAGTCGCCTCTTACAACAGGTTGACAGAAATCTAAAGTACTCGTTTAAATAGACATGGCATATTACTGGTCAATAGAAATCCTACTCGTTCAGATTCTTTTTATATTTGCTGTCATGATTCGTGCTTTTTAAGTTACTACTAAAACAAATAAGAAACAATTACGTTGAGTGTGTGAGGCATACGTCATTGCTGACAAGTTCCATTACATTTCTCGACGTCCTTAATACAGGATAATAGCTACATGATACGTATATGAATACTGAATGAGTTCGATAGGCCTGTTTCAAAGAGACATAGAAGGTTTTGGGTTCATTGAGGCGGGTTATTACTGGTCGGGAAGTGTCTACAGTGTAGCTGTCCCAACAATTACAAAATCGGTGTCAATGAAGGAACAAAGATAGCTCTGCATTGACCATCCGCACATGAAATCCACACTATCACAGCATAACGTCGAAAACATAAACTGCTTCATGAACAGTGATCAAAGCGTTTCCTACCCAAAGCCTTGGACCTTACAAAGGAATAATCCTACAAGATCATTCAACTGCAATAACACAGAATTCATCAACCGCAACAACTGTAATTAGGTACTAAACAGTCGTCTGTTCACCGCAAGCGCATTTGAATACAGCTTTTCTGGCTTCGTCTGTCCACATGTATATATCAAGACAGGATCATTTTTAACTTGAAATATGACCATTCATCTGATAAAGTGACAATAAGTAACGTAGACACAATCTGTGGATAACAACTGCTTTATTATACTGTAATACCGACGTTTCAGTATAGATCCTTATACCATTGTCAAGCAATAATTAGTCTTGAATTGATGTGTATAAAGAAGAAAGAAGTTGAAATCCAAATAACATGAGCTTATAAATCTTGCAAAATTTGCGTCAAATGTATTCAATCTATGCAACACGAAATGGCGTAACCTGCCAATTTGTAAGTACATGTATTATTAAACTAAAATCCTTTAGCACCCTTTCACATTTAACAGCGTTGGATGTTCATGAAAGAAAGATGCACACAAAATGTTTTACTGTCAATCAAAGCTACATACAGTGTAAATAGAGATAATTAATTAAATGTATACATTATGATTTAATTGTACAGAATTGCAGTAGCTCTGTGTATAAACACATGTGTATAAACGTGTATGAGTGTGTGTACTATAGGGCTCACATCCACTCCAGGTTGAATAGTTGTTTAAATTGATGTGTAAACGACAATATTGAAATGCCTAGATACATGGAGCCGCATGCTTGGTTGCATTTACTGAAACACTGATACATTTAATCGACATGTACTTGGCGGATCAGCTCCCCATACATTTTCCATTTATCTGCAAAAGCAATGCAAATATCTGAAATATGTATTTTTACACTCATGGTCATCATTTGATTTTGGCATACATGGAAACACTTCACTCAGTGATACAACCATCACGCAACATTTCAAATCATCGTGATAATGTATTGTCAAGCGCAAAGGACATTGAAAGATACATAATGAAATATAACTTTGCATAAAAAAGTAGTTCTTTGCAAATGCATTAGTTCTTTCACATACACAAGTTACGACCGGGAAAATAATTTGATGTATCATACATTTGACTACGCTTAGCATTTAACATGTTTATTTTTTGACCAGCTATTTTAAATTGATTTCCTGTTGCGAGATTTACATTAACAATCATTAATCCGGGTTTCATAAATACGATGGAAAAATATGCTTCGATCACATGGAATAACACATTGTGTTCCATACATGCATATTTTGAAAATCATCTATTTTTTAGTAGATATAGTCGGAATCGTACAATCGACTCTGCGTTTAGCAATCATTACTTTTGCATATTGAAACTTAGGGTTTTGTCACGTTCTAAACTTCTGTATTTAAGTTTAACCTTATTACACGCTGTTCGCTAAACAGTTGACTAATTGTTCATTGCCTTCCATTCACGTCAATAAAATGTCTTTGTCATTATTTAAAATCAGAAGACAGTCTATGTAACACTATTACATCAATTGTGCAACACCTGTCATGGTGGTTGCATAAGTAAAAATCCTAACGCAATTTATGACCTAACTGGCAATGATGTGTACATGTATATAAGGCCACCCCGCTGATGATACTTCATTGTTTGTAGCATTCACCTTCTTCTTTACCATTTGGCAAATATACACACGTAAGTACATGTACATTTAAGAGCACGGTCATTTTAGGATTTTGGTCTAAAATCATGAGTCTATATATGTAATTTGATTTTTACACCTCTAGATCTTGTGCTTTGATTTTAATCCCGATATTTCAACGGTTTATCACCCTATAGGGTACTGATGGGTCAATGGTTCACACATTCTGAAAAGTATCCTATATCGTATTTATACATGAATTGTACCATAGCTCTCAAGTACCAAGTCTAGGTTTGTAATTGTAAAGTCTTATAACAATACTTTATACAGTGATAACTAACACCATATGTTAATGTGTATAGATAGCCTAACGTGAACGTGAATATGGTCAAATTCCAATGAGTAGCCAATGAATATTGTTTTTATTCTACAGTTTCAACAATGAAGGTCCTGATCGTTGCCGTTATGTGCCTTGTTGCCCTAGCAACAACCAACGCCACCTTCCATCCTCCACTGGGTGTTGGAATTCATCCATTTGGCATTCCTCCATTGGGGCCTAACTTCTCTCCGATCGGCTTTCCTTTTCCTCCATTCGGCTTTGGTATTCATCCATTCGGCCATGGTATCCATCCATTTGTGGTGAGCTGAGTGTTTCAATGATAAGCAAATACTTACACAAAATGCTTTACAAACAAATGTTTACCAATATCCTTTTTATGTAGAACAAGTTGTAGCTAAATCAACATTCGCATGTTCTTTCAATGAACGAAATTGTACCTGGCTATATTAGAACAGGTAACAAAACTTCATTTGTAACCAACTAGGTTAATAGATCAGGTTAAAAGTGTAGTGAACGTCATGCATAGTGTAAATACTTTGATATCGTATTCCTAGTACGGCATGTATTATTATACACGTTAAAATATACACAATTTATAGACATGTTTCATCACAAGAATAACTTTGGTACATGTCTATTGAACCAATTAACTATAAATCGTTTCATTCCGAACATTTTTTCCTTTCACAGGGTTAGGTGTGTATACAGCTGCTGATACTGACTCTGCAGCTGACACGACCCTTGCTGCCATTATTGTTGTCTCATCTGGTGCCTGACATCCAGCAGATAGTCGCGACGACGTGGCCTTCAGGTCGACATCATTCTCAATAATTCAACAGACTGTTAATTCAGATTGCGTCACTGAACGATATCACCGTTACTGTCATGAAAGAAGATCGTGGGATTGACTATCAGAGAGATAATGACCTTGGGACACCACTTTGTATGGGATATGCTCTATGTTTTGGTTTTAAGTTATAATGCACTGTTAAATCATTTCACAAACAAATAAAATCATGACTTTCCACAACAATACTATGAGTTGCCTTTTGATATAAGAAGACAGCATACTTTTACAACTACGTGTATGTGTATTTCATTAAGCGAAATATTTCCGTCCAAATACGCTTTGAGGTAAAAGGTTATGGTATCAAATGCCAAAGCCTTGAGGCGATTATATCAGTGTTAGATTGACAAGTATAGATAGAGCCGTCGGTAACAGTAAGTAGACCTGAAGATTAGAAATGCGTGAATTGGGTTAATGCGGCTTTGAAAGGTATATCAGTTATTTTACGGCATTTCAGCTTGATGTGGGAGGACATTCCGAAGTGATACAGGTCTTCGACGCTAAATTACCACTTTGGTGAAACCCACGAGCACGGATGTGTTGCTTCCAAGCTTAGAAACACGCGTAAAACTAGCAAGAGATCAGAAATATCAAGGACTTTTCTGTGGAGACTCATGATGGCTACTGCTTTGTTTCATACCAAAAACACTGACATCATATAACAATGCTTGGGGTTAAATCCAGCACTTCTGGGCATCATGCTTTAGCTATATGTAGAGCAAGATCAGCATGTCTCCGTCTCAAACACATCGTATAAAAACATCAAAGCCTTTTTTCCTTCATACTTATACATCTTCCCGAAAAATGAGTGTCCACTAGCCTATTATCAAAATCTGTTTTCCACCCTTCAATCTGGTTTCGAACTCAGGGCTAACGCATCCTGTCGCGGCAATAGGACGCAGCTGTGCGTAGTGTTACACAAGCGTATTTGTTTGTTGTTTAACGCCTACTCAGTAATATTCCAGCTGTATGACGGCGGTCTGTAAATAATCGTGTCTGAACTAGAAAATCCTGTCACCGACCCATGCATTCGGGCTACGATGATATGTAATCAACCAAGTCACAAGGTCTCACCAACCGATCTGTTTAGTCGCCTCTTACAACAGGTTGACAGAAATCTAAAGTACTCGTTTAAATAGACATTGCATATTACTGGTCAATAGAAATCCTACTCGTTCAGATTCTTTTTATATTTGCTGTCATGATTCGTGCTTTTTTAGTTACTACTAAAACAAATAAGAAACAATTACGTTGAGTGTGTGAGGCATACGTCATTGCTGACAAGTTCCATTACATTTCTCGACGTCCTTAATACAGGATAATAGCTACATGATACGTATATGAATACTGAATGAGTTCGATAGGCCTGTTTCAAAGAGACATAGAAGGTTTTGGGTTCATTGAGGCGGGTTATTACTGGTCGGGAAGTGTCTACAGTGTAGCTGTCCCAACAATTACAAAATCGGTGTCAATGAAGGAACAAAGATAGCTCTGCATTGACCATCCGCACATGAAATCCACACTATCACAGCATAACGTCGAAAACATAAACTGCTTCATGAACAGTGATCAAAGCGTTTCCTACCCAAAGCCTTGGACCTTACAAAGGAATAATCCTACAAGATCATTCAACTGCAATAACACAGAATTCATCAACCGCAACAACTGTAATTAGGTACTAAACAGTCGTCTGTTCACCGCAAGCGCATTTGAATACAGCTTTTCTGGCTTCGTCTGTCCACATGTATATATCAAGATAGGATCATTTTTAACTTGAAATATGACCATTCATCTGATAAAGTGACAATAAGTAACGTAGACACAATCTGTGGATAACAACTGCTTTATTATACTGTAATACCGACGTTTCAGTATAGATCCTTATACCATTGTCAAGCAATAATTAGTCTTGAATTGATGTGTATAAAGAAGAAAGAAGTTGAAATCCAAATAACATGAGCTTATAAATCTTGCAAAATTTGCGTCAAATGTATTCAATCTATGCAACACGAAATGGCGTAACCTGCCAATTTGTAAGTACATGTATTATTAAACTAAAATCCTTTAGCACCCTTTCACATTTAACAGCGTTGGATTTTCATGAAAGAAAGATGCACACAAAATGTTTTACTGTCAATCAAAGCTACATACAGTGTAAATAGAGATAATTAATTAAATGTATACATTATGATTTAATTGTACAGAATTGCAGTAGCTCTGTGTATAAACACATGTGTATAAACGTGTATGAGTGTGTGTACTATAGGGCTCACATCCACTCCAGGTTGAATAGTTGTTTCAATTGATGTGTAAACGACAATATTGAAATGCCTAGATACATGGAGCCGCATGCTTGGTTGCATTTACTGAAACACTGATACATTTAATCGACATGTACATGGCGGATCAGCTCCCCATACATTTTCCATTTATCTGCAAAAACAATGCAAATATCTGAAATATGTATTTTTACACTCATGGTCATCATTTGATTTTGGTATACATGGAAACACTTCACTCAGTGATACAACCATCACGCAACATTTCAAATCATCGTGATAATGTATTGTCAAGCGCAAAGGACATTGAAAGATACATAATGAAATATAACTTTGCATAAAAAAGTAGTTCTTTGCAAATGCATTAGTTCTTTCACATACACAAGTTACGACCGGGAAAATAATTTGATGTATCATACATTTGACTACGCTTAGCATTTAACATGTTTATTTTTTGACCAGCTATTTTAAATTGATTTCCTGTTGCGAGATTTACATTAACAATCATTAATCCGGGTTTCATAAATACGATGGAAAAATATGCTTCGATCACATGGAATAACACATTGTGTTCCATACATGCATATTTTGAAAATCATCT
Source organism: Haliotis cracherodii (assembly GCF_022045235.1). Lineage (NCBI taxonomy): Eukaryota > Metazoa > Mollusca > Gastropoda > Lepetellida > Haliotidae > Haliotis > Haliotis cracherodii. Next base: position 8,958,855 of record NW_027266343.1, read on the forward strand.
ATTTTTTAGTAGATATAGTCGGAATCGTACAATCGACTCTGCGTTTAGCAATCATTACTTTTGCATATTGAAACTTAGGGTTTTGTCACGTTCTAAACTTCTGTATTTAAGTTTAACCTTATTACACGCTGTTCGCTATACAGTTGACTAATTGTTCATTGCCTTCCATTCACGTCAATAAAATGTCTTTGTCATTATTTAAGATCAGAAGACAGTCTATGTAACACTATTACATCAATTGTGCAACACCTGTCATGGTGGTTGCATAAGTAAAAATCCTAACGCAATTTATGACCTAACTGGCAATGATGTGTACATGTATATAAGGCCACCCCGCTGATGATACTTCATTGTTTGTAGCATTCACCTTCTTCTTTACCATTTGGCAAATATACACACGTAAGTACATGTACATTTAAGAGCACGGTCATTTTAGGATTTTGGTCTAAAATCATGAGTCTATATATGTAATTTGATTCTTACACCTCTTGTGCTTTGATTTTAATCCCGATATTTCAACGGTATATCACCCTATAGGGTACTGATGGGTCAATGGTTCACACATTCTGAAAAGTATCCTATATCGTATTTATACATGAATTGTACCATAGCTCTCAAGTACCAAGTCTAGGTTTGTAATTGTAAAGTCTTATAACAATACTTTATACAGTGATAACTAACACCATATGTTAATGTGTATAGATAGCCTAACGTGAACGTGAATATGGTCAAATTCCAATGAGTAGCCAATGAATATTGTTTTTATTCTACAGTTTCAACAATGAAGGTCCTGATCGTTGCCGTTATGTGCCTTGTTGCCCTAGCAACAACCAACGCCACCTTCCATCCTCCACTGGGTGTTGGAATTCATCCATTTGGCATTCCTCCATTGGGGCCTAACTTCTCTCCGATCGGCTTTCCTTTTCCTCCATTCGGCTTTGGTATTCATCCATTCGGCCATGGTATCCATCCATTTGTGGTGAGCTGAGTGTTTCAATGATAAGCAAATACTTACACAAAACGCTTTACAAACAAATGTTTACCAATATCCTTTTTATGTAGAACAAGTTGTAGCTAAATCAACATTCGCATGTTCTTTCAATGAACGAAATTGTACCTGGCTATATTAGAACAGGTAACAAAACTTCATTTGTAACCAACTAGGTTAATAGATCAGGTTAAAAGTGTAGTGAACGTCATGCATAGTGTAAATATCGTATTCCTAGTACGGCATGTATTATTATACACGTTAAAATATACACAATTTATAGACATGTTTCATCACAAGAATAACTTTGGTACATGTCTATTGAACCAATTAACTATAAATCGTTTCATTCCGAACATGTTTTCCTTTCACAGGGTTAGGTGTGTATACAGCTGCTGATACTGACTCTGCAGCTGACACGACCCTTGCTGCCATTATTGTTGTCTCATCTGGTGCCTGACATCCAGCAGATAGTCGCGACGACGTGGCCTTCAGGTCGACATCATTCTCAATAATTCAACAGACTGTTAATTCAGATTGCGTCACTGAACGATATCACCGTTACTGTCATGAAAGAAGATCGTGGGATTGACTATCAGAGAGACAATGACCTTGGGACACCACTTTGTATGGGATATGCTCTATGTTTTGGTTTACACAAATCATTTCACAAACAAATAAAATCATGACTTTCCACAACAATACTATGAGTTGCCTTTTGATATAAGAAGACAGCATACTTTTACAACTACGTGTATGTGTATTTCATTAAGCGAAATATTTCCGTCCAAATACGCTTTGAGGTAAAAGGTTATGGTATCAAATGCCAAAGCCTTGAGGCGATTATATCAGTGTTAGATTGACAAGTATAGATAGAGCCGTCGGTAACAGTAAGTAGACCTGAAGATTAGAAATGCGTGAATTGGGTTAATGCGGCTTTGAAAGGTATATCAGTTATTTTACGGCATTTCAGCTTGATGTGGGAGGACATTCCGAAGTGATACAGGTCTTCGACGCTAAATTACCACTTTGGTGAAACCCACGAGCACGGATGTGTTGCTTCCAAGCTTAGAAACACACGTAAAACTAGCAAGAGATCAGAAATATCAAGGACTTTTCTGTGGAGACTCATGATGGCTACTGCTTTGTTTCATACCAAAAACACTGACATCATATAACAATGCTTGGGGTTAAATCCAGCACTTCTGGGCATCATGCTTTAGCTATATGTAGAGCAAGATCAGCATGTCTCCGTCTCAAACACATCGTATAAAAACATCAAAGCCTTTTTTCCTTCATACTTATACATCTTCCCGAAAAATGAGTGTCCACTAGCCTATTATCAAAATCTGTTTTCCACCCTTCAATCTGGTTTCGAACTCAGGGCTAACGCATCCTGTCGCGGCAATAGGACGCAGCTGTGCGTAGTGTTACACAAGCGTATTTGTTTGTTGTTTAACGTCTACTCAGTAATATTCCAGCTGTATGACGTCGGTCTGTAAATAATCGTGTCTGAACTAGAAAATCCTGTCACCGACCCATGCATTCGGGCTACGATGATATGTAATCAACCAAGTCACAAGGTCTCACCAACCGATCTGTTTAGTCGCCTCTTACAACAGGTTGACAGAAATCTAAAGTACTCGTTTAAATAGACATGGCATATTACTGGTCAATAGAAATCCTACTCGTTCAGATTCTTTTTATATTTGCTGTCATGATTCGTGCTTTTTAAGTTACTACTAAAACAAATAAGAAACAATTACGTTGAGTGTGTGAGGCATACGTCATTGCTGACAAGTTCCATTACATTTCTCGACATCCTTAATACAGGATAATAGCTACATGATACGTATATGAATACTGAATGAGTTCGATAGGCCTGTTTCAAAGAGACATAGAAGGTTTTGGGTTCATTGAGGCGGGTTATTACTGGTCGGGAAGTGTCTACAGTGTAGCTGTCCCAACAATTACAAAATCGGTGTCAATGAAGGAACAAAGATAGCTCTGCATTGACCATCCGCACATGAAATCCACACTATCACAGCATAACGTCGAAAACATAAACTGCTTCATGAACAGTGATCAAAGCGTTTCCTACCCAAAGCCTTGGACCTTACAAAGGAATAATCCTACAAGATCATTCAACTGCAATAACACAGAATTCATCAACCGCAACAACTGTAATTAGGTACTAAACAGTCGTCTGTTCACCGCAAGCGCATTTGAATACAGCTTTTCTGGCTTCGTCTGTCCACATGTATATATCAAGACAGGATCATTTTTAACTTGAAATATGACCATTCATCTGATAAAGTGACAATAAGTAACGTAGACACAATCTGTGGATAACAACTGCTTTATTATACTGTAATACCGACGTTTCAGTATAGATCCTTATACCATTGTCAAGCAATAATTAGTCTTGAATTGATGTGTATAAAGAAGAAAGAAGTTGAAATCCAAATAACATGAGCTTATAAATCTTGCAAAATTTGCGTCAAATGTATTCAATCTATGCAACACGAAATGGCGTAACCTGCCAATTTGTAAGTACATGTATTATTAAACTAAAATCCTTTAGCACCCTTTCACATTTAACAGCGTTGGATGTTCATGAAAGAAAGATGCACACAAAATGTTTTACTGTCAATCAAAGCTACATACAGTGTAAATAGAGATAATTAATTAAATGTATACATTATGATTTAATTGTACAGAATTGCAGTAGCTCTGTGTATAAACACATGTGTATAAACGTGTATGAGTGTGTGTACTATAGGGCTCACATCCACTCCAGGTTGAATAGTTGTTTAAATTGATGTGTAAACGACAATATTGAAATGCCTAGATACATGGAGCCGCATGCTTGGTTGCATTTACTGAAACACTGATACATTTAATCGACATGTACTTGGCGGATCAGCTCCCCATACATTTTCCATTTATCTGCAAAAGCAATGCAAATATCTGAAATATGTATTTTTACACTCATGGTCATCATTTGATTTTGGCATACATGGAAACACTTCACTCAGTGATACAACCATCACGCAACATTTCAAATCATCGTGATAATGTATTGTCAAGCGCAAAGGACATTGAAAGATACATAATGAAATATAACTTTGCATAAAAAAGTAGTTCTTTGCAAATGCATTAGTTCTTTCACATACACAAGTTACGACCGGGAAAATAATTTGATGTATCATACATTTGACTACGCTTAGCATTTAACATGTTTATTTTTTGACCAGCTATTTTAAATTGATTTCCTGTTGCGAGATTTACATTAACAATCATTAATCCGGGTTTCATAAATACGATGGAAAAATATGCTTCGATCACATGGAATAACACATTGTGTTCCATACATGCATATTTTGAAAATCATCTATTTTTTAGTAGATATAGTCGGAATCGTACAATCGACTCTGCGTTTAGCAATCATTACTTTTGCATATTGAAACTTAGGGTTTTGTCACGTTCTAAACTTCTGTATTTAAGTTTAACCTTATTACACGCTGTTCGCTAAACAGTTGACTAATTGTTCATTGCCTTCCATTCACGTCAATAAAATGTCTTTGTCATTATTTAAGATCAGAAGACAGTCTATGTAACACTATTACATCAATTGTGCAACACCTGTCATGGTGGTTGCATAAGTAAAAATCCTAACGCAATTTATGACCTAACTGGCAATGATGTGTACATGTATATAAGGCCACCCCGCTGATGATACTTCATTGTTTGTAGCATTCACCTTCTTCTTTACCATTTGGCAAATATACACACGTAAGTACATGTACATTTAAGAGCACGGTCATTTTAGGATTTTGGTCTAAAATCATGAGTCTATATATGTAATTTGATTTTTACACCTCTAGATCTTGTGCTTTGATTTTAATCCCGATATTTCAACGGTTTATCACCCTATAGGGTACTGATGGGTCAATGGTTCACACATTCTGAAAAGTATCCTATATCGTATTTATACATGAATTGTACCATAGCTCTCAAGTACCAAGTCTAGGTTTGTAATTGTAAAGTCTTATAACAATACTTTATACAGTGATAACTAACACCATATGTTAATGTGTATAGATAGCCTAACGTGAACGTGAATATGGTCAAATTCCAATGAGTAGCCAATGAATATTGTTTTTATTCTACAGTTTCAACAATGAAGGTCCTGATCGTTGCCGTTATGTGCTTTGTTGCCCTAGCAACAACCAACGCCACCTTCCATCCTCCACTGGGTGTTGGAATTCATCCATTTGGCATTCCTCCATTGGGGCCTAACTTCTCTCCGATCGGCTTTCCTTTTCCTCCATTCGGCTTTGGTATTCATCCATTCGGCCATGGTATCCATCCATTTGTGGTGAGCTGAGTGTTTCAATGATAAGCAAATACTTACACAAAACGCTTTACAAACAAATGTTTACCAATATCCTTTTTATGTAGAACAAGTTGTAGCTAAATCAACATTCGCATGTTCTTTCAATGAACGAAATTGTACCTGGCTATATTAGAACAGGTAACAAAACTTCATTTGTAACCAACTAGGTTAATAGATCAGGTTAAAAGTGTAGTGAACGTCATGCATAGTGTAAATACTTTGATATCGTATTCCTAGTACGGCATGTATTATTATACACGTTAAAATATACACAATTTATAGACATGTTTCATCACAAGAATAACTTTGGTACATGTCTATTGAACCAATTAACTATAAATCGTTTCATTCCGAACATGTTTTCCTTTCACAGGGTTAGGTGTGTATACAGCTGCTGATACTGACTCTGCAGCTGACACGACCCTTGCTGCCATTATTGTTGTCTCATCTGGTGCCTGACATCCAGCAGATAGTCGCGACGACGTGGCCTTCAGGTCGACATCATTCTCAATAATTCAACAGACTGTTAATTCAGATTGCGTCACTGAACGATATCACCGTTACTGTCATGAAAGAAGATCGTGGGATTGACTATCAGAGAGACAATGACCTTGGGACACCACTTTGTATGGGATATGCTCTATGTTTTGGTTTTAAGTTATAATGCACTGTTAAATCATTTCACAAACAAATAAAATCATGACTTTCCACAACAATACTATGAGTTGCCTTTTGATATAAGAAGACAGCATACTTTTACAACTACGTGTATGTGTATTTCATTAAGCGAAATATTTCCGTCCAAATACGCTTTGAGGTAAAAGGTTATGGTATCAAATGCCAAAGCCTTGAGGCGATTATATCAGTGTTAGATTGACAAGTATAGATAGAGCCGTCGGTAACAGTAAGTAGACCTGAAGATTAGAAATGCGTGAATTGGGTTAATGCGGCTTTGAAAGGTATATCAGTTATTTTACGGCATTTCAGCTTGATGTGGGAGGACATTCCGAAGTGATACAGGTCTTCGACGCTAAATTACCACTTTGGTGAAACCCACGAGCACGGATGTGTTGCTTCCAAGCTTAGAAACACACGTAAAACTAGCAAGAGATCAGAAATATCAAGGACTTTTCTGTGGAGACTCATGATGGCTACTGCTTTGTTTCATACCAAAAACACGGACATCATATAACAATGCTTGGGGTTAAATCCAGCACTTCTGGGCATCATGCTTTAGCTATATGTAGAGCAAGATCAGCATGTCTCCGTCTCAAACACATCGTATAAAAACATCAAAGCCTTTTTTCCTTCATACTTATACATCTTCCCGAAAAATGAGTGTCCACTAGCCTATTATCAAAATCTGTTTTCCACCCTTCAATCTGGTTTCGAACTCAGGGCTAACGCATCCTGTCGCGGCAATAGAACGCAGCTGTGCGTAGTGTTACACAAGCGTATTTGTTTGTTGTTTAACGTCTACTCAGTAATATTCCAGCTGTATGACGTCGGTCTGTAAATAATCGTGTCTGAACTAGAAAATCCTGTCACCGACCCATGCATTCGGGCTACGATGATATGTAATCAACCAAGTCACAAGGTCTCACCAACCGATCTGTTTAGTCGCCTCTTACAACAGGTTGACAGAAATCTAAAGTACTCGTTTAAATAGACATGGCATATTACTGGTCAATAGAAATCCTACTCGTTCAGATTCTTTTTATATTTGCTGTCATGATTCGTGCTTTTTTAGTTACTACTAAAACAAATAAGAAACAATTACGTTGAGTGTGTGAGGCATACGTCATTGCTGACAAGTTCCATTACATTTCTCGACGTCCTTAATACAGGATAATAGCTACATGATACGTATATGAATACTGAATGAGTTCGATAGGCCTGTTTCAAAGAGACATAGAAGGTTTTGGGTTCATTGAGGCGGGTTATTACTGGTCGGGAAGTGTCTACAGTGTAGCTGTCCCAACAATTACAAAATCGGTGTCAATGAAGGAACAAAGATAGCTCTGCATTGACCATCCGCACATGAAATCCACACTATCACAGCATAACGTCGAAAACATAAACTGCTTCATGAACAGTGATCAAAGCGTTTCCTACCCAAAGCCTTGGACCTTACAAAGGAATAATCCTACAAGATCATTCAACTGCAATAACACAGAATTCATCAACCGCAACAACTGTAATTAGGTACTAAACAGTCGTCTGTTCACCGCAAGCGCATTTGAATACAGCTTTTCTGGCTTCGTCTGTCCACATGTATATATCAAGATAGGATCATTTTTAACTTGAAATATGACCATTCATCTGATAAAGTGACAATAAGTAACGTAGACACAATCTGTGGATAACAACTGCTTTATTATACTGTAATACCGACGTTTCAGTATAGATCCTTATACCATTGTCAAGCAATAATTAGTCTTGAATTGATGTGTATAAAGAAGAAAGAAGTTGAAATCCAAATAACATGAGCTTATAAATCTTGCAAAATTTGCGTCAAATGTATTCAATCTATGCAACACGAAATGGCGTAACCTGCCAATTTGTAAGTACATGTATTATTAAGCTAAAATCCTTTAGCACCCTTTCACATTTAACAGCGTTGGATGTTCATGAAAGAAAGATGCACACAAAATGTTTTACTGTCAATCAAAGCTACATACAGTGTAAATAGAGATAATTAATTAAATGTATACATTATGATTTAATTGTACAGAATTGCAGTAGCTCTGTGTATAAACACATGTGTATAAACGTGTATGAGTGTGTGTACTATAGGGCTCACATCCACTCCAGGTTGAATAGTTGTTTAAATTGATGTGTAAACGACAATATTGAAATGCCTAGATACATGGAGCCGCATGCTTGGTTGCATTTACTGAAACACTGATACATTTAATCGACATGTACATGGCGGATCAGCTCCCCATACATTTTCCATTTATCTGCAAAAACAATGCAAATATCTGAAATATGTATTTTTACACTCATGGTCATCATTTGATTTTGGTATACATGGAAACACTTCACTCAGTGATACAACCATCACGCAACATTTCAAATCATCGTGATAATGTATTGTCAAGCGCAAAGGACATTGAAAGATACATAATGAAATATAACTTTGCATAAAAAAGTAGTTCTTTGCAAATGCATTAGTTCTTTCACATACACAAGTTACGACCGGGAAAATAATTTGATGTATCATACATTTGACTACGCTTAGCATTTAACATGTTTATTTTTTGACCAGCTATTTTAAATTGATTTCCTGTTGCGAGATTTACATTAACAATCATTAATCCGGGTTTCATAAATACGATGGAAAAATATGCTTCGATCACATGGAATAACACATTGTGTTCCATACATGCATATTTTGAAAATCATCTATCTTTTAGTAGATATAGTCGGAATCGTACAATCGACTCTGCGTTTAGCAATCATTACTTTTGCATATTGAAACTTAGGGTTTTGTCACGTTCTAAACTTCTGTATTTAAGTTTAACCTTATTACACGCTGTTCGCTATACAGTTGACTAATTGTTCATTGCCTTCCATTCACGTCAATAAAATGTCTTTGTCATTATTTAAGATCAGAAGACAGTCTATGTAACACTATTACATCAATTGTGCAACACCTGTCATGGTGGTTGCATAAGTAAAAATCCTAACGCAATTTATGACCTAACTGGCAATGATGTGTACATGTATATAAGGCCACCCCGCTGATGATGCTTCATTGTTTGTAGCATTCACCTTCTTCTTTACCATTTGGCAAATATACACACGTAAGTACATGTACATTTAAGAGCACGGTCATTTTAGGATTTTGGTCTAAAATCATGAGTCTATATATGTAATTTGATTCTTACACCTCTTGTGCTTTGATTTTAATCCCGATATTTCAACGGTATATCACCCTATAGGGTACTGATGGGTCAATGGTTCACACATTCTGAAAAGTATCCTATATCGTATTTATACATGAATTGTACCATAGCTCTCAAGTACCAAGTCTAGGTTTGTAATTGTAAAGTCTTATAACAATACTTTATACAGTGATAACTAACACCATATGTTAATGTGTATAGATAGCCTAACGTGAACGTGAATATGGTCAAATTCCAATGAGTAGCCAATGAATATTGTTTTTATTCTACAGTTTCAACAATGAAGGTCCTGATCGTTGCCGTTATGTGCCTTGTTGCCCTAGCAACAACCAACGCCACCTTCCATCCTCCACTGGGTGTTGGAATTCATCCATTTGGCATTCCTCCATTGGGGCCTAACTTCTCTCCGATCGGCTTTCCTTTTCCTCCATTCGGCTTTGGTATTCATCCATTCGGCCATGGTATCCATCCATTTGTGGTGAGCTGAGTGTTTCAATGATAAGCAAATACTTACACAAAACGCTTTACAAACAAATGTTTACCAATATCCTTTTTATGTAGAACAAGTTGTAGCTAAATCAACATTCGCATGTTCTTTCAATGAACGAAATTGTACCTGGCTATATTAGAACAGGTAACAAAACTTCATTTGTAACCAACTAGGTTAATAGATCAGGTTAAAAGTGTAGTGAACGTCATGCATAGTGTAAATATCGTATTCCTAGTACGGCATGTATTATTATACACGTTAAAATATACACAATTTATAGACATGTTTCATCACAAGAATAACTTTGGTACATGTCTATTGAACCAATTAACTATAAATCGTTTCATTCCGAACATGTTTTCCTTTCACAGGGTTAGGTGTGTATACAGCTGCTGATACTGACTCTGCAGCTGACACGACCCTTGCTGCCATTATTGTTGTCTCATCTGGTGCCTGACATCCAGCAGATAGTCGCGACGACGTGGCCTTCAGGTCGACATCATTCTCAATAATTCAACAGACTGTTAATTCAGATTGCGTCACTGAACGATATCACCGTTACTGTCATGAAAGAAGATCGTGGGATTGACTATCAGAGAGACAATGACCTTGGGACACCACTTTGTATGGGATATGCTCTATGTTTTGGTTTACACAAATCATTTCACAAACAAATAAAATCATGACTTTCCACAACAATACTATGAGTTGCCTTTTGATATAAGAAGACAGCATACTTTTACAACTACGTGTATGTGTATTTCATTAAGCGAAATATTTCCGTCCAAATACGCTTTGAGGTAAAAGGTTATGGTATCAAATGCCAAAGCCTTGAGGCGATTATATCAGTGTTAGATTGACAAGTATAGATAGAGCCGTCGGTAACAGTAAGTAGACCTGAAGATTAGAAATGCGTGAATTGGGTTAATGCGGCTTTGAAAGGTATATCAGTTATTTTACGGCATTTCAGCTTGATGTGGGAGGACATTCCGAAGTGATACAGGTCTTCGACGCTAAATTACCACTTTGGTGAAACCCACGAGCACGGATGTGTTGCTTCCAAGCTTAGAAACACACGTAAAACTAGCAAGAGATCAGAAATATCAAGGACTTTTCTGTGGAGACTCATGATGGCTACTGCTTTGTTTCATACCAAAAACACTGACATCATATAACAATGCTTGGGGTTAAATCCAGCACTTCTGGGCATCATGCTTTAGCTATATGTAGAGCAAGATCAGCATGTCTCCGTCTCAAACACATCGTATAAAAACATCAAAGCCTTTTTTCCTTCATACTTATACATCTTCCCGAAAAATGAGTGTCCACTAGCCTATTATCAAAATCTGTTTTCCACCCTTTAATCTGGTTTCGAACTCAGGGCTAACGCATCCTGTGGCGGCAATAGGACGCAGCTGTGCGTAGTGTTACACAAGCGTATTTGTTTGTTGTTTAACGTCTACTCAGTAATATTCCAGCTGTATGACGTCGGTCTGTAAATAATCGTGTCTGAACTAGAAAATCCTGTCACCGACCCATGCATTCGGGCTACGATGATATGTAATCAACCAAGTCACAAGGTCTCACCAACCGATCTGTTTAGTCGCCTCTTACAACAGGTTGACAGAAATCTAAAGTACTCGTTTAAATAGACATGGCATATTACTGGTCAATAGAAATCCTACTCGTTCAGATTCTTTTTATATTTGCTGTCATGATTCGTGCTTTTTAAGTTACTACTAAAACAAATAAGAAACAATTACGTTGAGTGTGTGAGGCATACGTCATTGCTGACAAGTTCCATTACATTTCTCGACATCCTTAATACAGGATAATAGCTACATGATACGTATATGAATACTGAATGAGTTCGATAGGCCTGTTTCAAAGAGACATAGAAGGTTTTGGGTTCATTGAGGCGGGTTATTACTGGTCGGGAAGTGTCTACAGTGTAGCTGTCCCAACAATTACAAAATCAGTGTCAATGAAGGAACAAAGATAGCTCTGCATTGACCATCCGCACATGAAATCCACACTATCACAGCATAACGTCGAAAACATAAACTGCTTCATGAACAGTGATCAAAGCGTTTCCTACCCAAAGCCTTGGACCTTACAAAGGAATAATCCTACAAGATCATTCAACTGCAATAACACAGAATTCATCAACCGCAACAACTGTAATTAGGTACTAAACAGTCGTCTGTTCACCGCAAGCGCATTTGAATACAGCTTTTCTGGCTTCGTCTGTCCACATGTATATATCAAGACAGGATCATTTTTAACTTGAAATATGACCATTCATCTGATAAAGTGACAATAAGTAACGTAGACACAATCTGTGGATAACAACTGCTTTATTATACTGTAATACCGACGTTTCAGTATAGATCCTTATACCATTGTCAAGCAATAATTAGTCTTGAATTGATGTGTATAAAGAAGAAAGAAGTTGAAATCCAAATAACATGAGCTTATAAATCTTGCAAAATTTGCGTCAAATGTATTCAATCTATGCAACACGAAATGGCGTAACCTGCCAATTTGTAAGTACATGTATTATTAAACTAAAATCCTTTAGCACCCTTTCACATTTAACAGCGTTGGATGTTCATGAAAGAAAGATGCACACAAAATGTTTTACTGTCAATCAAAGCTACATACAGTGTAAATAGAGATAATTAATTAAATGTATACATTATGATTTAATTGTACAGAATTGCAGTAGCTCTGTGTATAAACACATGTGTATAAACGTGTATGAGTGTGTGTACTATAGGGCTCACATCCACTCCAGGTTGAATAGTTGTTTAAATTGATGTGTAAACGACAATATTGAAATGCCTAGATACATGGAGCCGCATGCTTGGTTGCATTTACTGAAACACTGATACATTTAATCGACATGTACTTGGCGGATCAGCTCCCCATACATTTTCCATTTATCTGCAAAAGCAATGCAAATATCTGAAATATGTATTTTTACACTCATGGTCATCATTTGATTTTGGCATACATGGAAACACTTCACTCAGTGATACAACCATCACGCAACATTTCAAATCATCGTGATAATGTATTGTCAAGCGCAAAGGACATTGAAAGATACATAATGAAATATAACTTTGCATAAAAAAGTAGTTCTTTGCAAATGCATTAGTTCTTTCACATACACAAGTTACGACCGGGAAAATAATTTGATGTATCATACATTTGACTACGCTTAGCATTTAACATGTTTATTTTTTGACCAGCTATTTTAAATTGATTTCCTGTTGCGAGATTTACATTAACAATCATTAATCCGGGTTTCATAAATACGATGGAAAAATATGCTTCGATCACATGGAATAACACATTGTGTTCCATACATGCATATTTTGAAAATCATCTATTTTTTAGTAGATATAGTCGGAATCGTACAATCGACTCTGCGTTTAGCAATCATTACTTTTGCATATTGAAACTTAGGGTTTTGTCACGTTCTAAACTTCTGTATTTAAGTTTAACCTTATTACACGCTGTTCGCTAAACAGTTGACTAATTGTTCATTGCCTTCCATTCACGTCAATAAAATGTCTTTGTCATTATTTAAGATCAGAAGACAGTCTATGTAACACTATTACATCAATTGTGCAACACCTGTCATGGTGGTTGCATAAGTAAAAATCCTAACGCAATTTATGACCTAACTGGCAATGATGTGTACATGTATATAAGGCCACCCCGCTGATGATACTTCATTGTTTGTAGCATTCACCTTCTTCTTTACCATTTGGCAAATATACACACGTAAGTACATGTACATTTAAGAGCACGGTCATTTTAGGATTTTGGTCTAAAATCATGAGTCTATATATGTAATTTGATTTTTACACCTCTAGATCTTGTGCTTTGATTTTAATCCCGATATTTCAACGGTTTATCACCCTATAGGGTACTGATGGGTCAATGGTTCACACATTCTGAAAAGTATCCTATATCGTATTTATACATGAATTGTACCATAGCTCTCAAGTACCAAGTCTAGGTTTGTAATTGTAAAGTCTTATAACAATACTTTATACAGTGATAACTAACACCATATGTTAATGTGTATAGATAGCCTAACGTGAACGTGAATATGGTCAAATTCCAATGAGTAGCCAATGAATATTGTTTTTATTCTACAGTTTCAACAATGAAGGTCCTGATCGTTGCCGTTATGTGCCTTGTTGCCCTAGCAACAACCAACGCCACCTTCCATCCTCCACTGGGTGTTGGAATTCATCCATTTGGCATTCCTCCATTGGGGCCTAACTTCTCTCCGATCGGCTTTCCTTTTCCTCCATTCGGCTTTGGTATTCATCCATTCGGCCATGGTATCCATCCATTTGTGGTGAGCTGAGTGTTTCAATGATAAGCAAATACTTACACAAAATGCTTTACAAACAAATGTTTACCAATATCCTTTTTATGTAGAACAAGTTGTAGCTAAATCAACATTCGCATGTTCTTTCAATGAACGAAATTGTACCTGGCTATATTAGAACAGGTAACAAAACTTCATTTGTAACCAACTAGGTTAATAGATCAGGTTAAAAGTGTAGTGAACGTCATGCATAGTGTAAATACTTTGATATCGTATTCCTAGTACGGCATGTATTATTATACACGTTAAAATATACACAATTTATAGACATGTTTCATCACAAGAATAACTTTGGTACATGTCTATTGAACCAATTAACTATAAATCGTTTCATTCCGAACATTTTTTCCTTTCACAGGGTTAGGTGTGTATACAGCTGCTGATACTGACTCTGCAGCTGACACGACCCTTGCTGCCATTATTGTTGTCTCATCTGGTGCCTGACATCCAGCAGATAGTCGCGACGACGTGGCCTTCAGGTCGACATCATTCTCAATAATTCAACAGACTGTTAATTCAGATTGCGTCAGTGAACGATATCACCGTTACTGTCATGAAAGAAGATCGTGGGATTGACTATCAGAGAGATAATGACCTTGGGACACCACTTTGTATGGGATATGCTCTATGTTTTGGTTTTAAGTTATAATGCACTGTTAAATCATTTCACAAACAAATAAAATCATGACTTTTCACAACAATACTATGAGTTGCCTTTTGATATAAGAAGACAGCATACTTTTACAACTACGTGTATGTGTATTTCATTAAGCGAAATATTTCCGTCCAAATACGCTTTGAGGTAAAAGGTTATGGTATCAAATGCCAAAGCCTTGAGGCGATTATATCAGTGTTAGATTGACAAGTATAGATAGAGCCGTCGGTAACAGTAAGTAGACCTGAAGATTAGAAATGCGTGAATTGGGTTAATGCGGCTTTGAAAGGTATATCAGTTATTTTACGGCATTTCAGCTTGATGTGGGAGGACATTCCGAAGTGATACAGGTCTTCGACGCTAAATTACCACTTTGGTGAAACCCACGAGCACGGATGTGTTGCTTCCAAGCTTAGAAACACGCGTAAAACTAGCAAGAGATCAGAAATATCAAGGACTTTTCTGTGGAGACTCATGATGGCTACTGCTTTGTTTCATACCAAAAACACTGACATCATATAACAATGCTTGGGGTTAAATCCAGCACTTCTGGGCATCATGCTTTAGCTATATGTAGAGCAAGATCAGCATGTCTCCGTCTCAAACACATCGTATAAAAACATCAAAGCCTTTTTTCCTTCATACTTATACATCTTCCCGAAAAATGAGTGTCCACTAGCCTATTATCAAAATCTGTTTTCCACCCTTCAATCTGGTTTCGAACTCAGGGCTAACGCATCCTGTCGCGGCAATAGGACGCAGCTGTGCGTAGTGTTACACAAGCGTATTTGTTTGTTGTTTAACGCCTACTCAGTAATATTCCAGCTGTATGACGGCGGTCTGTAAATAATCGTGTCTGAACTAGAAAATCCTGTCACCGACCCATGCATTCGGGCTACGATGATATGTAATCAACCAAGTCACAAGGTCTCACCAACCGATCTGTTTAGTCGCCTCTTACAACAGGTTGACAGAAATCTAAAGTACTCGTTTAAATAGACATTGCATATTACTGGTCAATAGAAATCCTACTCGTTCAGATTCTTTTTATATTTGCTGTCATGATTCGTGCTTTTTTAGTTACTACTAAAACAAATAAGAAACAATTACGTTGAGTGTGTGAGGCATACGTCATTGCTGACAAGTTCCATTACATTTCTCGACGTCCTTAATACAGGATAATAGCTACATGATACGTATATGAATACTGAATGAGTTCGATAGGCATGTTTCAAAGAGACATAGAAGGTTTTGTGTTCATTGAGGCGGGTTATTACTGGTCGGGAAGTGTCTACAGTGTAGCTGTCCCAACAATTACAAAATCGGTGTCAATGAAGGAACAAAGATAGCTCTGCATTGACCATCCGCACATGAAATCCACACTATCACAGCATAACGTCGAAAACATAAACTGCTTCATGAACAGTGATCAAAGCGTTTCCTACCCAAAGCCTTGGACCTTACAAAGGAATAATCCTACAAGATCATTCAACTGCAATAACACAGAATTCATCAACTGCAACAACTGTAATTAGGTACTAAACAGTCGTCTGTTCACCGCAAGCGCATTTGAATACAGCTTTTCTGGCTTCGTCTGTCCACATGTATATATCAAGATAGGATCATTTTTAATTTGAAATATGACCATTCATCTGATAAAGTGACAATAAGTAACGTAGACACAATCTGTGGATAACAACTGCTTTATTATACTGTAATACCGACGTTTCAGTATAGATCCTTATACCATTGTCAAGCAATAATTAGTCTTGAATTGATGTGTATAAAGAAGAAAGAAGTTGAAATCCAAATAACATGAGCTTATAAATCTTGCAAAATTTGCGTCAAATGTATTCAATCTATGCAACACGAAATGGCGTAACCTGCCAATTTGTAAGTACATGTATTATTAAACTAAAATCCTTTAGCACCCTTTCACATTTAACAGCGTTGGATGTTCATGAAAGAAAGATGCACACAAAATGTTTTACTGTCAATCAAAGCTACATACAGTGTAAATAGAGATAATTAATTAAATGTATACATTATGATTTAATTGTACAGAATTGCAGTAGCTCTGTGTATAAACACATGTGTATAAACGTGTATGAGTGTGTGCACTATAGGGCTCACATCCACTCCAGGTTGAATAGTTGTTTAAATTGATGTGTAAACGACAATATTGAAATGCCTAGATACATGGAGCCGCATGCTTGGTTGCATTTACTGAAATACTGATACATTTAATCGACATGTACTTGGCGGATCAGCTCCCCATACATTTTCCATTTATCTGCAAAAACAATGCAAATATCTGAAATATGTATTTTTACACTCATGGTCATCATTTGATTTTGGTATACATGGAAACACTTCACTCAGTGATACAACCATCACGCAACATTTCAAATCATCGTGATAATGTATTGTCAAGCGCAAAGGACATTGAAAGATACATAATGAAATATAACTTTGCATAAAAAAGTAGTTCTTTGCAAATGCATTAGTTCTTTCACATACACAAGTTACGACCGGGAAAATAATTTGATGTATCATACATTTGACTACGCTTAGCATTTAACATGTTTATTTTTTGACCAGCTATTTTAAATTGATTTCCTGTTGCGAGATTTACATTAACAATCATTAATCCGGGTTTCATAAATACGATGGAAAAATATGCTTCGATCACATGGAATAACACATTGTGTTCCATACATGCATATTTTGAAAATCATCTATTTTTTAGTAGATATAGTCGGAATCGTACAATCGACTCTGCGTTTAGCAATCATTACTTTTGCATATTGAAACTTAGGGTTTTGTCACGTTCTAAACTTCTGTATTTAAGTTTAACCTTATTACACGCTGTTCGCTATACAGTTGACTAATTGTTCATTGCCTTCCATTCACGTCAATAAAATGTCTTTGTCATTATTTAAAATCAGAAGACAGTCTATGTAACACTATTACATCAACTGTGCAACACCTGTCATGGTGGTTGCATAAGTAAAAATCCTAACGCAATTTATGACCTAACTGGCAATGATGTGTACATGTATATAAGGCCACCCCGCTGATGATACTTCATTGTTTGTAGCATTCACCTTCTTCTTTACCATTTGGCAAATATACACACGTAAGTACATGTACATTTAAGAGCACGGTCATTTTAGGATTTTGGTCTAAAATCATGAGTCTATATATGTAATTTGATTCTTACACCTCTTGTGCTTTGATTTTAATCCCGATATTTCAACGGTTTATCACCCTATAGGGTACTGATGGGTCAATGGTTCACACATTCTGAAAAGTATCCTATATCGTATTATACATGAATTGTACCATAGCTCTCAAGTACCAAGTCTAGGTTTGTAATTGTAAAGTCTTATAACAATACTTTATACAGTGATAACTAACACCATATGTTAATGTGTATAGATAGCCTAACGTGAACGTGAATATGGTCAAATTCCAATGAGTAGCCAATGATTATTGTTTTTATTCTACAGTGTCAACAATGAAGGTCCTGATCGTTGCCGTTATGTGCCTTGTTGCCCTAGCAACAACCAACGCCACCTTCCATCCTCCACTGGGTGTTGGAATTCATCCATTTGGCATTCCTCCATTGGGGCCTAACTTCTCTCCGATCGGCTTTCCTTTTCCTCCATTCGGCTTTGGTATTCATCCATTCGGCCATGGTATCCATCCATTTGTGGTGAGCTGAGTGTTTCAATGATAAGCAAATACTTACACAAAATGCTTTACAAACAAATGTTTACCAATATCCTTTTTATGTAGAACAAGTTGTAGCTAAATCAACATTCGCATGTTCTTTCAATGAACGAAATTGTACCTGGCTATATTAGAACAGGTAACAAAACTTCATTTGTAACCAACTAGGTTAATAGATCAGGTTAAAAGTGTAGTGAACGTCATGCATAGTGTAAATACTTTGATATCGTATTCCTAGTACGGCATGTATTATTATACACGTTAAAATATACACAATTTATAGACATGTTTCATCACAAGAATAACTTTGGTACATGTCTATTGAACCAATTAACTATAAATCGTTTCATTCCGAACATTTTTTCCTTTCACAGGGTTAGGTGTGTATACAGCTGCTGATACTGACTCTGCAGCTGACACGACCCTTGCTGCCATTATTGTTGTCTCATCTGGTGCCTGACATCCAGCAGATAGTCGCGACGACGTGGCCTTCAGGTCGACATCATTCTCAATAATTCAACAGACTGTTAATTCAGATTGCGTCAGTGAACGATATCACCGTTACTGTCATGAAAGAAGATCGTGGGATTGACTATCAGAGAGACAATGACCTTGGGACACCACTTTGTATGGGATATGCTCTATGTTTTGGTTTTAAGTTATAATGCACTGTTAAATCATTTCACAAACAAATAAAATCATGACTTTCCACAACAATACTATGAGTTGCCTTTTGATATAAGAAGACAGCATACTTTTACAACTACGTGTATGTGTATTTCATTAAGCGAAATATTTCCGTCCAAATACGCTTTGAGGTAAAAGGTTATGGTATCAAATGCCAAAGCCTTGAGGCGATTATATCAGTGTTAGATTAACAAGTATAGATAGAGCCGTCGGTAACAGTAAGTAGACCTGAAGATTAGAAATGCGTGAATTGGGTTAATGCGGCTTTGAAAGGTATATCAGTTATTTTACGGCATTTCAGCTTGATGTGGGAGGACATTCCGAAGTGATACAGGTCTTCGACGCTAAATTACCACTTTGGTGAAACCCACGAGCACGGATGTGTTGCTTCCAAGCTTAGAAACACACGTAAAACTAGCAAGAGATCAGAAATATCAAGGACTTTTCTGTGGAGACTCATGATGGCTACTGCTTTGTTTCATACCAAAAACACTGACATCATATAACAATGCTTGGGGTTAAATCCAGCACTTCTGGGCATCATGCTTTAGCTATATGTAGAGCAAGATCAGCATGTCTCCGTCTCAAACACATCGTATAAAAACTTCAAAGCCTTTTTTCCTTCATACTTATACATCTTCCCGAAAAATGAGTGTCCACTAGCCTATTATCAAAATCTGTTTTCCACCCTTCAATCTGGATTCGAACTCAGGGCTAACGCATCCTGTCGCGGCAATAGGACGCAGCTGTGCGTAGTGTTACACAAGCGTATTTGTTTGTTGTTTAACGTCTACTCAGTAATATTCCAGCTGTATGACGGCGGTCTGTAAATAATCGTGTCTGAACTAGAAAATCCTGTCACCGACCCATGCATTCGGGCTACGATGATATGTAATCAACCAAGTCACAAGGTCTCACCAACCGATCTGTTTAGTCGCCTCTTACAACAGGTTGACAGAAATCTAAAGTACTCGTTTAAATAGACATTGCATATTACTGGTCAATAGAAATCCTACTCGTTCAGATTCTTTTTATATTTGCTGTCATGATTCGTGCTTTTTTAGTTACTACTAAAACAAATAAGAAACAATTACGTTGAGTGTGTGAGGCATACGTCATTGCTGACAAGTTCCATTACATTTCTCGACGTCCTTAATACAGGATAATAGCTACATGATACGTATATGAATACTGAATGAGTTCGATAGGCATGTTTCAAAGAGACATAGAAGGTTTTGTGTTCATTGAGGCGGGTTATTACTGGTCGGGAAGTGTCTACAGTGTAGCTGTCCCAACAATTACAAAATCGGTGTCAATGAAGGAACAAAGATAGCTCTGCATTGACCATCCGCACATGAAATCCACACTATCACAGCATAACGTCGAAAACATAAACTGCTTCATGAACAGTGATCAAAGCGTTTCCTACCCAAAGCCTTGGACCTTACAAAGGAATAATCCTACAAGATCATTCAACTGCAATAACACAGAATTCATCAACTGCAACAACTGTAATTAGGTACTAAACAGTCGTCTGTTCACCGCAAGCGCATTTGAATACAGCTTTTCTGGCTTCGTCTGTCCACATGTATATATCAAGATAGGATCATTTTTAATTTGAAATATGACCATTCATCTGATAAAGTGACAATAAGTAACGTAGACACAATCTGTGGATAACAACTGCTTTATTATACTGTAATACCGACGTTTCAGTATAGATCCTTATACCATTGTCAAGCAATAATTAGTCTTGAATTGATGTGTATAAAGAAGAAAGAAGTTGAAATTCAAATAACATGAGCTTATAAATCTTGCAAAATTTGCGTCAAATGTATTCAATCTATGCAACACGAAATGGCGTAACCTGCCAATTTGTAAGTACATGTATTATTAAACTAAAATCCTTTAGCACCCTTTCACATTTAACAGCGTTGGATGTTCATGAAAGAAAGATGCACACAAAATGTTTTACTGTCAATCAAAGCTACATACAGTGTAAATAGAGATAATTAATTAAATGTATACATTATGATTTAATTGTACAGAATTGCAGTAGCTCTGTGTATAAACACATGTGTATAAACGTGTATGAGTGTGTGTACTATAGGGCTCACATCCACTCCAGGTTGAATAGTTGTTTAAATTGATGTGTAAACGACAATATTGAAATGCCTAGATACATGGAGCCGCATGCTTGGTTGCATTTACTGAAACACTGATACATTTAATCGACATGTACTTGGCGGATCAGCTCCCCATACATTTTCCATTTATCTGCAAAAACAATGCAAATATCTGAAATATGTATTTTTACACTCATGGTCATCATTTGATTTTGGTATACATGGAAACACTTCACTCAGTGATACAACCATCACGCAACATTTCAAATCATCGTGATAATGTATTGTCAAGCGCAAAGGACATTGAAAGATACATAATGAAATATAACTTTGCATAAAAAAGTAGTTCTTTGCAAATGCATTAGTTCTTTCACATACACAAGTTACGACCGGGAAAATAATTTGATGTATCATACATTTGACTACGCTTAGCATTTAACATGTTTATTTTTTGACCAGCTATTTTAAATTGATTTCCTGTTGCGAGATTTACATTAACAATCATTAATCCGGGTTTCATAAATACGATGGAAAAATATGCTTCGATCACATGGAATAACACATTGTGTTCCATACATGCATATTTTGAAAATCATCTATTTTTTAGTAGATATAGTCGGAATCGTACAATCGACTCTGCGTTTAGCAATCATTACTTTTGCATATTGAAACTTAGGGTTTTGTCACGTCCTAAACTTCTGTATTTAAGTTTAACCTTATTACACGCTGTTCGCTATACAGTTGACTAATTGTTCATTGCCTTCCATTCACGTCAATAAAATGTCTTTGTCATTATTTAAGATCAGAAGACAGTCTATGTAACACTATTACATCAATTGTGCAACACCTGTCATGGTGATTGCATAAGTAAAAATCCTAACGCAATTTATGACCTAACTGGCAATGATGTGTACATGTATATAAGGCCACCCCGCTGATGATACTTCATTGTTTGTAGCATTCACCTTCTTCTTTACCATTTGGCAAATATACACACGTAAGTACATGTACATTTAAGAGCACGGTCATTTTAGGATTTTGGTCTAAAATCATGAGTCTATATATGTAATTTGATTCTTACACCTCTTGTGCTTTGATTTTAATCCCGATATTTCAACGGTTTATCACCCTATAGGGTACTGATGGGTCAATGGTTCACACATTCTGAAAAGTATCCTATATCGTATTTATACATGAATTGTACCATAGCTCTCAAGTACCAAGTCTAGGTTTGTAATTGTAAAGTCTTATAACAATACTTTATACAGTGATAACTAACACCATATGTTAATGTGTATAGATAGCCTAACGTGAACGTGAATATGGTCAAATTCCAATGAGTAGCCAATGAATATTGTTTTTATTCTACAGTTTCAACAATGAAGGTCCTGATCGTTGCCGTTATGTGCCTTGTTGCCCTAGCAACAACCAACGCCACCTTCCATCCTCCACTGGGTGTTGGAATTCATCCATTTGGCATTCCTCCATTGGGGCCTAACTTCTCTCCGATCGGCTTTCCTTTTCCTCCATTCGGCTTTGGTATTCATCCATTCGGCCATGGTATCCATCCATTTGTGGTGAGCTGAGTGTTTCAATGATAAGCAAATACTTACACAAAATGCTTTACAAACAAATGTTTACCAATATCCTTTTTATGTAGAACAAGTTGTAGCTAAATCAACATTCGCATGTTCTTTCAATGAACGAAATTGTACCTGGCTATATTAGAACAGGTAACAAAACTTCATTTGTAACCAACTAGGTTAATAGATCAGGTTAAAAGTGTAGTGAACGTCATGCATAGTGTAAATACTTTGATATCGTATTCCTAGTACGGCATGTATTATTATACACGTTAAAATATACACAATTTATAGACATGTTTCATCACAAGAATAACTTTGGTACATGTCTATTGAACCAATTAACTATAAATCGTTTCAATCCGAACATGTTTTCCTTTCACAGGGTTAGGTGTGTATACAGCTGCTGATACTGACTCTGCAGCTGACACGACCCTTGCTGCCATTATTGTTGTCTCATCTGGTGCCTGACATCCAGCAGATAGTCGCGACGACGTGGCCTTCAGGTCGACATCATTCTCAATAATTCAACAGACTGTTAATTCAGATTGCGTCAGTGAACGATATCACCGTTACTGTCATGAAAGAAGATCGTGGGATTGACTATCAGAGAGACAATGACCTTGGGACACCACTTTGTATGGGATATGCTCTATGTTTTGGTTTTAAGTTATAATGCACTGTTAAATCATTTCACAAACAAATAAAATCATGACTTTCCACAACAATACTATGAGTTCCTTTTTGATATAAGAAGACAGCATACTTTTACAACTACGTGTATGTGTATTTCATTAAGCGAAATATTTCCGTCCAAATACGCTTTGAGGTAAAAGGTTATGGTATCAAATGCCAAAGCCTTGAGGCGATTATATCAGTGTTAGATTAACAAGTATAGATAGAGCCGTCGGTAACAGTAAGTAGACCTGAAGATTAGAAATGCGTGAATTGGGTTAATGCGGCTTTGAAAGGTATATCAGTTATTTTACGGCATTTCAGCTTGATGTGGGAGGACATTCCGAAGTGATACAGGTCTTCGACGCTAAATTACCACTTTGGTGAAACCCACGAGCACGGATGTGTTGCTTCCGAGCTTAGAAACACACGTGAAACTAGCAAGAGATCAGAAATATCAAGGACTTTTCTGTGGAGACTCATGATGGCTACTGCTTTGTTTCATACCAAAAACACTGACATCATATAACAATGCTTGGGGTTAAATCCAGCACTTCTGGGCATCATGCTTTAGCTATATGTAGAGCAAGATCAGCATGTCTCCGTCTCAAACACATCGTATAAAAACTTCAAAGCCTTTTTTCCTTCATACTTATACATCTTCCCGAAAAATGAGTGTCCACTAGCCTATTATCAAAATCTGTTTTCCACCCTTCAATCTGGATTCGAACTCAGGGCTAACACATCCTGTCGCGGCAATAGGACGCAGCTGTGCGTAGTGTTACACAAGCGTATTTGTTTGTTGTTTAACGTCTACTCAGTAATATTCCAGCTGTATGACGGCGGTCTGTAAATAATCGTGTCTGAACTAGAAAATCCTGTCACCGACCCATGCATTCGGGCTACGATGATATGTAATCAACCAAGTCACAAGGTCTCACCAACCGATCTGTTCAGTCGCCTCTTACAACAGGTTGACAGAAATCTAAAGTACTCGTTTAAATAGACATGGCATATTACTGGTCAATAGAAATCCTACTCGTTCAGATTCTTTTTATATTTGCTGTCATGATTCGTGCTTTTTTAGTTACTACTAAAACAAATAAGAAACAATTACGTTGAGTGTGTGAGGCATACGTCATTGCTGACAAGTTCCATTACATTTCTCGACGTCCTTAATACAGGATAATAGCTACATGATACGTATATGAATACTGAATGAGTTCGATAGGCATGTTTCAAAGAGACATAGAAGGTTTTGTGTTCATTGAGGCGGGTTATTACTGGTCGGGAAGTGTCTACAGTGTAGCTGTCCCAACAATTACAAAATCGGTGTCAATGAAGGAACAAAGATAGCTCTGCATTGACCATCCGCACATGAAATCCACACTATCACAGCATAACGTCGAAAAACTTAAACTGCTTCATGAACCGTGATCAAAGCGTTTCCTACCCAAAGCCTTGGACCTTACAAAGGAATAATCCTACAAGATCATTCAACTGCAATAACACAGAATTAATCAACCGCAACAACTGTAATTAGGTACTAAACAGTCGTCTGTTCACCGCAAGCGCATTTGAATACAGCTTTTCTGGCTTCGTCTGTCCACATGTATATATCAAGATAGGATCATTTTTAATTTGAAATATGACCATTCATCTGATAAAGTGACAATAAGTAACGTAGACACAATCTGTGGATAACAACTGCTTTATTATATTGTAATACCGACGTTTCAGTATAGATCCTTATACCATTGTCAAGCAATAATTAGTCTTGAAATGATGTGTATAAAGAAGAAAGAAGTTGAAATCCAAATAACATGAGCTTATAAATCTTGCAAAATTTGCGTCAAATGTATTCAATCTATGCAACACGAAATGGCGTAACCTGCCAATTTGTAAGTACATGTATTATTAAACTAAAATCCTTTAGCACCCTTTCACATTTAACAGCGTTGGATGTTCATGAAAGAAAGATGCACACAAAATGTTTTACTGTCAATCAAAGCTACATACAGTGTAAATAGAGATAATTAATTAAATGTATACATTATGATTTAATTGTACAGAATTGCAGTAGCTCTGTGTATAAACACATGTGTATAAACGTGTATGAGTGTGTGTACTATAGGGCTCACATCCAATCCAGGTTGAATAGTTGTTTAAATTGATGTGTAAACGACAATATTGAAATGCCTAGATACATGGAGCCGCATGCTTGGTTGCATTTACTGAAACACTGATACATTTAATCGACATGTACTTGGCGGATCAGCTCCCCATACATTTTCCATTTATCTGCAAAAACAATGCAAATATCTGAAATATGTATTTTTACACTCATGGTCATCATTTGATTTTGGTATACATGGAAACACTTCACTCAGTGATACAACCATCACGCAACATTTCAAATCATCGTGATAATGTATTGTCAAGCGCAAAGGACATTGAAAGATACATAATGAAATATAACTTTGCATAAAAAAGTAGTTCTTTGCAAATGCATTAGTTCTTTCACATACACAAGTTACGACCGGGAAAATAATTTGATGTATCATACATTTGACTACGCTTAGCATTTAACATGTTTATTTTTTGACCAGCTATTTTAAATTGATTTCCTGTTGCGAGATTTACATTAACAATCATTAATCCGGGTTTCATAAATACGATGGAAAAATATGCTTCGATCACATGGAATAACACATTGTGTTCCATACATGCATATTTTGAAAATCATCTATTTTTTAGTAGATATAGTCGGAATCGTACAATCGACTCTGCGTTTAGCAATCATTACTTTTGCATATTGAAACTTAGGGTTTTGTCACGTTCTAAACTTCTGTATTTAAGTTTAACCTTATTACACGCTGTTCGCTATACAGTTGACTAATTGTTCATTGCCTTCCATTCACGTCAATAAAATGTCTTTGTCATTATTTAAGATCAGAAGACAGTCTATGTAACACTATTACATCAATTGTGCAACACCTGTCATGGTGATTGCATAAGTAAAAATCCTAACGCAATTTATGACCTAACTGGCAATGATGTGTACATGTATATAAGGCCACCCCGCTGATGATACTTCATTGTTTGTAGCATTCACCTTCTTCTTTACCATTTGGCAAATATACACACGTAAGTACATGTACATTTAAGAGCACGGTCATTTTAGGATTTTGGTCTAAAATCATGAGTCTATATATGTAATTTGATTCTTACACCTCTTGTGCTTTGATTTTAATCCCGATATTTCAACGGTTTATCACCCTATAGGGTACTGATGGGTCAATGGTTCACACATTCTGAAAAGTATCCTATATCGTATTTATACATGAATTGTACCATAGCTCTCAAGTACCAAGTCTAGGTTTGTAATTGTAAAGTCTTATAACAATACTTTATACAGTGATAACTAACACCATATGTTAATGTGTATAGATAGCCTAACGTGAACGTGAATATGGTCAAATTCCAATGAGTAGCCAATGAATATTGTTTTTATTCTACAGTTTCAACAATGAAGGTCCTGATCGTTGCCGTTATGTGCCTTGTTGCCCTAGCAACAACCAACGCCACCTTCCATCCTCCACTGGGTGTTGGAATTCATCCATTTGGCATTCCTCCATTGGGGCCTAACTTCTCTCCGATCGGCTTTCCTTTTCCTCCATTCGGCTTTGGTATTCATCCATTCGGCCATGGTATCCATCCATTTGTGGTGAGCTGAGTGTTTCAATGATAAGCAAA
Source organism: Haliotis cracherodii (assembly GCF_022045235.1). Taxonomy (NCBI): domain Eukaryota; kingdom Metazoa; phylum Mollusca; class Gastropoda; order Lepetellida; family Haliotidae; genus Haliotis; species Haliotis cracherodii. Next base: position 8,986,271 of record NW_027266343.1, read on the forward strand.
TACTTACACAAAATGCTTTACAAACAAATGTTTACCAATATCCTTTTTATGTAGAACAAGTTGTAGCTAAATCAACATTCGCATGTTCTTTCAATGAACGAAATTGTACCTGGCTATATTAGAACAGGTAACAAAACTTCATTTGTAACCAACTAGGTTAATAGATCAGGTTAAAAGTGTAGTGAACGTCATGCATAGTGTAAATACTTTGATATCGTATTCCTAGTACGGCATGTATTATTATACACGTTAAAATATACACAATTTATAGACATGTTTCATCACAAGAATAACTTTGGTACATGTCTATTGAACCAATTAACTATAAATCGTTTCATTCCGAACATGTTTTCCTTTCACAGGGTTAGGTGTGTATACAGCTGCTGATACTGACTCTGCAGCTGACACGACCCTTGCTGCCATTATTGTTGTCTCATCTGGTGCCTGACATCCAGCAGATAGTCGCGACGACGTGGCCTTCAGGTCGACATCATTCTCAATAATTCAACAGACTGTTAATTCAGATTGCGTCAGTGAACGATATCACCGTTACTGTCATGAAAGAAGATCGTGGGATTGACTATCAGAGAGACAATGACCTTGGGACACCACTTTGTATGGGATATGCTCTATGTTTTGGTTTTAAGTTATAATGCACTGTTAAATCATTTCACAAACAAATAAAATCATGACTTTCCACAACAATACTATGAGTTGCCTTTTGATATAAGAAGACAGCATACTTTTACAACTACGTGTATGTGTATTTCATTAAGCGAAATATTTCCGTCCAAATACGCTTTGAGGTAAAAGGTTATGGTATCAAATGCCAAAGCCTTGAGGCGATTATATCAGTGTTAGATTAACAAGTATAGATAGAGCCGTCGGTAACAGTAAGTAGACCTGAAGATTAGAAATGCGTGAATTGGGTTAATGCGGCTTTGAAAGGTATATCAGTTATTTTACGGCATTTCAGCTTGATGTGGGAGGACATTCCGAAGTGATACAGGTCTTCGACGCTAAATTACCACTTTGGTGAAACCCACGAGCACGGATGTGTTGCTTCCGAGCTTAGAAACACACGTGAAACTAGCAAGAGATCAGAAATATCAAGGACTTTTCTGTGGAGACTCATGATGGCTACTGCTTTGTTTCATACCAAAAACACTGACATCATATAACAATGCTTGGGGTTAAATCCAGCACTTCTGGGCATCATGCTTTAGCTATATGTAGAGCAAGATCAGCATGTCTCCGTCTCAAACACATCGTATAAAAACTTCAAAGCCTTTTTTCCTTCATACTTATACATCTTCCCGAAAAATGAGTGTCCACTAGCCTATTATCAAAATCTGTTTTCCACCCTTCAATCTGGATTCGAACTCAGGGCTAACACATCCTGTCGCGGCAATAGGACGCAGCTGTGCGTAGTGTTACACAAGCGTATTTGTTTGTTGTTTAACGTCTACTCAGTAATATTCCAGCTGTATGACGGCGGTCTGTAAATAATCGTGTCTGAACTAGAAAATCCTGTCACCGACCCATGCATTCGGGCTACGATGATATGTAATCAACCAAGTCACAAGGTCTCACCAACCGATCTGTTCAGTCGCCTCTTACAACAGGTTGACAGAAATCTAAAGTACTCGTTTAAATAGACATGGCATATTACTGGTCAATAGAAATCCTACTCGTTCAGATTCTTTTTATATTTGCTGTCATGATTCGTGCTTTTTTAGTTACTACTAAAACAAATAAGAAACAATTACGTTGAGTGTGTGAGGCATACGTCATTGCTGACAAGTTCCATTACATTTCTCGACGTCCTTAATACAGGATAATAGCTACATGATACGTATATGAATACTGAATGAGTTCGATAGGCATGTTTCAAAGAGACATAGAAGGTTTTGTGTTCATTGAGGCGGGTTATTACTGGTCGGGAAGTGTCTACAGTGTAGCTGTCCCAACAATTACAAAATCGGTGTCAATGAAGGAACAAAGATAGCTCTGCATTGACCATCCGCACATGAAATCCACACTATCACAGCATAACGTCGAAAAACTTAAACTGCTTCATGAACCGTGATCAAAGCGTTTCCTACCCAAAGCCTTGGACCTTACAAAGGAATAATCCTACAAGATCATTCAACTGCAATAACACAGAATTAATCAACCGCAACAACTGTAATTAGGTACTAAACAGTCGTCTGTTCACCGCAAGCGCATTTGAATACAGCTTTTCTGGCTTCGTCTGTCCACATGTATATATCAAGATAGGATCATTTTTAATTTGAAATATGACCATTCATCTGATAAAGTGACAATAAGTAACGTAGACACAATCTGTGGATAACAACTGCTTTATTATATTGTAATACCGACGTTTCAGTATAGATCCTTATACCATTGTCAAGCAATAATTAGTCTTGAAATGATGTGTATAAAGAAGAAAGAAGTTGAAATCCAAATAACATGAGCTTATAAATCTTGCAAAATTTGCGTCAAATGTATTCAATCTATGCAACACGAAATGGCGTAACCTGCCAATTTGTAAGTACATGTATTATTAAACTAAAATCCTTTAGCACCCTTTCACATTTAACAGCGTTGGATGTTCATGAAAGAAAGATGCACACAAAATGTTTTACTGTCAATCAAAGCTACATACAGTGTAAATAGAGATAATTAATTAAATGTATACATTATGATTTAATTGTACAGAATTGCAGTAGCTCTGTGTATAAACACATGTGTATAAACGTGTATGAGTGTGTGTACTATAGGGCTCACATCCAATCCAGGTTGAATAGTTGTTTAAATTGATGTGTAAACGACAATATTGAAATGCCTAGATACATGGAGCCGCATGCTTGGTTGCATTTACTGAAACACTGATACATTTAATCGACATGTACTTGGCGGATCAGCTCCCCATACATTTTCCATTTATCTGCAAAAACAATGCAAATATCTGAAATATGTATTTTTACACTCATGGTCATCATTTGATTTTGGTATACATGGAAACACTTCACTCAGTGATACAACCATCACGCAACATTTCAAATCATCGTGATAATGTATTGTCAAGCGCAAAGGACATTGAAAGATACATAATGAAATATAACTTTGCATAAAAAAGTAGTTCTTTGCAAATGCATTAGTTCTTTCACATACACAAGTTACGACCGGGAAAATAATTTGATGTATCATACATTTGACTACGCTTAGCATTTAACATGTTTATTTTTTGACCAGCTATTTTAAATTGATTTCCTGTTGCGAGATTTACATTAACAATCATTAATCCGGGTTTCATAAATACGATGGAAAAATATGCTTCGATCACATGGAATAACACATTGTGTTCCATACATGCATATTTTGAAAATCATCTATTTTTTAGTAGATATAGTCGGAATCGTACAATCGACTCTGCGTTTAGCAATCATTACTTTTGCATATTGAAACTTAGGGTTTTGTCACGTTCTAAACTTCTGTATTTAAGTTTAACCTTATTACACGCTGTTCGCTATACAGTTGACTAATTGTTCATTGCCTTCCATTCACGTCAATAAAATGTCTTTGTCATCATTTAAGATCAGAAGACAGTCTATGTAACACTATTACATCAATTGTGCAACACCTGTCATGGTGGTTGCATAAGTAAAAATCCTAACGCAATTTATGACCTAACTGGCAATGACGTGTACATGTATATAAGGCCACCCCGCTGATGATACTTCATTGTTTGTAGCATTCACCTTCTTCTTTACCATTTGGCAAATATACACACGTAATTATTACATGTACATTTAAGAGCACGGTCATTTTAGGATTTTGGTCTAAAATCATGAGTCTATATATGTAATTTGATTCTTACACCTCTTGTGCTTTGATTTTAATCCCGATATTTCAACGGTTTATCACCCTATAGGGTACTGATGGGTCAATGGTTCACACATTCTGAAAAGTATCCTATATCGTATTTATACATGAATTATACCATAGCTCTCAAGTACCAAGTCTAGGTTTGTGAACGTGACACAATCTGTGGATCACAACTGCTTTATTATACTGTAATACCGACGTTTCAGTATAGATCTTTATACCATTGTCAAGCAATAATTAGTCTTGAAATAATGTGTATAAAGAAGAAAGAAAGTGAAATCCAAATAACATGAACTTATATATCTTGCAAAAGTTGCGTCAAATGTATTCAATGTATGCAACACGAAATTGTACCTGGCTATATCATAACAGTTAACAAAACATCATTTGTAACCAACAAGGTTAACAGATCAGGCTAAAATGTAGTGAACGTCATGCATAGTGTAAATAATTTGATATTGTATTCCCTGTGACGCATATATTGTTATACACCTTAAAATATACACAATTTATTTGCAGGTTTAATCAAAAGGACAACTTTGGCATATGTCTATTGAACTAATTAACTCATTCTGATTTTTTTTCTATTCGCAGGGTTAAGTGTGTATTTGAAGTTGCTGTCTATTCAGCTGCTAACGCTGACTCTAAAGCTGACACAATCCCTGCTGACGATGTTGGTGTCTCATCTGGTGCCTGATATCCAACAGATTTTCACGACGACGCGGCCTTTAGGTCGACATCATTCTGAACAGACTATTTGTTCATATGACGTCAATGACCGATATCACTGTTCCTGTCATGAAAGAAGACCGTGGGATTGACTGTGAAAGAGACAATAATCTTTGGACACCACTTTGTATAGGATATATGCTTTGTTTTGTTTTAAGTTATAATGTACTGTTAAATCATTTCACAAACAAATTAAATAAAATGACACTCAACAGTAATGCTATGAGTTGACTTTGATTAAGAAAACCGCACGGTAGCACATTTCTTCAAGTGAAATATCCGCCCAGTTATGCGTTAGGATCAAAAGTATTCTTTCGGTATCAAATGTCATAGCCTTGAGGCTAAGATATCAGCGTTAGATTGACAACTTCAAGTATATCCTTGGGCCGTCTGTAACAGTAAGTAGTCCGTTGTTAGTGAGTTTTGAACACACTTTCCCACCGAGAGTTCCATGCGACCAGCACAGTACCTCTGCCACAGGCCAGCGCCATGTGACGATTCGTCACATCTTAAACAGTACATTCAAGATATTGCATATGTTTTTCATCTGTTTCATTTTTGAAAAGTCTACATATCTAGATAAACACATGTCATAGAATGGTTAACGGTGACTCGACGGTTTAAGCATGCGCGGAGTTGTGTCCCTAAACTAAACCGCTGGTCATGGGTTCTGATTCCAGCGTATCATATGGAAGAGGAATTCGTCGGTGTGTAGGCGAATTGTTCGCAGATGGTCTAACTGAAAGTAATTGCCATACTGCCATTACGCTACACAATTATTTAACAAGTCAATAGATCAGTATGTCCTGAAAGTACATCTGTTTGTTTTGTTTGTTTGTTGTTTTGACGGCTATATGACGGCGTGTTTTTAATAATCGAAGTTGGACCAGACAATCCAGTGATTGACATCATTAGCATCGATCCACGCAATTGAGATGCGATGACATGCATCAGTCAAGTCAGCGAGCCTGACCACCCGATCCTGGTAGTCGCCTCTTACGACAAGCATATTTGGCTTTTACGATAAGCATCGGTTGCTGAAGACCTATTATATTCTACCCGGATCTTCATGGCCCCTAAGTATATCTGAGTATACAAACCGATCTAGGCTAGACGGTTTTGCATTCACATTATCATCTTATCTATTTGGATATTAGTTCGCTGCTGGGTGAACCGAAGCATATTCCGAACAAACTCACGCATATAACAAGCCCGTTCATACGGCATATGTCTTAAACTCATTGGTTTATTTACATTGTAATAGATAATAAACAAGTGATATTTTCTGATAATTATTTTAATCACACATTTAACACGCAATCACATGATTCAACATTCAAACATAATCTAATGTCAAAGCATTGTTATAGAACAGAACACAAACGAAAATAATGTGACCCTCATTGTGGACACGAAGCCGGCTTGGAGATGAATCGTTTTCAACGCTCCGTCTACCCTTCGTGGTCCACATTAGAATCCACTTAGAACGACATCATTGTAGGGTCAATGGACTCCTGACTCCATCTTCACTTTTGATAAAAAAAATGCCTGAGAAACATTTATCATTTATGCAGCCTAACATCGGTGATCTGTGTAGCTCATATCCTCCGATACCTTGGGAGCCATGTCCGGGGTGCCCACGGCGTCTACCCACTCCGACGGGAGGCACGCCAAGACCAAAGGGCGGGGACGCCAAGCCCAACAGCAGGAATACCTAGACCTCATGCGCGGAATCGATATGGCCCAAAAGCGTTTGATTTCGCGATGGCACACAGACACATACAGACAGTTTTCTCCTGAGAACTGTTATGGTAAGAAAATGGATGAGATGAGAAAAACGTGCGGTGATCGCTTGTGGCATGACGATGAACCTTCAGCTTCAGGTAGTTTCCGCATTTAAAATATCAGATGTCCATTTTCTTACCAGAAGACACGTTTTGTAAACTAACTTAAATTAACAGTATGTATTCCAATTCCTGAAGACCCAGTACGTTTACCACAAAGCTACATGTAGTCCATCGCCACGAAATCGACAGAGAAGGTAAAGCCAGTTGTTTTGATTGTATATATGTTCAGTGCATGCTTCAGCTGTAATAAGATGCCGCAATTCTAGGATCACACTTGCATACCTTTGGCGCAACGAAACCTATGATCGTCGGTTCGAATCCCAGTTTCGACCTTTTTATGTTCCAGGTATGTCAGCATTATACCCTAGATTTTGTGGGTTTTACCCTTAATACTTCGGCCTTACGTCTCACACCAAACTGACACGCCGTGATAATAACGTATTAGGGTCCGGAAACAAGGATGACCAGATGGTTTATGTGCATAGTTTCGTCCCTTACCTAAGGGCATCTACTAGTCATGGATTCGGATTCCAGAATACCACATGGCCTAAGAGGAATTCGTTCTGCTTGTAGTTGAAAATATTTTTCATAGAAATACTGAGTGAAAGTAAGTTCCATACAAGTGCACAAATAATATGATGTTAATAAATGCATGATTGCAATACATCATGGTCACTACGCTGCACAATTATTTAACAGGTCAATGGATCAGTATACCCTCAAATACATTTGAGTAGTATACAACACATCTGACTGTCGAGAAGGTTTTGTATTCACGTTATCATCTTAAATATCTGGATATGCATTTGCTGCTGTTGAACAGAGGCATATTCCGAACAAAATGACTTGTCAAACGATTCAGGGTGATGCTCTTGGAACTCTCATGATTCGGTCTTGCAGGGAAGCTATGCTTTTCCATGATACCTTCATAATATGTGCCAAGTTCCAAAGTTCCAACTCACCTAACTACTCGTTCTTTACGTCCACGGAACTAGTCTGTTCATACGTCATAATATGTGTAAACCGTATTGGTTTATTCACTTTATAATATATCATAACCAAGTGATGTTTTCTGATATTTTATTTTAACTCCCAATCGTATCCGTTATACATTCAAACGTAGCATGAGGTGAAAGCATTGTTATTCTCAACGTAATACGAAGAATTCCCTGTTATCCATGAAACAACACGCTCGGCAACTGAGCATGATTTATTATTAAATATCGATATTCATTTTGGCCCAGTTTCGCTTGTTGGTATTATTGGTTGGGGGAATAGAAAGAAAATGTTCCTCCCTTATCCCCTTTGTTTTCAAGAGAAAAATTGTGTTAAAAGTCCTACCTTACTCCTCTCTTTCGAGAAAAAAATGCCCAATAAACATTTATTGGTATGCAGCCTTACAGCATCTGTGATGTGTCACTCACCATATCCTCCGATACCTTGGCGGCCAAGTTTGGGGTGGTCACGGTGTCTCCCCAGTACGAATGGAGGGACGCCAAATCCAATACCGGGAATACCAAGACCGAATGGGTGGAATCCATACGGCACGAAGGCGTTTGCTGTCGCAATGACACACAGACAGACCGTTGCGACAACGAAGACCCTCATGTTCTGATTCTGTTCAAGAAAAGATTGTAATTTCTAACTTTCTTTTATACTTTAAAACAATGATCTTTGCTTTGTTGATAACCCTATTCCCATCATAAATACATATACACACAAAACAAATGGCATCATGCAATTGCATGCAAGCAGAAAATGTACAGTCGAAAATGATTAAATTACTACGGGGGATTGTTGTGATAAAATATTCGAGTCTTGATGAGGAAAAATCGAGATGATCGCCTTTGGTATGGCGACGCACTGCCAGATAGAGGCACTTTCCACATCTACAATAGTAAATGCCTATTCTCCTACTCAGTGAGAAACATGAGTTACCTGTACATGAGCCCTGTCTCAAACATCTCGATTCTGCCTATTTTCTTACTCAGTGAGAAACATGAGCTACCTGCACAGGAGCCCTGTCTCAAACATCTCGATTCAGATCAAAATCACTTGATCAAAAAAAAAATAATATAATGTAATTCAAATTAGATCTACTAACATGTAACTGGAATAGACACAGGGTATATGACCTTCAGGTGATGCTGAGAGGGCAGTATCCCAAGCAACCCAGGTTTTTATACCCGTATGTCAACCAACGTTCCGTCCTTAATTTTGTTTGTGAACAGCCTTCGTTTATTACATTGAAATATGGTCAACAGTGATGACTACCTGTTATATAATATCTTAAGCAACAGTTATTTACAATGTATGTCACGCTGTTGACAGTAAGAAGAACAATGGACGATGACTATGAGTTGCTTCATGTCAAATCAAACCACTACATTTGTATGTGTTAGTTAACATTTCTTTCAGGGCTGAGCTTCCATCGACCTATTGTAAATCGTCCTGCTTGTAGGAGAAGAATGTTGTTGATGTTTTTAATTTCTCATTTTTTTATTATCTTAGCGTGATAAATAAAAATTGCGTTTTCTTTGTCACGCCTATACTCTGTTGACATTTATGGGTTGAATAAGGTAGACATAATTTTATGGATAACAACTTCTTTAATAAGAAGTTGTTATCCATAAAACTGTGTCTACCTTGTCATACGTCAACATCTAAGTAATGCCTATCAAACAATTTATGGGTTGAATCATTAATATGGAAGTATTGCTTGAGGTAATTGGAGTATAGATTTTAATTAAATGTTCTGTTTTCTCTACATAAATCATTATGTCGATCATGTTTGATAAATAACGGATGTGAACTACATAAAAACTGTGCGGTCATTCCTGACGTGATAATATTCGGATGGAGGCCGTACAATCTCATTATTTCATAGGAGCTCACTTACAGTCCGTGACGTCCTTTTGGATGCATACGTTTATCTTATACACTGTTTGTCAGCTTCTGTTGGAAACACAATTGTTTGAGAATGGGTAATAATATAATGCCACTTTTAGCATTTCTTACTTTAAATTTGTTTTTCCTGAAGATTTGGCTATGGTTTTATATAACCTTTATATATCACAACCTTCTATGACCGAGAGAGTATGATTTAATGAAACATTTAGAATTGTTTCTTCTCTTGTTCCCAGAAGACATGGCCACTGTTCTTTATTACTTTTCCATGCCCATTTTTTGTAGTACGATGACACATTTTAGAGTGAGTGGGTATGATTTCCTGGGATTATAGCAACATTCTAGGTATGTCAATGCCAGGGAAGCGAAGAGTTAAATTCGTTGATTACGGAGAGTTGAGCCCTGATCTTTCCCCTGGCGATTTAACCAACAGGCTACATGTAGTCCATCGTCATAATATCAATTGAGAAGCTGAAGCTGATAGTGATTACTTGTATGTTCGTCGCATTGCTTCTTCTGTAACAAGGCGCCATGATTCTATGTTTTATGCATAGTCTTTGTTTCATTGTCTCAATACTGTAAGGCAACATGCGCCTAGTACTTGTATTACAGTGTATTGCAGAGTAGCCTCCCTTGTCAATCTAAGACCAACATTACTTCAGGCTTTCATCCCATATTAAGCTGACAAGCCTTGATGCAACTGTTAAAAGAGGCGTTAAACCACAACTCTCTTACGCACATGGTTGTAGTGCGTATGGATTCAGAATATATTGTCCTTGGAAAGATACTTGTCAAATATTTGCCGTTATGGTCATATTATATGAAATGTTGTCGTGTGTATTTCCGCAATGTTTGGAATAGTTATATGAAAGAAGAATAAAATTTCGTTAAAAAGGAAATATTACAGTAATCATATGTTTTATTGTTTTTAGCATTTTTGCACTGTTCTGTTCCTATGTCGCTGCACTTATTATAAGGGAATGGGAATACCTTAGGAAAAAGATAGACAGGCAGGCAGACAGAGCGTCGGTCAGACAGAGAGACAGGCAGAAGATTACTGGGAAGCTAACATGGATACAAACTGACATTAATCTGTGTTTATGATTCATTAATCTGAAAATGCTAATTCAGACGAGTTTTGTGATACGATTCCGTTTGTTTGTTTGTTTTCTCATTCATGATGGAGAGAAAACGACAAATCCATGCAGATAGACGGACGGACCATTTCCATCTCACTCGCAATTACATAGAACATAACTATATCATGAAACATATCCGGTAATTTGCGACCAATCGCCTCGCGATTTATGACAGATGATAAAACCACTCAGTTATAAAATATAGAGTGCTATAATGCAATTTTGCTGTACATTAAAGGGCGCCTATGCGTGAGGTTGCTGCAGCAGATTTGATACAGAAAAAGTCATGTCGTCATTTGACAAAAGTACTGCAAGTTGTTGACTTGTGGATAACACATTAAAAATCGGGCCATATGTTATAGCACTTCCGTAAAATATCTTTACGTAAAACCGTATATAAAGGACAACTCTCCCTTAAGCAAATCATAATATAGATTAATCACCACATCCATGCCACGAGTAACCCACTATAACACATACAAAGATTACTAATCCCTGGTATTTCTAGCTACAAGGGTATCATTTGCCGTGATTCATGAGTGAGCTTAAGGGCAGATTAGGACAATGGTCAATACAGACATTGACCAGTGGGAACGGGGGCGACGGACATCACTCACACCCGTCCGACAACAATAGTTTGACCTGTATATAACACAACGTGACAAGCATTAGACTGATATTGATCCGAAGATATTTTACACGAAGGTCGCGCATACGCAACGTCTGTAGAACTCTGTAAGTTGACACGTGGAGAACAGCTGTTGTTGAATCGTATACTTTTCAAATGTTATCTTCACACCTTTTACCTTTGTTTCATATTCAATGAACCTATTCCTCGTGTGCCACTTCAGACTGTCTATCAAAACCTTATTGTTTCTTAAGTTATTGAAGCTATACTTCAGTTTCTACCTGTACTGTTTACTTGCCGATGACAGGAATGGTGGTAAACCTATTTTTGTCGACGCATGTAAACGTGTAGACTAACACTAATTCTATCAAAATATTTCTTTAAGATAATTGTATTTTTTATCTTCAAGAGAACTTTTCCTCATCTGATATGGGGAATAAATGAAACTAGACTTGGTTTAGTTTATTCTAGACTTGCCTAGGCTTTTAGTTAAAAGTATATATATAATTCACTGTCATGGCGCAGGACTAGTTAATAGAATAATCTTGAAACTGAATCATAATCAATGCGAACTAGTACAGAGTTGGAAAATCCTTCTGGAGAGTTCATTTATTGTCACATAGTCACATTGACCTTCACCGACAGTCGATTCCGATTGTCTTTTTCAGATGATGATGATGAAGGTGACAGTTGTCATGGTCCTGTGTCTGGTTGCCGCATCACACGCCTACATTCTGCCCTACCCTCGTGTGATGTATCCAACCGTCTTATATAGAAGAAACCTCACCCCAGTCAGACCTTCTCACGTCCAGGCCACCCCCGGACTCAATTCATTGGATCTCATCGATCAAGGTAATGTAAAAACTGATGAAGATGTGTGATAAGTGGATTGATTGAAGATGGGGTTCGCATTCCAGTGATGTGATTAAGGTTTTACCTACGTGTTATATGCATTTAAGATAGGTTATTCTTCTTGCCGAATAAATCCTGATGCATTCAGACACATTACGAGGAAACGAGTGACCAATCTGTCCAATGCAGATCAAATGGGCGAATGGGTTGGGTTTAACGCCGCTTTTAACAGTATTGCAGTCATATCGCGGAGTGTCAGCTTAATGTGGGAGGAAAGCCCGAAGTGATGTAGGTCTCAGACGTTTACCACTTCGGTGAAACCCACGAGCACGGGTATGGTGCTGACAAACCTAGAAACATAATCGGGGCGAACCGGGATTCGAACCCAAAATCATAGGTTTCTGGCGTGTCTAAGGGAAGCGACTCTGCATCCCGGCGCCTTAGACGACTGGGCCCCCGTACCCCCTGCAGATCACCGTGCCATGTTAAGGACATATCCTGTATAGAAACTACAAAGATAAAGACTACAATTATTTTCGTGTAATATGGATTTCATGAATGGTCCCCATACTCCTATGGGGGTAAATTGTCGTTACAAACTACATATTTTGAAACACAATACGATCCCTTTTTTCATACTGTTAACCGACTATAAGTGGTCATAACATGATAGGGAACTGTATCCGGTTCCCTAGGGCTGATTGCTGTAAATAAAAATCTAAGCAATATAATGTTGACTTGAGTTTATTTCTATTCTAGGTACATATGGTCCCGGCGGAAGTGACTTCAGCGCCGGTCTTGGTCCTGTATCCGTTCCTAACACTGCTGGCGTCGTGTCATGGGTATAGCCAGACAGTGGCATCATGCCGGTGGCACAGTGTTTTCATTTTGATGCGACATGTATGGCAGCCTGTTCATTTGTGGAGGAATAAAGTCAATTGTAACTTGTTTCTGCTCAATACCCATTTCTTGCGTCGCCACAGTTAAACTTCCTTTCACCGAACGCATACTGTCTATATTTATTTAAAAGCGACAAAAAAATGCAAATATCATAAGAAATCTCAACTAAAAGCAGAATATGAAATGACACCAAAGGCTGGAACTGGAATATTGCCCGACTCACTGAAGGAACATTGGAGGAAACACGCTGACCGTATCGCCCGGATTGGCGGGCTTCCGTTGTACATTTATGCGCAAATCGCATCATACCACAGCAAGTGTTATGTCAACCCTGGTAGTTTACAAAAAATGAATAATATTCTCGTATAAAAGTAAAAAGTAGCAGATATGAACCGTTATGAGTGACACTTCACACAGCTATCATCCTCGGTTATCCAGTGTATAATATCTTCATTCTTTACACTATATACCCTGGAACCAATCGTCACCATACCTTCGTTTTGCAAATTTCAGCAGCCATAGTCTTAGAACATCATGCAATACTTATGGTAAATAGCTTTTGACGTTGTTATACGTATCCAACATGCAAACATGATCAATCACAGGATACATGTTGACCTCAGGTACAATGGAAAAGTTTTGATCGTAGCCTGTCAGATTCATTAAAGCATTGTAAAGTATTCACGTACATAAGGTGGGAGAAACATAATAATTGACAGATTTGATAGCTTGTTCAATGCATTGATCGTTTCAATTTGTTATTACTTACTACTATTATTACCTTCTTAGTGCACAGTGGCCTTTTAGTATAACCCTCAACAGACGTTGTTGTCATAATAGATTCCAAACGTATTACAGAAAGGCGGCTTCAAAAGAAGGGGAACGATCTTGGGATGTAAAAATCATATTGCTTTTGTCTTATTTCATTATTGAGTGAGTGAGTTGGGTTTAACGCCGCTTTTAACAGTATTCCAGTTATATCACGGTGTGTCAGCTTAGTGTGGGAGGAAAGCCCGAAGTGATGCAGGTCTCACGTTTACCACTTCGGTGAAACCCACGAGCACGGGTATGGTGCTGACAAACCTAGAAACATAATCGGGGCGAACCGGGATTCGAACCTACAATCATAGGTTTCTGGCGTGCCCAAGGGACGCAATTCTGCACAGCGAATCGCGGCGCCTTAGACGACTGGGCCACGCGTGCCCCCTATTTAATTATTTGTGTTCTTGTTGATTGATAGAAAGCATATAAGGCAAGACAAACATAACAATTACATGTTATAATTCAAGTACATGTTCATGATTGTATTAGTTATTTGTATAATATTATGTTGGTCCACATGTGAAGGGTCTTTTGGCTTGACGAAATTGGCAGTCCTAGCAAGCTTGATTCAAGCACCATTTTGTTCGTCTCCTTGAACAAATTATATTTTGTATATATGTCTAATAGTTAATTAAAAAATATATTTTTGAAATTAGGAGCAATTTGTTAAATTGGCAGCCACAGCAAGCTTAATATATTTGTTTGTCAGCTTAACATTTATGATGCATGTCCTGATCAACCTAATAGTAACGATGACCACTACACACTGACAATGTGTGATTTTTATAACATGTCCATCATTACAACGTCTGGGCCTATACTGAGGTAAACTCAACACTACAGTGCATAGCCCCTTTAAGGAGCATAGTTTCGCTGTTCCTAGAAATCAAGCGATTTCTTCCTGCCGCAAAAGCTATTTGCTTTCTCGCTTCCTGAGCCGTATCTTATACGCGGGTGGATAGAGGACAACCCCCTGCTCAAAGGTGCGTGAGTCTGCGGGGGGCAAGGGGCATGACTTGTCCTCAAGTATGTCGAAGTTTTGCAGAATGTTGGCCGCACAGAGGAAGACGCGAAGACGACCCATACCTTCACCAGGGCATATGCGCTTCCCAAGGCCGAAGGCGACCACTCTGCAATAACAATAATATAATGGTCAGATCACGTTGTAGGTACATGAGTTATGGTCAACTGTGATGACTTATTTGTGCTTATTTATGGTTGGTTGTGTAGCATAGTGGGAAAACCGCTCGTCAGAAAGCCATGGGTTCATTGCCCACATCAATACAATCTTTAGGCCCATTTCCGGTTTCACTGGCCTCAATACATATTGAGTGAGTGAGTTGGGTTTAACGCCACTTTTAACACTATTCCAGTTATATCGCGGCGTGTCAGCTTAATGTGGGAGGAAAGCCCGAAGTGATGCAGGTCTTAGACGTTTACCATTTCGGTGAAACCCACGAGCACGGGTATGGTGCTGACAAACCTAGAAACATAATCGGGACGAACCGGGATTCGAACCCACAATCATAGGATTCTGGCGTGCCTAAGGGACGCAACTCTGCACAGCGAATCGCGGCGCCTTAGACGACTGGGCCACCCGTGCCCCACAATACATATTGAATTCTACTGAAAGCACCATGATTGTTAAATACACTGTTAGTTTATAGCTACAGGGTTGATGATGTTGAGAAAAAAAGCATCAATTATATTTTCCTGAATTTTCAAATACAATCAAAATCACTATGAAAATACAGATTCCTCGATACACTTTCAGTATACAGGTTAGCTGTTGCCAATATTTGTTCGATGCTTCTAATGTATATTGGAAAATATGTTCAGAAGGCTGAGAAATGAAAAAATAATCACATGCACAAAATCTGATTCATTTTCAAATTTCATTTTCAAATATAGAATATAAAGAAGATGGACATAATAATGAAGCGATGCTCTATGTTCAGTGAATGGCGACGATGTTTTAATATGACTTATTCGTGTCCATGACAGATATAAATTAACCAAAGGAACAGAGTAGGCTGGAAATGCTTTTCTTGCTAAGGTGTGAATTTATTAAAATCAATATAATTATTTGTTCTACAAAATAATGGAGAAAATAGCAAACACTGTACTGATAACTGCATGCCCAAACAATGTGTGGTTATATGATTAAGCTCCTTCTTTCAGAGTATGAAAATGTATGCGTTGACGCAGTGACCGAAATTTGTTTCTGCTTCAAACTCCCAGGCCCTGCATAATGCTAAATGATCGAACCTTCAGTTTAGTTCAGCTATATGGCGGTCTTGGTTGATTAGATATAATCGTATTACAATATAGTTTGTGTATCGATATTCCTGATGTCAAGCACTGGATTGTCTGGTCCCGATTATTTACGGATCGCAGACGTACTGCTGGAATATTGCTGAGTGTGGCGTTAAACAACCAATCAACTTCCATTAACCACTGTTTCTTACCGGCGACGTTTTTCATCGTTATTGGGAAGCAGTTCGCCGCTACGGTCAAGGAATCTTTCAGGAATGTAGTCGAATGGTCGTTCCCAGAAGTCTTCGTCGTGATGTATTGACCACATGCTGAATAACACCTGAAGATACAGGAGACAAAAAACGTTATATGTATCAGTTTATTTTATAGTTTCATATTCTTGAGTGTTGCTGAGTATTTGTTTCCCGTAGATTTAAGAATTGACCTTCACTTGTATTGAGTTTATTGGAGATTGGAGTATGAACCTTCATAGAGTGAGGGCCAAACTGTATGAACTTCGGAGCTTGTTTTTAAATAGTTTTTAAAGTATATCTAACTTCGGTTTACGATGATAGGATTCTGGCATGCATAAGGGACGCAACTCCGCAACCTATATACCGGACAACCTATTTACCTTGTCCACAATCTGGTCAGCTGCTATAGTTACGTACATAAGTACATCACTGATATGTCCAAACAGCTTTAATACTAAAGTAATAGAGAGCTGATTATATGTACTGACGGTGCCAATATACAAGTCGAACAGCAATGTGGAATGATCTACATGTACCAACAACGCAGTTACAGTCAAAAACGAGTCAATTAATCGAGACTGTTTTTACTGGGTGAGTATGGTTTTACGCCGCTTTAAGCAATTTTCTAGCAATATCACGGCGGGGACACCAAAAATGGGCTTCACACATTGTACCCATGAGGGGAATCGAACCCGGGTCTTCGGTGTGACGAGCGAACGCTTTAATCACTAGGCTTCCCCACCACCCCTTTTCTGGCGTTGAGGTTATAGGTGAGGTGAAATGGGGTTTAACGTCGCGTCCAAGATTATTGCACTTAAAAAGCGACGTGCATGCACGTGTATGTACGTGTGTGTGTGTGGCTGCTTGTACTAGTCCGGACTGATGCCGATTTATAGTGCTAGCCCACTGAGATACCATGCTGCATTTTAACATGAATATCCCACTCAGACACCGTATACTGACTCCGAGCCGACCAGTCCTTGTTTTAGCCCCTTAATGCCGAGCGCCAGACAGGGTAACAACAAGTACCATCTTTTAACGTCTTTTGGTATGACGCGGCCGGGTATCGAACCCCGGACCTTCCGCTCTCCGGGCGGACGCTCTACCTCTAGACCACGGAGGCGGTCGTATAGTTCATGTGTCAGTATTGCTACTTACTGTTGTGTTTTTGGGTATGTGGTAGCCATGGAAGTCAACATCCCGATTTGCAACGTGGGGAAAGGGGAGAGGTAAAGGGCTGTGCACCCTGTAAAACTCTAACAGAGCGGCGCTGGTGTAAGGCAGGCGAACCTTGTCGTCGCCCGTGACCATGGTGCCAAGGGGAACAACTCTGCCCATTTCGGCTTGAATTTTCTCCTGCACGTTTCGATGTTTGGCTAAATACAACAATGCGCTTAACAGCGTCTGTCGTGTTGTTTCCGCAGCTGAAACACAAAGTGTATCAATGAGTTTGTGAAGAATTATCTTTGTACTGCATTTTAGTTGTTGATGTGTTTAAGGAGGAGGGGGCATAGTGATGCAGGAGGAACATGTTTAACGTTTAGTTGAAACTCCCCTGCCCGCGTAGGTGCTGAAAGATCAAGGACCATAATCGGAGCGGATCTTGCAATGGGTAGCGGATCCTGCGTTGTTAAGGGACGCAATTCTGCAAAGTGAATACTAACGCTTATTGCGATATATAATGCCATACTTGTGTTTTACCTGACACACCATGTCATTATTTAAACCAAGTTATGAAACAAGTTTTATTTATATAGGTTTTGACACATTAATTAGTAAGTCTGCGTTGGATGCATGCCTATACCAGACATTAAGAATCAAAGCGGAGAACGACACTATATAACGTTTTATTGATAAAATAAAGCGAACCGTGCATCTAAAGAAACACTTTTTAATCCTTTGTCGGTTTTATCATTTTATCGATTGAAGTCAAATGCGACATTCGGAGATAAAATATAGGAGATAAATCGGGGATTTTGTAACAGTTCGTTGAATCCGTTTGTTCGCTCTATCCGTGTTCGTTATATCCGTTTTCTTTGTTTGTTGTTTTACGCCGCACTCAGCAATATTCCAGCTATATGACGGCGCTTTGTGAATAATGCAGTCTGGAACAGACAATCCGGCGATTGACATCATGAGCATCGATCCACGCAGTTGGGATTCAGTGATATGCATCAACCAAGTCAGCGAGCCTGACCACCCGATCCCGTTAGTCGCCCCCTACGACAAGCATAGTCGCTTTTTACGGCAAGCATGGGTTTCTGAAGACCTGTTCTACATATCATATCCGTGCTCTACTGTATAGCCACACGTATTGTTATGTATAGCAATGCGTTACAACCTGCGGCAAGGATATCCATGAGCAGTCCTCTGATGTCGTCCTCAGTCAACTTGTTCCCTTCGACCTCCATGTCGCCTGACAACAGCTGCCCCACCGTGCTTTCCCCATCAATGTCTCCATTCTGTAAAGGACATAACGGTTATTTTCATTAAGACTTGTAGGTGTCGCTCAGTATTCCTTGCCCGGATATTTTACTCAAAACCAAAAGTCCTGTCCGCAATCAAAATTATGAACAGTTATTGCTTATAGTATCTGAGTTAGGTTTTGCGCCACTATTAGCAATATTCCAGCTATATGACGGCAGGGGACACCAGAAATTAGTTTCACACATTTTACCCCTTTGGGGAATTGAGCCCTGGCCTTTGGTGTGACAACGAACGTTTTAGCCACTAGACTACCCAACCGCCATGTTTTTATCTAAAAACAAAGATAATTTGCAACATATGCAAATAACATTTTTAAGGGCGCTTAATAAACATATCTTTCAGATAGGACATGCCACTTACCGAATATTCTTTGCGGAACAGTTCGATGATTTCATCGATTTCCACCATAAACTCTCTGTAACACCGACCGGCTTTGTTGGGGAAGTATCGCAAAAAGGGAAATAACTCCATCAGAGTGCTGTTGCCTGGATTGGCCAGATAGCTGAGATGATGCTCTATACTACACACCAGCTTCAGCAGCTTATCATTCGCCTCTCGTCGCCTCCCGGTCAGCTGTGGGAAATGAATCACTTGCATGTACACACCATATGTACAATTAATTCAGGTAAAACGGTCATTAGTTAAACTGACAGTGGTAACACAATTATAATGCGAGTGAATTCACGTCTCAATGAAAGCCCTCATATTCAAAGGACGAGGTCGTAAAATGTAGGATAAGGGCCCCTTTGCCCAATTTGACATGATACACTGTGAAAAACAAAAACTGTATTTTTTATAAGAACATTATTGGACATATTGAACTGTCTGAGAATTAGCCCTTTTGAACTTATGACATTATACATAAATATGATTATGAATAAAAAAGTCTGATTGCTTGAAATTTAAAACAAAACATATTTGAGCAATGTTTTAAGCAAGAGCCGTATGACGCTCTTTGAAATATTCGTAGAATATGCATGGTCGAAGGTATTTCAAAAGTTGTGTAATGGACACAAATATTTGGAAAGTTGAAATCATTTTTCGTGCCATACAGTCTTGTGGGTAATACTCTGTCACTCTGAATCATTATACAAACAGGACGCAAATTAGGTGGTTTCACTTGTACTGTCAGGTGGGAAAATATGTAGAACAGAACTGGCTATTTGACCACTATCTAACGATGTCAAATCATCGATACACCTGAAGCTTATTAAGTTTAACTTCCCGTGTTTTTATTTTACCAATCCAGAGGAAACTTTAGTTGTAGATTGGAGAAGAGTTTGAACTTTCCTCTCAACATTACTGTGGTGAGAGGGTGAGGCGTGTGTCATTCTTCAGTAACTTGGACACATTGAAATGAATGTTTACTTAAAGGGTTGAACAGTACCCCAATAAAGGCATGTCAAGGTAGAAAGTCAATCAAAGTCATTACATGAATCATTTATGCCAGAGGTTATATATAACTGGCCCGGAACTTTCGATTACTCGAAATAATGAGTGAGTGAGTGAGTTGGGTTTAACGCCGCTTTTAACAGTATTCCAGCTATATCACGGCGTGTCAGCTTAATGTGGGAGGAAAGCCCGCAGTGATGCAGGTCTCAGACGTTTACCACTTGGATGAAACCCACGAGCACAGGTATGGTGCTGACAAACCTAGAAACATAATCGGGGCGAACCGGGATTCGAACCCACAATCATAGGTTTCTGGCGTGCCTAAGGGACGCAACTCTGCACAGCGAATCACGGCGCCTTAGACGACTGGGCCACCCGTGCCCCCTCGAGAAAATATTGTTACAAATGTCGATAATTCGATAACAGATGATACTTTCTTCTCCGTAGATTATAATATCATATGCGTAGATGAAAGTATCTTCTACGTAGGTGTGAGTATCATCTACGCAGATGTACGTATTATCTACATAGATATTTTTAGAATGTGGCACTGATACGTTTCCATAAAGAAGTGTTGCAAGTCTACGTTTAAACCGAAGTGCACGAGTGTGGTGCTGACAAGCCTAGAAACATAATCAGGGCAAATTTAGGATTCGAATCTGTGATCATAGGTTTCTGGCACGTCAAAGGGACGAAGCTCTGCACGAGGGTTTATTTTGGATTCGGGTGGTTCATCACGATGCCCCGACTGACAATGGTGTGGTCGCCCGATCATGTGGAGTGGGTGAGTGAGTGAGTCAGTTGTGTTTAACGTCGCTTTTAACAGTATACCAGTTATATCGCGGCGTGTCAGCTTAATGTTGGTTGAAAGCACGAAGTGATGCAGGTGTCAGAAGTTTACCACTTTGGTGAAACCCACGAGCACGGGTATGGTACTGACAAACCAAGAAACATAATCGGGGCGAACCGGGATTCGTTGGGGTGCAACTATTCAAGAATCATAATCAGGGGGTTCTGGAATTTGAGTGAGTATGGTTGTATGCCGCTTTTAGCAATATTCCAGCAACAACATCACGACTGGAAACGGGTCTTCGGCGTGACGAGCGAACGCTTTAAGCACTAGGCAACCCCATCGCCCCTGGAAAAAAACTGATTATTGCGAAATCGAGAGGACATCGTCACGCGTGTTTTCTGTGACTCAGCGATACAGGGGTCACACAATTTGACAAGGGACATAGTTTGAATATGTTAGGAGATACTCGTATGAACATTATCTGATTAGACACGAAACGTTCGGGTCTCGTCCCTGACACGTTGGTCTGTTATCTGTACAAGGTACGTTTATTACCATAGGGTAAGAAATAACCCAGTCCCCAAAAATCATCGTATGTGCACTGGTACAAATATCACTTCACACGCGCCAGTGTATTGTTTACGTCATCAGGACGGCATTGTTGACGTCATTCAAATCATATTGTGTTGTAAGATCGAAATGACGTCACCCTAGAAACCATGAAGATTGTTGACGTCATTCTACAATTGTGGTTTTCTAAAGCGCCCGTTAAACTTTCAAAAACTTTGATAAAAAACTTGGTCAAAAACCATTTTGACCAAGTTTTTGATAGCGTAACATGCCGTCAAAAACTTTGACAATTGTTCGACGGGACTTTGATGGACTAGAAACCGACCCTATTTCTCGTCAAACTTGGATCAAAGTTTGATGACGTTGATTTAATATAGCCAATCAGACTGCAAGGAACATTTACCCCTTTTCAACCGGAAGTGCATAGAGTCAAGCCAAAATGAGTCACCTTTTTTGGACGGACGAGATGTTGGAAGAATTAATTGTTTGTTTCAACAACGAGCAGCCATTCTCGGGACCAAATATGCCTTTGCCTACTCCGACGCCGCCTTCTCAACATGGCAATACAATCGACAACAGCGAACAATTCTTCGTCAGTAGCATCCAACTTGGCAAGATAATTCCAACCCAAACTTTGACGGCCTGTCAAAAACTTTCTTGCGTGTGAACATTTACCAAGTTTTTTATCAAAGTTTTTGATAGTGTAACGGGGTCTCAAACGAATCTAGATATAATGGGTTATAAAGAATTTATTACACTCTCATGTTTGTCACACTGATTTTACGATACTCGTGTAAGAATTCACGGAGTACCCTCGATCTCGTTTGGGAAATACAACAATTTTGAAGAAGTCGTAATATTGCTTATATATGTCTAAAACCCAACTCGCTCACTCACTCACTCACTCACTCACCCAGCCAGTCACTCACTCTCTCAACCAGTCACTCACTCACTCTATCACAGGTTACAGCCTTTGCCAACAATCCCATAGAAACTGTCAGTTCGACAGGTTATAAGTCATACCAAAGTCATCAGATGGACAAAGGCATGCACTGTTGTGTCAGAAAGGAAAGCCCGGTGTTTGAAAACGCTTACACACAGAAATGCGATCCACCTGTATATAACGCCTTTGAAATCGTTGACAGGATAATTGCATCTACCTTCAAATGTGATTGTCAGGTCTGGAGCTTACGAAGAAGACGCCCAAAAAAACATCACAAGATGTTTTGTTAAAGTGTCTTACACACAAACTTTAGAATGCCAAATGTGGTGTTTATGGTGTGTATGGAACTGATACACACTGAAACATAATTCTGGGCGCCCTGATCAGGCATATAAGAACATTTCTACTAGTTAAATATAACATCGGAATGATGTCTCAAGACGATGAAAGTGAACCATTAACGTGTCTACGTGTAACTGCCCCCCACCCCCTCCCCCACCCCCACCCCCACCCCCACCCCCACCCCTACATGTGTCGACGTAACTGTCTCCCTCCATGTACAAGTGTGTACATAACTATCTCCCCCCCCTTCATGTTTCTACGTAACTGTCTCCCTCCCTGTTCATGTGTGTACGTATCTGTCTCCCTGCCTGTACATGTGTGTACGTGACTGTCTCCCTCCCTGTACATGTGTGTAGGTAACTGTCTCTCCCAGCTGCACATGTGTCTACGTAACTGTCTCCCTCCCTGTACATGTGTCTACGTGACTGTCTCCCTCCATGTACATGTGTGTAGGTAACTGTCTCCCTCCCTGTACATGTGTCTACGTAACTGTCTCCCCCCCCCCCCCGTAAATGTGTCTACGTAACTGTCTTCCTCCCTGTACACGTGTGTACGTGACTGTCTCCCTCCATGTACATGTGTGTACGTGACTGTCTCCCTCCATGTACATGTGTCTACGTAACTGTCTTCCTCCCTGTACATGTATGTACGTGACTGTCTCCCTCCCTGTACATGTGTGTACGTAACTGTCTACCTCCGTGTACATGTGTCTACGTAACTGTCTTCCTCCCTGTACACGTGTGTACTTTACTGTCTCCCTCCATGTACATGTGTGTACGTAACTGTCTTCCTCCCTGTACGCGTGTGTACGTAACTGTCTCCCTCCCTGTACATGTATGTACGTGACTGTCTCCCTCCCTGTACATGTGCGTAGGTAACTGTCTCTGCCCCCTGTACATGTGTGTACGTGACTGTCTCCCTCCCTGTACACGTGTCTACGTAACTGTCTCCCTCCCTGTACATGTGTCTACGTAACTGTCTCCCTCCCTGTACATGTGTGTACGTAACTGCCCCCCCCCCTGTACATGTGTGTACGTGACTGTCTCCCTCCCTGTACATGTGTGTACGTAACTGTCTCCCTCCCTGTACATGTGTGTACGTAACTGCCCCCCCCCCCCCCCCTGTACATGTGTGTACGTAACTGTCTCTCCCTGTACATGTGTGTATGTAACTGTCTCCCTCCCTGTACATGTGTCTACGTGACTGTCTCCCTCCCTGTACATGTGTGTACGTGACTGTCTCCCTCCCTGTACATGCGTGTACGTAACTGTCTCTCCCCCCTGTACATGTGTGTTCGTGACTGTCTCCCTCCCTGTATATGTGTGTACGTAACTGTCTCTCCCTGTACATGTGTGTACGTAACTGTCTCCCTTTCTGTACATGTGTGTACGTAACTGTCTCTCCCTGTACATGTATGTACGTGACTGTCTCCCTCCCTGTACATGTGCGTAGGTAACTGTCTCTGCCCCCTGTACATGTGTGTACGTGACTGTCTCCCTCCCTGTACACGTGTCTACGTAACTGTCTCCCTCCCTGTACATGTGTCTACGTGACTGTCTCCCTCCCTGTACATGTGTGTACGTGACTGTCTCCCTCCCTGTACATGTGTGTAGGTAACTGTCTCTCCCCCTGTACATGTGTGTTCGTGACTGTCTCCCTCCCTGTACATGTGTGTACGTGACTGTCTCCCTCCCTGTACATGTGTGTACGTAACTGTCTCTCCCTGTACATGTGTCTACGTAACTGTCTCTCCCTGCACATGTGTGTTCGTGACTGTCTCCCTCTCTGTACATGTGTGTACGTGACTGTCTTCCTCCCTGTACATGTGTGTAGGTAACTCTGTCTTCCTGTACATGTGTACGTAACTGTCTCCCTCCCTGTACACGTGTGTACGTAACTGTCTCCCTCCCTGTACATGTATGAACGTGACTGTCTCCCTTCCTGTACACGTGTGTACGTGACTGTCTCCCTTCCTGTACATGTGTCTAAGTGACTGTCTCTCTCCCTGTACATGTGTTTACGTGACTGTGTCTCCCGGCAAGTGTGTACATGTTTCTCGCCCTGGGTGCCGTTGTACAAAGCGATCTTTGCGCCAAGGTGATTGTAACTCCCATACCTTAACATAGACTTACGACAGTCATAGCGCTAAGGTTCGCACCCTGTACATTTGTTTACCTACGTATTATTGTGTAGTCCATGTTTCGTATATTTGCATGTTCTTTGTACGTGGGTGTCATTTCGTGTACCCTGTACACGCGTACGTGACCGTCTTGTAAAGGGCTGCACGTGCCGCTCGTCAGCTACGGATTGCGAGTGTGACAGACCATAGACCCTAACGATCTTCGAGCATTCTTTGTACGGCATGTGACTAAAGGCCCGGTTTGACAGTGAATATGTTAAATGTAAGGACAACAACCGAAGCGTTAACTTCGCTTTACCACATGCGTCGCTGGTTTGAGTGCCCAACCCAAAGCAGGTTCAGAGATCAGCTTGACATGGCCCTATGCGCAAAATAGCACACACAAGCAGTTACAACAACGCAGCTCGAGACGAAATCCACGCAGTCTATTTGAACAGTAAACACGCCAGTCTCATGAGAGCAGGTGGAACTCCAACGAATCCCTCTCTGTTGAACAAGTAACACAATCAACTTTCCCATGATCACTGTCAATACGTGAACGAGAATCTCACACTGGGGTCACAGCAACGAGTTGCCCTTGAAAGAACAGTCGAGTCATCGAGAAAACCACTTGTTTTTACATGTTGAATAGCTGTGTTTAAAACGCACCTGCGTGTGAATATCGCGGAATTTGAAGCCCTACAAAATGAGGTATTGATTGTAGTAGTTCGGTATCTTTGAGTTAGTTGGACATGCTGTTTTCCACACAACATATATGGAGTTTAATTAAATCTTTGTTACATGCCTCCTACCTACAAGGGGGGGGGGGGGGCTAAAGTGCCGCGATTCGCTGTGCAGAGTTGCGTCCCTTGGACACGCCAGAAACGTATGATTGTGGGTTCGAATCCTGGTTCACCCCGATTATGTTTCTAAGTTTGTCAGCCACATACTCATGCTCGTGGGTTTCACCGAAGTGGAAAATGTGTGAGGCCTGCATCACTTCGGGCTTTCCTCCCACATTAAGCTGACACGCCGCGATATAACGGGAATACTGTTAAAAGCGGCGTTAAACCAAACTTACTCATCACTCCTACCTACAATGAATGATAAGAGACTGTATACAATAAGATGATAAGTTAGAAAAATACTTCTTCCACATTTGATGCAATTGATAAGACTTTAGCTAATAACATTTACATTTGGACCTCGCATTTACACTTCATTATAGAAAAGGAATGCCCAGGTGGATTGTACATTTGGCTTGGAATGGTGTTTCTAATGTGAATGAAATTATGTACAGTATACTACGTTTATAACGAACACGCTTAAAACGAACTGACCTTTATAACGAACTTTTTAAAAGTTTTTTTTAGTCCAGACCATTTGTGGTATAAATGCTGTATATATGCTTATAACGAACTACGGTTATTACGAACTAAAATGAGCGGTCCCTTCGAGTTCGTTATAAGCGTAGTTTACTGTAGTTCCCTGCTCTGTATCGGGATTGTAGCAAATACCACAACAGTTTGTTGAAGGCATGATGAGAATACTTAAATACAACAGGAATTGTGCGATGACTAATGATATGATGATTATTTATAAGAATAAACAAATTCAAAATTGAATATTCAAATTCTTTCTACCATTTTTTGTGCTCTTTTAACAGGTTTATGTATAATATAGAAAAATGGTTATTTTCGTTCCCCAATCGAGATTTACAAAGGGAATGATAACTGAAGTGAAACTTTCAAAACGCACCCAACGGTACCAAGCTATCGGGGTCAGTCTTGATAGGCTGCCTATCGTGTACACAGAATATTTATCAATATGGACAGCTATATACAGTGAACCTTATTAATCCGGAAGATACTGTTCAGTGAAATTATTCGGATTAACAGATGTCCGGATCAGCGAAACATAGGTTAATTGTTATGTCACTCTTGTTCAGTGTAGGTCACCCCGATTATCCAGTGTATTCATTAAATCTCCATTTTATTATAATAACAAAACTAGACGCATATACCGCCATAGCCTCGTTTTGAGTCCGATCGGTACAGCGCTAAATTAACCATCCAATCAAAGAACTCGCATGAGCGAGAGAGTATCTGTGTCATAGGAGAGAGAGAGAGAGAGAGAGAGAGAGAGAGAGAGAGAGAGAGAGAGAGAGAGTTAGTGACGTCACTTCCGAAACGAACCTATTATGCTAAATGTGTATTTATCGCAATAGAATGGCAATAACACCTAAATAATCGAGGAAGTAGGTGGGTATTCCAAACGGGCATCAGCCGGTACCGGGGCGCGGTACTAATTGGATATAAACTAAAGTAGTTTCAATTAAGTAAACATCATCGTAATTATTATGATATTTCAGCTATGAATAATAACTATTTTTTAAAATTAATTAGTTATATGATCACAGTTACTTTTGGATTATCAACTACCGGACAAAACACAAGTATACAGTTGAACATTCCCACTTCTCTCTGCTGGTTAATGTGCTCTATGAAATTGTGCCCCCTTGTTCCTTGAGATGTGCTGTGCACGTCACCTGTTGTGAAATATACCAATCAAAACAAGTTAAGGATCACACAATTCTTTTATATTATTATAGTCATGACATATGAACTCTAGTAATATAAAATAACCGGGTGATCCTCGACTATTTTTGAGTAGTATACATGTAATCTCGCCTATGATACCCGTCCCAAATTCCCCACCATGGAATCGAACATTTCTGGTTTGTTTCATTTTTAGCGAGCACCAAACATGGATGTACACTTTCCTAAGCCCGACATTTTAGTATTTAAGAGGTGAGGTGAGGTGAAATGGGGTTTAACGTCGCGTCCAAGATTATTGCACTTATATAGCGACGTGCATGTATGTGTGTGTGTTTGTGTGGCTGCTTGTACTAGTCCGGACTGATGCCGATTTATAGTGCCAGCTCACTGAGATACCATGTCGCAGTTTAACATGAATACCCCACTCAGACACAGTATACTGACTCCGAGCCGACCAGTCCCTTAATGTCGAGCGCCAGACAGGGTAACAACAAGTACCATCTTTTAACGTCTTTTGGTATGACGCGGCCGGGGATCGAACCCCGGACCTTCCGCTCTCCGGGCGGACGCTCTACCACTAGACCACGGAGGCGGTCTAGTATATAAGGAATGGAAAAGGGATACTCACAAGTGTCAGCATGGTGTTGGCGATATAAATGTAAATGTCGTGTTTAGGATCAAAAGTATCAGTCCCATGTGCTTGGAATCTTTCTATCAGGTGGTCAACTTCCCGGTAGATAGTATCTTTCGATGTGGACTCTAGAACAAAAAAACATATATTGAATGCGTTGAGTTTAACGTCGTTTTAAACAGTATTTCAATTGTAACACTTTCTGTTATGGATGAAATTGTTCAAACAAAAGTTTACATAGACTATTAGCACAGATATGACACAGAGGTGCGCACTGACCATAATCAGGGCGAATCTGGGATTCGAACTCATGAACTCCGGATCCTGATGCGCAGTGCAAACCTTGAAACAAATCTCATCGAAGTTGCTTTTGACTCACGGAGACCGTTGATCGACCGTGTGTGTGTGTGTGTGTGTGTGTGTGTGGTGTGTGGTGGTGTGTGGTGTGGTGTGGTGTGGTGTGGTGTTGTGTGGTGTGGTGTGGTGTGGTTATGGTGTGGTGTGGTGTGGTGTGGTGTGGTGTGGTGTGGTGTGGTGTGGTGTGTGTGTGTGTCGTGTGGTGTGTGGTGTGGTGGTGTGTGGTGTGGTGGTGTGTGGTGTGGTGTAGTGTGGTGTGGTGTGGTGTGGTGTGGTGTGGTGTGGTGTGGTGTGGTGTGGTGTGGTGTGGTGTGTGTGTGTGTGTGTGTGTGTGTGTGTGTGTGTGTGTGTGTGTGCACAGTGTGTGTGCACAGTGTGGTGGTGTGTGCAGCGTGGTGGTGTGTGTGTGTGGTGTGGTGGTGTGTGTGTGTGGTGTGGTGTGGTGTGGTGTGGTGTGTGTGTGTGTGTGTGTGTGTGTGTGTGTGTGTGTGTGTGTGTGTGTGTGTGTGTGTGTGTGTGTGTGTGTGTGGCTACTTATACTAGGCCGGGCGTTTTTCGCTTTTATAGTGCTAGTTCACTGCGAAACCATCCCACAGTTTAACATGGCGACCCTACTCGAACACATAATCTCCTGCCTCCAGGAACAGTCCTTGTTTTATCTCGTAACAGCTTAGGCCTTACTTGGGCCCAACAAACTTGCGTGCGTGCGTGCGTGCGTGCGCACGTGTGTTGTTGGTGTGTGTGTATGGATGATCCAACAAGTCAAGCATCAAGCACATTTTTTTTTATTCATGAATCTTTATGCTGTATTTATCCTTCCCGTCCCTTCTCAGATCACAGAATATCAGACTATCAAACGATCGTCACCTTACACTATAGATAAAGCTTCAAAATATCACCAGACACATTGTGAGGTCCTCGCACACTCTCTATGATAACTGTGAGACCTGTTAGTATTAATTACATATTCTGATAAGTGTGAGACAGATATGAGATCATTGAAGCATCAGCAGCTGGAGCCTGACATAGATGCGACCTGAGGGGGTGTGCCTTACCATCTAATCATCAGCTGTTTACATACATGCATATCACAAGTCCCGCCCCAAGTTCTCGGTTCCAAACGAGGTGAAGGAGTTCTGTTTTTTCCCACTATTAACAAACATACCGCATTGAACTAATAATGGAGCGCGGGTTGACTTCGACAGTTCGAGATAAAGGGTTCCACAAAACTAGAGTCAAACATAAAATACACATGAATTAAATATGATCTGCAGACAGAAACAAGAAACCAAGAGGAATATGACGGCCCTGATGTCCTTTAAGCATATAACTCAACTCCACTTAAAGCTTGAAAACGCAAAGATGCTTAATTGTGTTGAACGTCGATCTCCTGGAGCAACTTATTATTTTGTATATACATGTTGTTGCTTTACACCGCCCTTAGCAATATTCCAGCTGCAAATTTAACAAAATCAAAATATCAAATCCAACTTTCTACCCATCAATTGATGTAATGTTTACACAAATGTACGGTAAAATGTCCGGTTATTTTCAATCCCCATCAAGATGTACAGCAGTTTTAAAGTAGGTGATTTAGTGAGTTAAAATTTAACGTAGCATCGGCATTATTTCAGCCATATAGCGACGACAGCAGTATTACAAGGCAGTATTATTTGAGATGTGACCTTCATCTTAATACTGTAAACGCATAGAGTCCATATCACCATATGTACAGTAAAGTACGTTTATAACGAACACGCTTATAACGAACTGACGGATATAACGAACTTACTTTTTGGTCCCGACTACCTGCTGTAGTCATGTTGTACAGTTAACTACGATTATAACGATCTCGAAGGAACAACTAGCTTTAGTTTGTTATAACCGTAGTTCGTTATAAGCATATATACAGCATAACTATAGCAAATAGTCGGGACAAAAAAATCCGTTCGTTATATCCGTCAGTTCGTTATAAGCGTGTTCGTTATAAACGTACTTTATTGAATATGTACTTATAACGAACTACGGTTATAACGAACTAAAATTAGTAGATCCTTTGAGTTCGTTATAACCGTAGTTTACTGTAGTATTAATTTTTAATTATCCCTTAAGTTACATAACCACAATTTCCTTTGACCTTGGGGATAACAAGCACTCACCGCTTCCGTGAGCCCGTATGACTTGGTGGAGGACTTTCCGGAACTGGACTACCTTCGGCGTGTAGGGCTGGAAGATTATGTCGCTCGGCAGGACATATTTTCCGGGGAAAATTGGCGGCCTGTCTGCAAACGCGTCCGCCAGAGCTGGAGAAGCGAAAGCTTCTTTCATCATATCATAGGAGTCCACGATAACAATGTTCCGACCAAAAATGTTCAGACGGAATATGCCATTAAACCTTTTTCTGAATTTCTCCACACTGTGGTGAAGGCGCACAATTTCAATCTGGTGAAAGTTGCCAATGATGGGAAGACCGGAAGGTCCTGGGGGTAGGCTGCCTTGGTTCTTGCTTCTCCCGAAGAGGAATTTCAAAGAAGCCACAAGGACGCATGCAGCAACTCCAACGAGGATCACCTCCATGTCAGCTACGTTGGGTCAATACTGGAATCTGCAAAGAGAAAGTCGACCACCATAGTTTTTTGTTTAACAGCAATCCAGCATTGTATATGACGGATACCTATGATTAACGCTGAACCAGACAAATTCAGTGGTTGATGTTTTGAGCAACGATCAGTGTGGACACGATGACACACCTCGTCCCAAGGCTACCCTAACAGCTTACGCCAGCATATAGTTTCTGGGCACAGACAAAGCCAGATTTCGCACAAGAGCATCACAACCATATGCAAACCGCCAAGTACCCTCCAAAAGAAATTTCAGGAAACTTGACCAAAAAAATATATATTTTCCTACCTTAGATAATTTTGTTCACTAAAGTCTATGACACCAGATGATGGAGGAGTGTTTAACGCTGCAAACTGCAGTAAACTGCAGTGACTGTGTTTTGTACATCAACGTAATGTCTTGACAAGTTCCTTTAGCGCGCGATAGCGTTCCTATCTCTAATCAGGAAGTACAAGTATTTACAGTGTGATAGCCTTCAATTCGACCCGGGCTGTAAGGGATATATTGATTACTGAGCATAATTTATGTCTGTGAGATTGTGTGATGGAGTGCCGGATGTTTCACACCTTTAATAGCATTATTCCAGCAATATCTGGTATGGTCAGGTATTTATCAAAACGTATACAAGGTAATATCTTAAAATTACCAAATACCAATCAAACATCATGCAACATATGTGTTATAATGTTAAACGCAGAGCTAACATACTTGCCACGCAGGTTTTCCTCGAAAATGAATACAAAGTGTCATGCAGTTTCTCCTTGACCTCTCGGTAAACCTTAGGTTTACGCTTCACAAATCAAGTTCAAGAAAAAAGCTGTGCATCAGCCTCAGTTACATATCCTGGCTGAAATGTAGGCCTTTGCGACTTTTCACTCAACATAACCTCAGAGTCTGTTTCGAGAATAACAAACGATTATACGGATTAACGGTCCTGAGTGAGCGATATGGTGTTAATCTCGAGCCTCTGTGTGTGTGTGTGTGTGTGTGTGTGTGTGTGTGTGTGTGTGTGTGTGTGTGTGTGTGTGTGTGTGTGTGTGTGTGTGTGTGTGTGTGTGTGTGTGTGTGTGTCTGTGTGTCTGAGTGTGTGTGTGTGTCTGTGTGTGTGTGTGGTGAGGAGGGGGGGCTACACAGCTGGGGTTAAATGGCAGTTCTAGCAAATGTGATTGCAACTTCAAATGTTGAGAATTACATGTGTTAATTACGCAATTAAGCAATTAAATGATAACATCCGCATACACGCAAACACACACACACACACACACACACACAAAACACACACACACACACTACACACAAGCAATGAGGAGGTTTAAACTAAAATCTCGATATAGGCAGCCTGGAGGTCAAACTCCACTCAAACTCCACGCAAACAACATTCCTGACCTGAATAGAGCCTAATATTTTAGCCTACAAGCCACACGACCCACTATAGTTAAACACTCCGTTAGACCCCATCCGTTGTCGAGTGGCAGAGTGTCCGCCCAGAGAGCGGAAGGTCCTGGGTTCGATCCACGCCGCGTCATACCAAAAGACGTTAAAAGATGGTACTTGTTGTTACCCTGCCTGGCGCTCGGCATTAGGGGGCTAAAACAAGGACTGGTCAGCTCGGAGTCAGTATACTGTGTCTGAGTGGGGTATTCATGTTAATAACATACGGCATGGTATCTCAGTGAGCTAGCACTATAAATCGGCATCAGTCCGGACTAGTACAAGCAGCCACACACACACAGACACACAGACACACAGACACACACACACACACACACACACACACACACACACACACACACACACACACACGGGGAGTCAAAAGCAACTTCGATGAGATTTGTTTCAAGGTTTGCACTGCGTATCAGGATCCGGAGTTCATGAGTTCGAATCCCAGATTCGCTCTGATTATGGTCAGTGCGCACCTCTGTGTCATATCTGTGCCAATAGTCTATGTAAACTTTTGTTTGAACAATTTCCTCCATAAAAGAAAGTGTTACAATTGAAATACTGTTAAACGCGACGTTAAACTCATACAAACAAACCACACACACACACACACACACACACACACACACACACACACACACACACACACACACACATACATTTTTGACAGGTACACTACGTCGCAATATAAGTGGAATAATATCTTGGACGAGACGGTAAACCCGATTTCACCTCACTTAAACGCTCCGTTACATACCACTGTAGGACACATACCTTTGCCTGGAAATCAAAAGTAAGTTACATCAAAAGGAGGTAAGGTGTGGCGTACAAGGTAGTCGTTGAACGCGTGAGAATCAGGTGAGATTGCTTTCTGTCAACCGAACAGAAATCAGTCATCCAGTAGCGCGAGGTAACTTACTTTTGAATCGTAGTGTACATATACACAGTGTAGTCACGACGAACACAGCCACAGGGGCCAAATACGTTATAATGTGTCACGCTATCTGATATGCAAACACGGACATAAAAGTATTGTGTGCATGTCAATGTCATTGTGGAATCCTATTAATGTCCCCATTAAAACATGCAATTCCAATTAAAGTCTGCTCGTCCCGTTTATCTCGATAAAGCATATCTTTATTTATAAAATTAAAACACTCAGGATGGACCGTGTCTTGTTTCCACCATGTTCATTTTTATAGTGCTGTTTCCGCATATATGTCTCTCATGGTTTTAAAAAAAGGCCCAGCTTGTATACTGTAGGAGGCGACAAAATGGACCGGATGGTCAAGCTCGGAGACGTCTTTTCATCGTACTGATGGCGGGGGCACGGGTGGCCCAGTCGTCTAAGGCGCCGCGATTCGCTGTGCAGAGTTGTGTCCCTTGGGCACGCCAGAAACCTATGATTGTGGGTTCGAATCCAGGTTCGCCACGATTATGTTTCGAGGTTTGTCAGCACCATACCCGTGCTCGTGGGTTTCACCGAAGTGGTAAACGTCTAAGACCTGCATCACTTCGGGCTTTCCTCCCACATTAAGCTGACACGCCGTGATATAACTGAAATACTGTTAAAAGCGGCGTTAAACCCAACTCACTCACTCACGTACTGATGGCGTGGAAGGGGCCTCTTAACCTTCTGATCAGAGGTCGGACGCCTTGTCCAAATGACCAAAAAGGTTAACCCCGCCTGCAAGCTGACAGGGTAAGGATGTGATCTGTGGGATGACTCCACGCCCTGCTACATACTCCCCCATCAACAGAAGGCACGTCCCGGGCCGCACAGTAGGGAACTGAGGCTTATTTTGCTCAAATCTAATATGAACGTGCTCAGCCCCACGTTGGCCGCCAATGTAACAGCCATAAAATTACCGAGTCCCGTGATGGGATTCGAACCACGGACCACGAACCAAGGTAAGGATGTCATCTGTGGGATGACTCCACGCCCTGCTACAAAGTCTTCGGCGTATAAAAACAAGCAAACATACAACATCTCTCAAAAGGGATGTTAAGCAAAGGGAATGGGTTTATTTCAGTATCTGATTCCGAGTTTGCCTTATAAATTACGCCCAAACACTGACACAGCTTCACATCGTGCCCTATTGAGGATATCAAGTAGACGTCCATTTACTGCATGGGTAATCAAACAGGTACATTCAGTTATGAGTGTCGACACATGACAAATCGTCGAATCTGTTTCTGTTGAAATTTCAAACATGGGATAAAGAAGTTACATTTCCAGAACGCTGACATTTGTTACATTTGTAAGAAAATCATTGAAATGTACATACGTGTGTATAGCTTACCTTTAATACCCGGCTCACGACAGCCTGTCCTCACCTCCAGCACATTGAATGTTGAAGTGGAGATATGAATAATAACGCGTTAGATAGGTAACACTCCTCATAGACCCGGTATTGCTGCTATGCGTGTACGTGTGCGAGTTTGTTGTGATGACAAAAAAAAACAACGCGCACAAGTACATGACCTGTGAAGGACAAACGGAGTACTACAAAAATAGCATTTTAGCGCGATTACAACGAGTCGGGTTTCTGACAGCCTGTTCATTCAGAAATGTAGGCCGCGACGGGAAGACTTTGCGTTTAATCGGACGGTGTGGTATCTCCACAAAGATTGGCTGTATAGCAAAGGACAAGGTATGTCATTATTTTCAAATGGGTTGAGCTGCGGATGTTTTCTTTGAATAACATAGACTCAAACTGGGCAGGTCCCATTCACAACGGCTTTACATTACCGGTAGTGTTAATTCACATTGAACATTTTTTCACATGGAAAGACTCATTGTCATGTTGATGTGAATTATGTTATGTCTACAGCTATTGAAGAAGTAATTTTAATAGTACCTATCGACAGACTGCTATACGCCCCAAACGATTACCAAGGGTCTCAGGGTGGGAATAGCCTCTGCAATTCAACCCATGCTTGTTGCAAGAAGCTAAAAAGTGGATCGGGTGGTCTGTGAATTGGTTGATTGCATGTCATCTTACCCCGACGACGTGGTACGGTGCTCATAATATCTATCACCGGTTTGCCAGGTCCAGACGGCGGAGTGTTAACCGGTTGTACGTACTCTGGCCTGCATACTTCTGGCTTGAATAAACCTATCTCAGCATATTAGTAGCATAGCTGGAAATTAAACGTTCAGGGCAATCGCACCTGATAGGAGGGCACTGTTCCCGAGACGTCTGATTAGCTGTGCAGGGCTACGGTCCTTAGGCGTAACAGAATCCTACGATCGTGGGGTCGAAAACCCTAATAATATTATTATCCTTGGTTTGTCAGCAGAAGAGCATTTCGCCAGGCACCCGCACGGTGTTCCTCTTATGTTACGCATGACACATCGCGATATACAGTGACTGGAAAAGTGAACAAAGTCGCGTTGACCTGTCTGGCTCGCGGTGAAGGTATACGATCACAGTAGGTGGGGTGATATATGGCGATGTATAGACACTCGTGTTGGGACTTATCGCGCAGGCGCTTTAACACGGCTACCCACTGGTTAATTTGACAAATGCCAGGTGTAAAGGAAATCAGTTCACATAAAAAGATCTTAGTGATATCACAATCATCAGAGGTTACTTTACTCTATATTTGTCACTTTATTGCCAAGTATACGGGACCCGACTTTTTATATGAGTTTTTGCCTCAGGTTGCACAAAAATGGGGTTTCCCGCAGCAAAATACAATAGAAGTAGGTTAAACTTGGGTTTAACGTCCCTTCAGTAATCTTATAGATAACCCGCAGCGTGTCCGCTACGTGTGTGGTGGTTGGGTTAGGGAAGGGGGTGGGGGGTGGTGGGGGGGGGGGGGGTGAGGTGAACGTCAAGCAGGCCCTGCGATAGTCACAGTCGTGAAAACCACAGGCTGACAGTGCAAGGATCATGTTCGGTCTGAATTCGAACCCAGGTTCCTCTGATCCAGATGCATCAGACCGTTATGAACACATGCTCTCCACTATAAGAGACTTCATTGATGTCCACCTCCTTATTATGAGATTTATTCTACACAATGTCATCGATAAATTCTCTCTCTAATGTGTGTCACCTCTAAATGCCATTAGGGGCGGTCGGGTAGCCTAGTGGTTAAAGCGTTCGCTCGTCATGCCGAAAACCTGGGTTCGATTCCCGACATGGGTACACTGTGTGAAGCCCATTTATAGTGTCCCCCGTCGTGATATTGCTGGAATATTGCTAAAAGCGGCGTAAAACGATACTCACTCACTCACTCTAAATGTCATTCAAAGACTTGATTCGCAGATTGTCATCTAATCATGTAAGGGGTGGTGAGGTAGCCGAGTGGATAAGGCGTTCGCTCGTCATGTGCGATTCCCCACATGTGTGAAGTTCATTTTGGGGTGCCACTGACTATCATTTACACATTCCGTTTTGCTTGAAATCACGTGTCAATCGTGGGGTTCAGGATTAGGATTGGCTGACAACACCATATGCTGGT
The DNA here is from genome assembly GCF_022045235.1 of Haliotis cracherodii. NCBI lineage: Eukaryota > Metazoa > Mollusca > Gastropoda > Lepetellida > Haliotidae > Haliotis > Haliotis cracherodii. Next base: position 9,023,223 of record NW_027266343.1, read on the forward strand.
TGTCATGGGCGACTGTATTTGTCGGATGGAACTTTTAACGCGTTACACATAAGAGTGAGTTAGGTGTAAAGCCGCTTTTAACAGTATTCCAGTATATCGCGGCGTGTCAGCTTAATGTGGGAGGAAAGACCGACGTGATGTAGGTCTCAGACGTTTACCACTTCGGTGAAACCCACGAGCACGGGTATGGTGCTGACAAACCTCGAAACATAATCGGGGCAAACCGGGATTCGAACCCACAGTTATAGGTTTCTGACCCAAGGGACGCAAATCTGCACAGGGATACACATAAGAGAAATGACGGATTGTGTGCCCTGGTTTAACCTAATCCTCAAGACTTGGAGGGGGACAAACGATATACATTTAATACGGACTAGCTGTGAACATTTAAAAGGAACAAGCTGTGAGAAACCAACCAATCGAATTTTGTAGAATCATTACGATATTGCAATCAAATCCGCCAATACGGTGAAGAGAAATATGTCTTTTAAAATTTTCGCCGGTAATGTAAACATTACTCTTGACTTAGTGGGTGAAGCGTCTACCAGGAGAGCGGAAGGTTGGTGGTTCGATCCCCAGCTGCGTCATGCCACGAGACGTTAAAAGGTGGTCTTTGTTGTTTCCCTTAGCACAAGCACACACACACACACACACACACACACACACACACACACACACACACACACACACACACACACACACACACACACACACACACACACACACACACACACACACACACACACACACACACACACACACACACACGGTCGATCAACGGTCTCGGGGAGTCAAAAGCAACTTCGATGAGATTTGTTTCAAGGTTTGCACTGCGTATCAGGATCCGGAGTTCATGAGTTCGAATCCAAGATTCGCCCTGATTATGGTCAGTGCGCACCTCTGTGTCATATCTGTGCCAATAGTCTATGTAAACTTTTGTTTGAACAATTTCCTCCATAAAAGTAATTGTTACAATTGAAATACTGTTAAACGCGACGTTAAACTCAACGCATACAAACAAACCACACACACACACACACACACACACACACATTTTTTGACAGGTACACTACGGTCAGCGTGAAGACAACTTCTATGTTATTGATTACAAATAAACATGTATGATTTTGCGAATTTTATGAAACTGAAATTAAGGAGATCAATTGGCAGTCCTTGCAAATGTTATTCAAGCCATTCCAAAATTTCTTCTTGTAAGCATTATGATGTATGTATATATATATATCGCTAGCATTAACCTAATCAAACCTCTCACACACACACATATATAGTATATACATGAATGCCCCGCGCCATCCAAGTGCACTAATCTTGAACTCGGCGTTAGACCCAATTTCACCCCACCTTATTGACCTTGCCAGATTCATTGTCACGTATGCAACCAAGAACTAATACTAACTCTAAATCACGCATTTTAGTTGACGGTCAAGTTGACACATTTATAGTCTATATGCTACTCACAGCAATATTCGGGATATGTAAAGGCGATGGTATGGATAATAAATGCCACTGAAAATAGTTTTCATGTTCATCAAAACCGTAGTCAATCATGCTTCTAACGATCAATGATTTCGTTTCATTATTATTAAATATAGACCCAGTCACCCAAGATATTATTGACAGCCTCGGAAACAATAACCGTGGCATTGTGGTTTTCCGAGGTAAAAGCAAGTTACATATTTTTCATATTTATAATTTATTCTGCAACGAAAGTATGATATTCATATTCTCTGGAAAAAGAATTTCACGACTCAGAATGACACTCACGAATTATTGCAAAGTCATATTGCTGACGCCACACGTTGGGGTGTAGGGGGGGCGGATGAGGATGAGCACATCCTGCCCCAGCGGTTGCATCCGCCGCCTTTAAAGGTTGAGGTCACTATGCAGTTGACCTTTGTAAATACTTTACATATACACCAGCTCGTATACTTACCACTGTCGCTGTAAGATCCAAACAACTGAAAAAACTAGTTTGAAATGACACTCTTACCAAGACACCTCAACATGTCAGCCTGTTGTTTGAGCCATACAGCTGGAATATTGCGAACTGTGACATTAAAAAAAACTATATGTATCATCACGGACGTATATGCATCTTTGGTCTCGGTAATGCGCAGCAGTTTGGCTATTTCAGACTCACGGTGAACTGGACGTATCGGTTACCGTATTCTCAGATTCATTAAACGTTTTTCATGATCATCAGCTGGTGTGCTGTCACTGAAAACGAGGGCTACCTATTCGGCCCCGTTATAAACATTTGTCAATGTGTTGTAGGATTTACAACTAACCACATCTCCGATTGGCAAATTCAAATCATAACAATATAAATTATTTTAAAACATATATACCTTTCTTTTCCTTGAACACTCAATTCCAAATCCGTAAATCTTTTAGGATTCCAGATAAAAAACGACAACCATGGTCCACGGTATCCGTAGTCTGACAAGAGCTTGCTCTGCGTTCGATATAAAACGAGCAGCTGTTGCCGTAAAAGTGTGTAAATAGGATGATTCCATTTGTCTGCACGTCTGTTGCCCGTGGTTGTTTAGTTAATGCATCTGTAGCTCGATCATGTTGATCCTGCTAAGCTGGTAATTATTGGAACTTGGTATATATTACTCGTAGGATTTAAGCTTATTCATTGTTGTACCTACAGTCTGTTCGTGCTTGCTCATATAGATCTATATCTAGATCTGCGAGTATCTAATATAACAGAACGCATCTCATTCGACGCAACGACAAGGATCCTTGAAGTTGAAAATTATTTTTGTTAAATTATCGTATAAGGTATTTTGTTGTCTCGAAGTTAAATTGTTTAAAATGTTTTTGATAAAGGTTCAGAAATCAATTGTGCTACTGTGGTTCATTTAGAGGTGAGATGAATAAATATACACACCGGGACACATGTTAGACAGTCCCTCGTTTATATCTATCCCTTAGACATATCTGCATACCACATTGATCTCATATCTATAAAGGGGGCACGAGTAACCCAGTCGTCTAAGGCGTCGTGATTCGCTGTGCAGTTGCGTCCCTTGGGCACGCCAGAAACCTATGATTGTAGGTTCGAATCCCGGTTTTCCTCCCAAATTAAGCTGACACGCTGTGATATGACTGGAATACTGTTAAAAGCAGCGTTAAACCCAACTCACTCACTATCTCATGCGACCCGTGAAGATCCGGGGTAGAATAGGTCTTCAGCAACCAATGCTTGCCGTAAAAGGCTACCATGCTTGTCGTAAAAGGCGACCAACGGGATCGGGTGGTCAGGCTCGCTGACTTTGTTGATGCATGTCATCGATCCCAATTGCGTGGATCGATGCTCATGATGTCATCACTGGATTGTTTGGTCCAGCTGAGTGCGGCGTTACACAACAAACAAACAAACAAACAAACTTTCTCATGCAACGGACACATAAATAGTAAGGAAATGCTAATGCCTTCAATAATAAGGCAACACACTTGTTGTGTAAGTAAGTCAGTCAGTCAGTCACTCTAGGTGCACCCACCCTCACATCACGCCAATCCCCAGCCAACCCACTGCCAATTAAACCGTATTCATAGTGCAGCAAATGTTGATGATACTCGCATACTAGTCAATGTGTATTCTGCGTCCATGTATGGACTAGACAGATGTGTGCACGGGTGGCCCAGTCGTCTAAGGCGCCGCGATTCGCTGTGCAGAGTTGCGTTCCTTGAGCACGCCAGAAACCTATGATTGTGGGTTCGAATCCCGATTCGCCCCGATTATGTTTCTAGGTTTGTCAGCACCATACCCGTGCTCGTGGGTTTCACCGAAGTGGTTAACGTCTGAGACCTGCATCATTTCGGACTTTCCTCCCACATTAAGCTGACACGCCGCGATATAACTGGAATACTGTAAAAAGCAGCGTAAAAACCCAACTCACTCACTCACTCATTCCTATAAATGTGTGAAAGAAGATGGATTCCTGCTGAAAAGTTAAGAAAGATATGTGTTCCTTCAGATGACCCTAGCCTAGATCAAGGTAAGCATTGGTCTTCAGTAACCCATACGTAAGAAGCGATTAACGGGATTGGGTGGTCAGCCTCGGGGACTTGGTTGATGCATGTCATCGTATCCCAATTACGTGGATTGATGCTAATCATATCAGTCACGAGATTGTCTGGTCCAGACTTAATTATTTACAGACCGCCGTCACATGGCTTGAATATTGCCGAGTGCGGCGTTAAACCACAAACAAAAATAACGAATTCTTCAGACAATAGTTGGTGCTTGGCCCTCCCATATGAAGCAGAGCAACAAACAAGAAGTGTGGTGAAACACCTATTGCCTTCGAACAGGTACAAGATCGTTCAATATATACTAGTAATGGCTTTTGGATTCTGCATTGCAATATGGGTAGATCACAGTGTAAACATGATGGACAAGACAATTAATAGTGGATACGGTGAATTGTCTATTTTACATGAAAATATCTGTAATCGGTGCCTGGCGTTCTTCCTAGGATATATACAGACTATGGATAACAGGAGAAAACTTAATGTGTTGGGAGATGAGGTTGAATACTACTCGTGACGTACTTTTTGAATTCAAACAATGCAATGACATCATTAAACAATAAAAGTCGTCATATGTGTTTCATGTGTGAACAGCAGTTGACGTGGGCAAGAAGGTTTATATACCAATTCCTGAAAATAATAAGCTTTTTATAGACCTTGTCTGAAATAGAGTTTATAAATAAAATCAAAATACCGTAATTGCATCAGCTAACTTTGAAGTAAGTCAAACGTGTTAATGGCCTCACACCAGCTCCTTCTCTCAACGCGGCTTTTGGCAACTGAGTGTAAATATCCCTAGTGTTCTGTTGTTATTATTTTATTTCTACCGCGGGCAATATTGGCTCAGCTGGGCGTGATTCTGCACCTGCTGATTTGGGGTTGTTTGTAATACCTCTGAAGTTGAAGAGCTGTTGCAATGCATCTGTGCTGTACTATGTAAGCCTGTCTAACTTCGTTTTTTGCTTTGGATCCTCCCTTCTGAGGGATCGGGGTCAAGGGGAGCATAGTATCCCAGTCGTCTTGGACGCCCATATGCGCTGTGCAGAGTTGCGTTCCTTGGGCACACCAGGAACCTGTTTTCGTGAGTTCGATCCTGGTTTGCCCTGAAATTAAAGGTTTGTCAGATCATACCCGTGCTTGTGGATTTCAGCAAAGAGGTAAACGTCTGAGACCTGCATTTCGGGTTTTGTTCCCACATTAAGCTGACACGCCGTTGTATAACTTGCTCACTCTCAGGGATCGACGTTTTATGGTGTGATGAGGAGAGGGCAGGGTGTTTTCGTGAATATCCTTTTAGTCAGCATGTACTTATCCACACCACATTATTTTTTTCAGAATATTCATCATTCCACACAAAAACTCCAATTTATCCACCCATTATATTTCAAATTGGTGGTCGCTAAGTGGTCACAGCCACCCAATTGTCCAAAATTAATATTTGTTCCGTTACTCGCTTTTCAAGTTGCACTCAAGTCGTGGGTTCGAATCCGCCCTCATTATGATCCCTCGTCGTGTCACTAAGAGGTAAACAAGGGCATTTCTTTCCAGTCAACTATTAGTGCCAAAGTATTGCAATAACATAGCAGTAAGGGACTGTAGCTCATCTGGATATGTAGCTTTAAATGTCAGCAAAGATGGTCAATTAGCATTGCTATTCTAATGCCCTTTTCATAAATGCTGATGTAACAGTAAATTCTATAGATTTTCACAAACTATAATGTCATCAAAAGAATAAACATAGATTAACAATTTCAGCTTTCTAAACATTGTACATTTTTTTAATAACGCACGACGTAGTACCTCCCCTTAGACCACAGGATTCGGAGTCCTGACACATGTCTTGTATAGAACACTGGCTCGTTTTCTGAAAAAATCTGATTCAATATTCATATATCACGTTAAGTTGAAACATATGAATCATTTAGTATGCTAAACGGGACACCAGAATTTCATTGTATAGATGACCAATCTCATAACAATCAGATCTTTATAGATCAGATACAATCAGACACGATAACTCCAGGCATGAAGATCTAAGAACCCCTCCATAGCAGCCAATCAGCGTCAAGCCTTTAAGTTCTGGTTTGAGTCGGCAAAGCATTCAGTCAAGCCTATCTGATTTCTGCATCACGAAAGTTTATATAATCTGGGAGTTCCAAATACAACAGACATAAAGCCGGTCTACTATATTGTTCTGGATATTTAATACCCCCTGTCGTTCCCGGGTGCAATGACGTCAACACCCAAAGGGTGTACTATCAAGGGAATATTTGTATTCTGTGGCGGTTTTCCTTTGCTAAGATCGATATTTCCTAATTGATGTAACGAAATGAAGGCGAAAGGTTTGGAGAATCAGATTGGCTCAAGAACAAAGAACAATTGCGTCATACATTTATAGTTATATAGATTGGACAAACACAGTTCGTTCAGATTTCACCTGACGCGACCTTCCATGGAGGTGTAACAGCGTAAAAGATCCAATTGTGTAGGTTACATGTCTTGGTTAGCATGTAGAGTTACTGACTATCTACACAATCACACACGTTCATTTAAACGAGGGAGTAGTAATTGTTAACTGAGTTATATACAATCGTCGTAACGTTCTGCACACAAGCTAACTTAGAAGTGAATCATGAAATCTGTCCAGAAATTACACGTTTTCAGAAGTCCATTTTCATTTCATCCGGAGCCGTATCTTGTACGCTGGTGTTTTCAGAACAATCCCCTGCCCATAGAGCCGTGGATCGGGAGGAGGGAGGGGCGATGCCTCATCCTCTACGATGTCGAAATTCTGCAAGATATTGGCCACACAAAGGAAGGTACGGAGACGCGATAAACTCTCCCCAGGGCACATCCTCTTTCCAAGGCCGAATGGAATAACACTGCAATAAAAGTGTCTTGTCGTTCAATACAAATTCCTGTCCAATGGATCAATAGAGGTAGCTCATGATCTCATTAAAACTGCATCTTCTATTCCGATACAATTCCTCTCTTTGAGAAGATCCATGGGAGGTTGAGTCAGCTAAACCCTAAAGCACCTAATTCCTCAGTACATGGATTGAGTGAAGCATTCTGGCCGGTAAATCAGATTTCTGTAGCTCGTTTTAGAAAGCTGACATTCACGAAGTTAAACACAGGTTGACTTCACTCTCACTGTGTGACTTTCTTGTGGGGTGAAGTCAGATCTTCACGCAAAGAGGTACCGTATGGGAGTAAAGAACCTAGGATTAATGAAATGGAATGGCTCATGTTTTGATATTGTTTTACTTAAGAAATCTACCCTAAACACTTTTTTTCCATTAAATTTCACTTTCGACTATAGAAAGTACAATACAGTTTTCTTATGATTACGAAAATGGTTGATTCGCTGTTGTTAATTGTACTGATTATCCCAAACTGCTAAATATACGCGTTCACATCAACGAATGTCATTGGTCAAACTGATTTTCTGGTTATTCAGAGCTAAGCTTGCATGAATGACTGCAAACATTACCTACATGTCAATGCTTTTAATGCCTTATAATATTATTCAACAGCGGCGCGGCTCAGAGTTGCTGAGAAGTAGTTTAGTGAGTACGTAGTACAGTAGAAAGTAAACATGGTTGAAGCGTACTCAATGGCTGACTTCGGAAGGCAATGTGAGGTAAGTGTTATCAATGTAAACCCCTGTGGGATAATGTCCCTGTGCTGGTGGAAAGAGGCGACTCGACGGATGGGGTGGTGGGGTTCAGTGACCTGGTTAATAATTTGCTACTGGATCCTGTTGGTATTGAAAGGTGATCATAATATCCTTCACTGGTTTGTCTGTTCAAGACTACTTTGCACGATTCCGACCACATCGTAAGCATGTGTTTATGAATCATTGGCAAATAGTGATGATACCAGAGGTCCCACCGGTGCCACACGTCACAAACACGTGCAAATGCAAGTCGATGTGGCACCTGGATAAACACGTGAACATCTGGCGCCAGTAAGTGAGTTGGGTTTAACGCCGCTTTGAACACTACTATTCCATCTATCACGGAGTCTCAGCTTCAAAGGCCCGAAGTAATGCAGGTTCTAACATTGGTGAAACCCATAAACATGGGCATGGTGCTGACAAACCAAGAAACATAACCTGGCGTACAGGAATTTGAACCACAATCATTGGTGTCTGGCGTGCCCAAGGGACGCAACTCTGCACAGCTAATTGCGGCGCCCAAGACGACTAGGCCAGCCGTGCCCCTTAACAAATGATACACGTCAAACTAGGTAGGTGTCATCAAAATCAGACATCATTTTGTGTCACTGATCATGTAGCGCCAAACTGTCCTGCACATATCTACCATAAAACTTTATGAAAGCTTTACAAGGTAAGAATACGGGTTAAAGTAAAACATATATAAATAACAATATTGCAATAAAAGCACGCTATTTCAACACTACAACTAGAATGGACAACTACGTGTATTCACAATTTTCGACACAGGCTAATTTCCAATTAGAGTTAACAGACTTGCTTCCTTATGATACAAAAGCATCCCTTGTGATTGCAAAGTCGTAGCAGTCAGGCAAACCATGCTTGAAAGTGAACATTCCATCACTATTGGTACATTTAGCGGGTTCGTCCTCGAAAGGTTGTTTGGAGATATTCATGCGTGAAGCCACTGTGGCGAAATGACCTCATCATGTCTTGGCTGACAACTCAAGTACTGTAGATGAGACCAATTGTTAGTTTAGTTTCATAAAGTATAGTGATGCCAAGCAGGGTGTCTCACCTTTGTTGCATACGATCCCGAATATATCATTTTATTATTGCTTTGAGATGATTATATGGGACAAGTGGTATAGATAGTGGCTTGTCCAGAGCTCCATGCTTTGAGGTACCTGCTGTGCAAACATGGCTGTGCAACAAACAAAAACAAGTTCACATTAGCCAGTAGGTTCGTCATGTCGTTCAAAGATCTCAAGCACTTCTACATGAATGGCGGAAAGGCTTTAAATGCCTGAAGGCAAAGGAAAAGATTCTGAAGATATGATAAAAACAAAGCTGTTAAAATAGTGTCGGCCACCGCAGTGACAATTGAGTTCTTGTCTGCGATCCTGGACGAAAAGGTTTAAGATCCAGTGACACTATCAGCTCTTTGGTACAATCCTTGGAGCAGTCAAAAATGGATCTGTGAGAATCATATTTTAATCTTAGTTGATTATCAACGACAAGTGCGATCTTTTAACGTCTTTTGGTATGACGCGACCTGGGATCGAAACCCGGACCCGTATTTTGGAATGACGCGACCTAGTATCGAACCCCGGACCTTCCTCTCTCTCTGGGCGGACACTCTACCACTCGACCACGGACGCGGTTTTCATTGTGATGCAAGCTTGGGTTCACTATGAAACAGTTCTCCAAAGAGAAGATTAAATCATATGCTTGGTTCGACTGATTATTAAACAGTTTAGTGGTACATCAATAATTAAGATCCTAAATGCTCCAAGAAAAAGTATCATGTCTTGATGTACTGAGTCCAATATTTCTACAACTATAGGGGGGCACGCGTGGCCTAGTCGTCTAAGGCGCCGCGATTCGCTGTGCAGAGTTGCGTCCCTTGGGCACGCCAGAAACCTATGATTGTGGGTTCCTATCCCGGTTCGCCCCGATTATGTTTCTAGGTTTGTCAGCACCATATCCGTGCTCGTGGGTTTCAACGAAGTGGTAAACGTCTGAGACCTGCATCACTTCGGGCTTTCCTCCCAAGTTAAGCTGACACGCCGCGATATAATTGTAATAATGTTAAAAGCGGCGTTAAACCCAACTCACTCACTACAACTATAGCAGGCTCCAACCGTAAACAATGGAGCCATAATAGGAACGAATACGTTATCTGTACAAGTGAAGAAAGATTTTCTTATCCCCCCTCCCTACTTTTAAAGAAATGATTTTGAACAAGTAAACAATGAGGGATAGGTGTGGCGAAATCAGTTTAACGTCGCCTTCAAGATTATCAATCAGTTAATTCATATATAACACTGTAAGGCCACAGGCCCATAGTACAGAATACATGACAATGTGGAAGCGGTTAGAGATGTTACAAGGATTCATTTCTTAATAACATGGCATGACATATAAAGAGAGATAGATTTTGTATTGCTCATATTGATATTAAAGAGATAAACTTGTATTTATTTGGATGTGAATAATATTTTTGTTCAATATATTTGTTCCTTAAATTATCATATTTACAACATACAAGTAGAAAATGAAATTCATCTTCGACAATATTTAAAGAACATTGTCTACATAATCTTAAACATTTGGGTATTTTTTTGTGCCTGCCAACTTCAACTATTAACCTGTGTGAGCTGCATCTAAATTGTGTTAATGATATTCTGCATTTTCTTATATTTACATCAGTTAAATATTTTTCTGCGCATATTTGCAGTTTCAAATATCTATAATATTCGCATTTGTTAGAAACATCTACAGTAGATCTCCATGTTTGAAAGTACATGTCAAAAGGCGTCTGCCGTATTTTCAATATAAACATGGCATGATTCTCTAAGAAACATTGTTTGTCCTAGATGTAGCCATACCCACATTTATATAGAAGACATTTAACATTGTATGCCCAATTTTGATCTCCATTCTTTCATACAATAGCATCATATTATAACATTGTATCAAATAAAATACGACTGGGTATTATCAAGAGAGTATTTAAAGAATTCTGTTAAAAAGTCTATCAAATCCAGGGCTTTTCAAGTTTTTCAGATTTTGAATAGCAGATTTCATTTCTTCTTTTGAGATTGGGGAATCTAATATTTCTGCTGCGAAATTGGTTTCATCATTACCAAAACAGTTCAACTGGAAGTTATTTGTGGAATCATCACCGCTGAAAAGATTTTTGAAGTAATTAAACCACTCATGCATTTCTATGTTACTTTTGGTTTCCTTCTTTGAGCTGATACTTTCTTCTAGTTTTTTTCTGCTTCTATCCATGAAATTTTGTTTCTTTTTTCTGCAAGTAGCTTTATACTTATTTTTCGAATCAGTGTACTTAGCAAGTGAGTCTTTATCTTTTAATTTCCTGAAATGGTTTAAAAGAGTGCATCTTTCCTTCTTTAACAACTCACATTTCCAGTGAAACCACTGTTTACTTTCTCTGTTAGGGGTTACTTCACTTTTCATTACATTCCCAGCATATGCAATAGCTTCTGTAAATAACGATACACTTTCATCAATGTTGGTAAAAACAGAATCAATAGCTTTTTTAAGAGGCATGCAAAAGTGTCTGATAACAGTCGTTCTTGGAAAATATCTGCTTTGCTGTTATCCCACTTAAACATTGAATGACTATAGTAGGCGTTATCAAATGATGGTTTTCCACATGAATGAAGCGCTCGTGCAGACATTGTGATAGGCAAGTGCTGTGATTCGTGGCGTGACTCAATATCAACATTTTGGCACAAGTCAAATATATCTATGGTGCTAATAATGTAATCGATAACACTTGCCCCAGCATTGCCAACAAATGTAAATCACCTTTCTCGGAATCACTTCCACAGCGGCCATTCATAATGTGTACATTTAAAACAGCACATAAATTGATAAAACATTATCCAAAGTTATTAAGAATATCTACACAGATTAAACCTGTCTAAGAGAAAGTCCCAGTATGAAGTATCCTGGCCATGGAGATATTCAAGTATATCATCCTCTACATAATCTGGCTCTTTGCCAATTCTTGCATTAACGTCACCCCCTAATTTAAAATGCACGAAACGTCACCAACATCACGTAGGATGCCAATCAGTTCATCCTGAAATAGCAATATACCGTTTTTAGATCATACATTACTGTCATACCATGTAGATCCTTCTGGGTGAATATACACACAGCAGTATAATATGTGTTTTTCAAGTCCAAACAGTGACCTGTCAAGTTGGTTGGTTGGTTGGTTTGTTGTTTAACGCCGCACTCAGCAATATTCCAGCTTTATGACGGCGGTCAGTAAATAATCGAGTCTGGACCAGACAATCCAGTGATTAATATCATGAGCATCGATCCACACAATTGGGATCGATGACATGCATCAACCAAGTCAGCGAGCCTGACCACCCGATCCCGTTAGTCGCCTTTTACGACAAGCATAGTCACCTTTTACGGCAAGCATGGGTTGCTGAAGACCTATTCAATCCCGGAATACCTGTCAAGTAATAGATATACACCATTTGCTGTGATCCATGAGTTTTTAACATAAGCTATAAGATTCTTTTTTACGAGAACACAAGTTCCACCTGAAGGTCTTCCAAAATTTGCTATCTTGGCTGCTGCCTTAATAAAGTTGGTATATTCGCAGAACGAATCATCAAAATTCAGTTTCTGGGTCCATGTCTCTGTCAAACCAATTATGTCAAATGTTTTTAAAAATGATGGACACTCACAGTCTAATAACTTTGGAGGCAATCTTGATATATTCCAAAACACGAATTTCACAGCATTAATGATACTACAAGTAGGTTCAGACGACGCCCCCTGTATATCCGGGCCCTGGCCACACCTCTATCTCTTCTGCATCGGTCTCCCACCGCTGCCTGCGTTACCTCTGTAGGCCCGACGTGGGTTGTTTCCGTCACGTGACTCGGGTCGAGTCCCCTCTGTATTTGCACGTGAAGCATACGTATCACGTACAGGAGCAGACGACATTTTACCACCTTTATAGAAATAATGTTTACTTGTTCTTTGCATTGTTTTATTTCTTGTCTCTTGTCCATCGTCAGGTCGTTTGCTATACCGTAGCCTCTGGACTTAAGACAACCTCTCTCTCTTAAGATTATTACACTTTCAATGCGACGGCCTTGCACATTTGTGTGGTTGCTTGTACCAGACCGCACATGTTTTAGTGTTAGCCAACTTTTATAATGCCTGCCCACTGAGACACAATGCTTCAGTTTAACATGGATACCCCACTCAGACACAGCTCACTGACTTCGAGTCGACTCTTGCCTTCATCCCTTTAATACCGAACTCCAAGGCAGGGTAACAACAAGTACCATCTTTCAACGTGTTTTGATTTGAAGCAGTCAAACCGACCTGGCGCTCTCCGGGCAGCTTGTCTATCTATTTAAACACGGAGGCGGTCTTACATAATGAAGACATGACTATCTTAAAGATTCAGCATACGATTCGTAAAACGGGATCTCAGTTAGACTGACGGCATCACGATCAACGGTGAGACCAGCATCTGGCATAATTGGTCAATGAATTGTATACAGTAACATTTACAATCGGTGAATAAGACATTCACGTGGGATGACATCAATAAAGTATCTTACCGACGGCGCTTCTCGTGTTCGCCTGAAAGAAGATCGCCGTTTTCGTCGAGGAATCTTTCAGGGATGAAGTCAAACGGTCTCTCCCAGAATCCTCATCGGGATGTATTGATCATATATTGGAGAAAACCTGTAAAACACGCGGCTGAACAGTTCGAGCAATCAATCAAACAACTACTCAACCAATACATGCTACTGATGGTCCATCCATTATTATCTGCCTGCTTTGTTTTCTATAGCTGTAAAGCTGCATTACAAACATAAAACGTCAACACCAGAGAACAATCAGTCTCGATTATCTGCCGAAACAGATTCCACGTGTATTGATGGATTGCAATGACTTGCATTGTCAATAAGGATAAGAGTTGAAATAATACGACGTAAAGCTGCTGTAACTCGGGGTAACGTTATCCATCCAAATCCATTAGTAGGATGAATCCATCAACGTTACCACGGTGTGTAATTGTACCTGGACACTCAACATTATTTCAAACCGATACCTTAAGCATATAAGCGTTAAGCCTCTTCAAACCTGCTAAATATATATTTATTCACATTAACGAATCGGTCAAATGGATTTTATGTTTATTCCAATCTATCGACTGCAAACATTACCTACATGTCAATGCTTTTAAAGCCTGATAATATTATTCAAAGGCGGCGCGGCTCAGAGTTGCTGAGAAGTAGTTTTTTGAAGACTTTGTACAGTACAAAGTAAACATGGCTGAAGCTACTGAATGCCTGACTTCGGAAGGCAATGTGAGGTGGGTGTTATCAATGTAAACCCTCGTGGGAATATGTCCCTGTGCTGGAGGAGAGAGGCGACTCGTCGGATGGGGTGGAAGGTTTCAGTGACCTGGTTAATCATTTGCTATTGGACGTGGATCATAATATCACTCACTGGTTTGTCTGTTCCAGGGTTATATTTACATGCCGCAGTCGTTTGGCTTGAATTTTGAGTGCAGCGTTAAACAACGTCAATTTGATTTCTAAGTGTGTTTGTTTGTTGTTTAACGCCGCACTTAGCAATATTCCAGCTACAGCAGTTTGTAAATAATCGAGTCCGGACCAGACAAACTAGTGATTAATATCATGAGCATCGATCCACGCAATTGGGATCGATGACATGCATCAACCAAGTCAGCGAGCCTGACCACCCGATCCCGTTAGTCGCCTCCTACGACAAGCATAGTCGCCATTTAGCATGGGTTGCTGAAGACCTAAACTTCCCCGGATCTTCACGGGAGTTGGCTTTCTAATCATAAGACATCTCTGCTGAAGCTCACCAACAGCATGTGTACTGAAATACATTTAATTCAGTTGTCATTAACCCGTGGGGATCCTAGGTAGGAACATGGGCCCTCAGCAACCTCTGCTTGTCAACTGAATGGACCGGGTGGTCAGGGTTGGTGACTAGCTTGATTTCATGTCATCGTATCTCAATTGCGTGGATCGATGCACTGGATTGTCCGGTCGAGACTCAACTTTGTCCGGACTACCGTCATGTACAGTACCACTAATTTTAGTTCGTTAGAACCTTAGTTCGTTATAGGCACATATACACCCAATATATAGCAAATCGACGGGATCCCAAAACAGTTTGTTATATCCGTCAGTTCGGTATAAGCGTGTTCCTTATAAACGTAGTTTACTGTAGCTGGAATATTGCTGAATGCGCCGTTACAAACAACAAAAGCGTGATCAACTTTGTCAACAGGACTTTTTATCACGGGCGATTACGTATCGTGACAACGGCCTGATTTCACAACATGAATCAACATGAAACAGACCCGCTCATGATAAAGTTTAATTTCAGTCCGCCACATTGGGCATACTTCCTGGGCACTGCTCTACTTAACCGTATTGAAGCAATAAATTTAAGTATTGCCATGTATGTGAGTGTGTGTTGCAGCTGCGATCAATACCCAGTTTGTTCTTGAAGATATAAAACCTTCACTCGCTCACTCCAGTTGAGTGCTTACTTTAACGTATCGATGCAGTAATCGTGTAGAAGTGTGAGGGCAAATGCTTTATTGTTTCCTTCTTAAAGTGTAAAGAACATGCACGCACCTGCCCCAGGGGAGTGCTCTACTTAAACCTATCGATTCACTCACTCACTTTACTGTGAGAACACTGTGTATAATAAGTCGGCCGTGTGTGATACAAATGAAATTATAGTTCTCACGTGCACCCCGCTCCTTAGCGATTCTGTGTCCCGGGGCAGGTATGCAATTCAGACAGGAATAATTTATCACCTAAATAATACTTTCCCATGTTGATGGGCTTATTATGAGCAAACATTTCCTGATCAAGATACGAATAATTACTTTTCTATGCGTTCGTTTCTTTGATCGAAAAGCTACCAATTCACACGTTCATACACTGCATACTTAAACATAAAACGTTCATCATAAACCACATACTTCAGACTTCATAAACGGATAAACTATTAGTAAGTAAATATTTCTTCCATGTC
Organism: Haliotis cracherodii; assembly: GCF_022045235.1. NCBI lineage: Eukaryota > Metazoa > Mollusca > Gastropoda > Lepetellida > Haliotidae > Haliotis > Haliotis cracherodii. Next base: position 9,039,070 of record NW_027266343.1, read on the forward strand.
GCCGTGGCGAGCGGAAATATACCTAACTCTCTTGAAAAATAATTATCTCATTAGTGTCTCAAAATGGCGAGCGCGACGGTGACCAAGGCGGAAGTGAGCAATGTCACGTGGTCTTGACTCCAAAACTGAAATAAGCTACCTCTTCTCTCCACTGCGGACGCGTGCTATCTTCTAGCTCAGCAATATTCCAGCTATATGACGGCGGTCTGTAAGTAATCGAGTCCGGACGGGACAAACTAGTGATTGACATCATGAGCATCGATCCACGAATTTAGGATACGATGACATGCATCAACCAAGTCAACGAGCCTGACCATCCGATCCCGTTAGTCGCCCTTTACGGCAAGCATGGGGTGCTGAAGACCTATTCTCTGCCCGGGTCTTCACGGGTAATAAAATGAAATAGAAGGTGTATATGGTGCTTAAAGAACTCAGTCCAAATGATGTCGTATCGTTGTCTAACTTTTTTGTGATGTAAATGATGAAATAAGCAGCCTGTGAAGTTATTTTTTTACTTATATACCTAAATTTGATTTCAGTAAAAGCTTGCGTTTATATGACGGCGGTCTGTAAATAAACGAGTCTGGACCAGACAATCCAGTGATTGACATCATGCGCATCGATCCACGCAAATGGGATCGATGACACGCATCAACCAAGTCAGCGAGCCTGACCCCCTGATCCCGTTAGTCACCTCTTACTGAATAAACTTTTTCAACCATATTCAAACATTCAAATCCCCAAACACCATAAGATCAAATGCTTGAATAATACATTCGAGTTTGGAGATTGTTATTTCGGGATTTCTTCAGGAGACATTACATACGTTTTTGTGGCATTCTCGATTTGACGACAAGTCCAAATTTCCATTTTTAATGAATTTTATAATCATAGAAGTCTAGCGTTTGTCGAAAATGAAGGGGGCGAGGTTTCTCTTTGTAGTACCACTGCCAAAAACAAGAACTGTAGTTTCCATTTACGACAATATAATAAAGAAGTTTCCAGAGATCCAGGATCGGTAACAAATAGAACTATGTCGTCAGCGTACAGAAGTAACAGAAATTGTTCACAAAGAGTCAATGTTTCCTCGGTCAACGTTAACTTGACATCTTGACGACAGCTTTCGATCACCACGGCTCGCGCTCGTTAGGTAACATTGAAAATAGTGTGTGTGTGTGGGGGGGGGGGGGGGGGGGGGGAGATTTCTCTCCTTGGCGAACTCCAGTGTAACTTGTGAAGACACTATAGGTGTGTTTGCCTATTTGAACACATGTCTTAATGTCACTGTACATGTTTATAACTGGAGTAAAAAAATACCCGTAATTCCAGAATTTGACAATTTTGACCAGAGACCCACCCTCCAAACATTCTCAAAAGCTTTTGAAAAGTCAATGCGTGCTAAATACAATTTTTCTTTTCTATTTTTTAGTATATTTATTAGCATACTCAAAACAAAAATATTGTCAATTGTAGAAAAGCCCTAACGAAATCCAGCTTGGGCTGGCGATAATATGTTATTCACATTTAAATAGTTTGTGAATCTAGTGTTTAAAATACCAGTAAATAGCTTACCAAGACAACTCAGTATTGTGATTGGTCGATAGGAAGCAGGGTCTAGCGGGTCACCCTTTCCCTTGGATATAAGCTTAATAATACCAGCTGACCATGCATTATGAATAATACCCCTGGTATATATACAAGACTGAAATGTGATGCTGAGTAGGGGCCCTAGCAACTGAAATGCGTCAATCGAATAACTATTATCCTTCAAATCTAACCCACAGGCTTTCTGTCGTTTCAAAGATCTAATTCTCTCTTTTATTTCTTCCAATGATATAACTTTATTCAGTACATTAATGTCATAGTTATCTGGTTCAGTAACGTCTATTAACTCATCATCATTATATGATATAGAATTGATGTCTTTAAATACATTGTAAAATCTGTCTCCATCCGGGATAGGACCAACAGTGTTGTCGTCTTTCCCGTTCAATATTTTCCAGAACTCTTTTAGGGAAGCTTTCGTGTTTGTGTTTATTAATTTGTTTTGAGAGACATTTTTTTAATACTTCTTTGCGACTTGTCGATAATGTAATCTATTCCTTTCGGTTCCAAATTTCTTGAAGAGTTTTCTGATTTTAGAATACGTTTTTAGTTTTTTTACGCATTAAAAAAGGGGGAGGTGGGTTGCTGTATACTTATGAAGATATTATTTAGTTATAATGTTTTATTGATTGTATAATTTTAGGTGTCTTTTAGGCCAGTAATGGCCAGGTGTATTATGTACACATGGCACATTAATAATAATAATAATTATTATTATTATTATATTATATTGTTATTAATATGCATTCTTTAATAAACCAGGGTTTATTTACCTTATTACTGTTACAAGTCTGTTTTCAGGAAGGATTTTTTTCTCGTGCAGCATCGGCGAACACGCGCGCGAGCTCATCGGCTGACCTTGGTATGACAATTATCGGGTCATCATGACCGGCGAGGGAGCTAAATATAACAGCTGCCAGGCCTCTCACTATCCACGCAAACAGCTTGTCACATAGTTGATTTTGATTTGGAGGAGAGGAACACAAGTCCTTACACTGTGAGTACAAATGTTATGTTCATGTTTCCTTAAACATGATTTAGGTTTCAAAGGGAACAACTTTTACTCTTAGAAATGAAAAGGTATACTGCTTGTCAAGAGGCTTAAGGAATCTAAACATTAACACAAACTGTATTTGCATTTCAGTCAAAATATTTTGAAAATTAAGATTTTGTTTGTTTCTTGTCACGGAGCAGTGCTCCAATGATCAAAAGGGTGTCATAAACAACAATATAGTAATAATGAAAACGTGGTAACAGGTTCACAGGTTCATTAATAACAGCTAATTGTACTAATGGATGACAATAAAAGATCAGATGAGCCAAATCTGAGCTGACGGTTACAGGCCGCCTAAGCCACATTGCGAAAATAGATAGCCAAAACTGAGTATTGGTAACCCCAGTTACTAAGTATCTAGACAATCACTGATAGGTTGGTTATCCACGGATTGCTAGAAAAACGGAGTATTGGAAACCCCAGTTACTAAGTATCTAGACAATCACTGATAGGTTGGTTGTCGAAGGATTGCTAGAAAAACGGAGTATTGGAAACCCTAGTTAATAAGTATCTAGACAATCACTGATAGGTTGGTTATCCACGGATTTCTATAAAAACGGAGTATTGGAAACCCTAGATACTAAGTATCTAGACAATCACTGATAGGTTGGTTATCCACGGATTGCTAGAAAAACGGAGTATTGGAAACCCCAGTTAATAAGTATCTAGACAATCACTGATAGGTTGGTTATCCACGGATTGCTAGAAAAACGGAGTATTGGAAACCCTAGATACTAAGTATCTAGACAATCACTGATAGGTTGGTTATCCACGGATTGCTAGAAAAACGGAGTATTGGAAACCCCAGTTACTAAGTATCTAGACAATCACTGATAGGTTGGTTATCCACGGATTGCTAGAAAAACGGAGTATTGGAAACCCTAGTTACTAAGTATCTAGACAATCACTGATAGGTTGGTTGTCGAAGGATTGCTAGAAAAACGGAGTATTGGAAACCCCAGTTACTAAGTATCTAGACAATCACTGATAGGTTGGTTATCCACGGATTTCTAGAAAAACGGAGTATTGGAAACCCTAGTTACTAAGTATCTAGACAATCACTGATAGGTTGGTTATCCACGGATTTCTAGAAAAACGGAGTATTGGAAACCCTAGATACTAAGTATCTAGACAATCACTGATAGGTTGGTTATCCACGGATTTCTACAAAAACGGAGTATTGGAAACCCCAGTTACTAAGTATCTAGACAATCACTGATAGGTTGGTTATCCACGGATTGCTAGAAAAACGGAGTATTGGAAACCCTAGATACTACGTATCTAGACAATCACTGATAGGTTGGTTATCCACGGATTGCTAGAAAAACGGAGTATTGGAAACCCTAGATACTACGTATCTAGACAATCACTGATAGGTTGGTTGTCGAAGGATTTCTAGAAAAACGGAGTATTGGAAACCCTAGTTACTAAGTATCTAGACAATCACTGAAAGGTTGGATATCCACGGATTTCTAGAAAAACGGAGTATTGGAAACCCCAGTTACTAAGTATCTAGACAATCACTGATAGGTTTGTTATCCACGGATTGCTATAAAAACGGAATATTGGAAACCCTAGTTACTAAGTATCTAGACAATCACTGAAAGGTTGGTTATCCACGGATTTCTAGAAAAACGGAGCAGCACTATGAACGGTATTAAAGTGCAGGGTTTTTTATTGCCTGGCATATGCGTCAATCGAACAGTGACAGTTCAACAACATGCCAAGAATAACAGAAGTGCAAAGAAACATTGGCGACTTGCACGCATGGGAATCCCGATCAGCTGTTGCCAGGGTTTTCAATGTAGCGCCCAGCACCATCACAAGGCTATGGGATCAGTTTTAACAGCATTGGTCAACACGTGATCGGCCGAGAGTAACCACCCCCACCCAAGATCGCTACACCCGACTTGGTCACCTACGTGAAAGGACGACCACAGCCACCTCAACCGCATCCCAAATACCCGGACTGCGCAGAATCTCCGACCAGATCGTACGAAACCGTTTAAGAGAGCAGGTCTACGAGCAAGACGTCCTGTTCGACGTGTCATATTGAGTCGACAACATCGTCAACAACAACTGCATTGGAGATGTCTGGTTCAGCGACGAATCAGGATTTCCCCTCCATCGAGATGATGGAAGAGCACTGGTCTACAGACGTCGGGCAGAACGTTACGCCGGTAACTGCGTACAGGAAGTGGACATTTTGGTGGGGATAGCGGTATGATTTTGGCGGCTATCTCCTGTCATGGCAGGACAGGTTTGGTCCATATCCAGGGCAATCTTACGACTCTACGATACATGAACGAAATTCTCCTACCACACGTCCTCCCGATTGCAGCCAACGACAACGGTGTATTCCAGCAGGACAACACTTGACCGCATACAGCACGGATCACAAGAGCCTGTCTACACAACAACAACGTTGATGTTCTCCCCTGGCCCTCCAGATCCCCGGATTTGAACCCTATAGAGCACCTGTGGGATGAATTGAATAGACGGCTTCGCCGACGTCAACCTCAACCCCAGACGTTGCAGAAGTTGGCTTTTGCGTTGCAGGGCGAGTGGGCAACCAAACCCCAGGAAGTGATTCGCATACTTCCATGGGCAGGAGATGTCAGGCCGCTATTGATTCCAAAGGGGGACATATGCGTTATTGATGGTAGATGACTTTCACCTTGGACTGTTCCTATGTACCGATAATTGAGATGACTACAATCACCCAGTGTTCTCTCCCCAACATGTTGGCTCAATGCCTCTATGGTTCCCCGTATAAATGTATTTTCCTACCTCACACAAATCTGGCTTTGCGTCTCTTTTTTTGAAGAGTATAATCGAGTTTGGACAACACAATCCAATGACTGACATCATGAGCATCGATCTACGCAATGGGGAGACGATGACATGCATAAAAATGGGCCAGTACGTCTGAATATCAACTAGTCTCAATCGACTAGTCTCAATTCAGTCACGCTGTCTGAACAAGGAAATACTAAAATTCACAAATTGCTAAACAATCACGGGAAGGTTGGTTCAAAGGTCTTACATACAAGAAGTCACGGTGAACAAGCCAGTGTGTGTGTGTGTGTGTGTTTGTGTGTGTGTGTGTGTGTGTGTGTGTGTGTGTGTGTGTGTGTGTGTGTGTGTGTGTGTGTGTGTGTGTGTGTGTGTGTGTGTGTGTGTTATATTAAAACTTTACCATCACCAGCTAAAATATGTGATCAGTAATTTATTAGTCCTTGATTGCATTTGTGACAATGCATGTGGCAAGCTCAATAAGGTGGGGCGAAATGGGGTTTAACGTCGCTTTCAAAATTAGGGCACTTAATTGCTCAAGAACCCGAGTTTCATTGCTATTATTGTTGTTGTTGTTGTTGTTGTTGTTGTTGTTGTTGTTGTTGTTATTATTATTAAGCAGCAGAATCTCTGCACGTGTACACAGCAGACGTAATTCAAAATTAAATTAAGTTTTAAATTAAGTTTTTCACAAAATCAGTCAATGCACCATCGTGTCAGTGGATTTTCTGGTTTATCAATCACTTGATTGTCTGGTTTGTTTACAGGCCGCCGTTGCATGGCAGGAGTACCTCTGTGCGGCGTCAGGCAATACATACCTTTTTATGCAAATTGTGTGAATGGTGAGTGCTACCGGTAGAGCAGGATATGCTTACCCTTTTCGCGAACACCTGGTGTCATCGCTGACTTTCTGTGGTCAATTCATGTTATCTTCACAACTAGTTTGCAGTTTACGCCAAATGGAATCTGTTGGAATGGACTTGTATAAGAAGCCACATACTCACAGTCACGCACGTGTATGCACATATAAATGCATTAATATTAGACGCGACGTTAAACCCCATGTCACCTCACCTCCTTTGAAACTTAAAATAGTAATTGTTTGACACGTTTGTATTCACTTCAGTGTCGGGGTTGGGATTCACGTATATTCAGTTTATAAAGAACATATACCGCTTTATTTGTTTTCTAATTATTTACAGTTTAATGTTTCGAAATTTCTGGTATTGAAGGAATTAGTTGCTTTTTCGGACTTGGGATAGTGGATCCGTATAAGAAACGCCTTAGGAAACTTAATCCGAGTTTTCTCCCCGAACAACGCTCCACTTCCGGCGCGTATAATCGGAACAAAACATGACAAATGAAGAATACGCAGCACATTTGTTTAAGAAAAACTTTATTTTTTGTATCGACGTGCCAGGCGCCCTGCTTCAGATTAACCATATTGCGTTAGAGAGTGAGTTGGGTTTAACGCCGCTTTTAAAGGTATTTCAGTTATATCGCGGCGTGTCAGCTTAATGTGGGAGGAAAGCCCCAAGTGATGCAGGTCTCAGACGTTTACCACTTCGATGAAACCAACGAGCACGGGTATGGTGCTGACAAACCTAGAAACATAATTGGGGCCAACCGGGATTCTAACCCACAATCATAGGTTTCTGGCCCAAGGGACGCAACTCTGCACAGCGAATCGCTGTCCCTTGGGCACGCCAGACATTAAGCTGACACGCCGCGATATAACTGAAATACCTTTAAAAGCGGCGTTAAACCCAACTCACTCTCTAACGCAATATGGTTAATCTGAAGCAGGGCCCCTGGCACGTCGATACAAAAAATAAAGTTTTTCTTAAACAATTGTGCTGCGTATTCTTCATTTGTCATGTTTTGTTCCGATTATACGCGCCGGAAGTGGAGCGTTGTTCGGGGAGAAAACTCGGATTAAGTTTCCTAAGGCGTTTCTTATACGGATCCACTATCCCAAGGCCGAAAAAGCAACTAATTCTTTCAATACCAGAAATGCCTAGTCCATACAACTTGTAACTTTTTGCCAGTTTATGCCACAGAATCATATCGTTTACAGGACATGACATTTTAATGTGTTCAGTATCGGTAATGTAATTATCCGTATTTTGGGGTCCATTTGAGGAATCAACGTTAAAGGAAATATAATGTATTCGAGTCACTGTTGGAATAACTGAAATATGTTCAAACAAACAAGATTAAATCTATCTTGATATTTTTATATAAATTATGTTTTTTAAGATGAAATACCGACCATAATAAATTATCATTTCTTAGTGGAATAAAACAATTTAAGCACCATTGCACACACCTGATAAAGGTTATTAGAAGTAGAATCCTCCATTTTTTACAAGACGATTGTCGACATCCCGTTATATGAAAAAAACATGCCCATAAAAACCTGTATAAGTTACTGTAAATCGTGAAATTAATGCGTCTCCAAACGAATGCGACCTCTGGCCCCTAGCCAAAGATGCGACTCAATATGAATGCGACACCCCCCTCCTCTCAAGCATCAGTGGATTTATATATGAAGAACATTTGTTCTGTTTACAAGAGAATCCTCACCTTAATCCAACCTTACATTAATCCAATCACACACCAAATAGCACCACTTATTAGCGCCGAGTAGAGTTCTTCCACTAAAACAATACATAGTGTTTTCCTAAGAACAGATGCTATTATTTACATTGTTAGAATAGTTTTTGTTGAAGTTTGATTTTGTATATAATCATATCCAAAATGTATAATAAAGAATTTAAGTGGGCGCTGTCCGCAGAAATTATAAGGAGGGTATTTTCATCCTGAGAAGTGTTTCATCCTGTAAATGGGGATTGCTGGGCTCCTGAGGGAGTGACTTGATCCTCCCACACTGGAATTAGGCCATCCATATTTGGTTTTGTGTTTATGTAATACAGTAAACTACGATTAAAACGAACTCGAAGAGACTGCTAATTTTAATTCGTTATAACCGTAGTTCGTTATAAGTATATATACAGCATATATACAGCAATGGCAGGGACCAAAAAATAAATTCGTTATATCCGTCAGTTCGTTATAAGCGTGTTCGTTATAACCGTAGTTTACTGTATCATAAATAAAACAAATGTATTTTTCACTAACTTTGTAAATTATTTTATGACATTGTAAAGTTTATAACACTTTGCACCTGTCTTTAAATTAATTTATGACGGAGGTGGAGTGGCTTTGCTTCGGAAATAAATTTGTAATAAATATAGCTGCTGAAAATGACCTGGGTTGTTTATGAGTGTGCAATGGTTAGGAGTATATTTTTTATCACATCGGGGCATACATTTCAACAGCGCCGATTGACGAAAGGAAGAAGACAAAAATACGGACACCCTTACCCGAGCGGTCAGATTAAACCTGAAATGACAGTTTGAATGAAAACTCAGAAAACGAGAAGCAAACAACTAGAAGACAAACTTTAGCTCCCTCTTATAAGTGAGTGAGTGAGTATGGTTTTACGCCGCTTTTAGCACTATCCCAGCAATATCACGGCGGGCAACACCAGAAATGGGCTTCACACATTGTACCCATGTCGGGAATCGAACCCGGGTCCGGGAACGCTTTAACCACTGTGCTACCCGACCGCCCCTTCGCTCTTATAATGAAACGCATACGTGAGATAACAGTATATTGGTATACTAATGGTGTCTGCTCAAACGTACTTGTACCATCATCTACAAAATACATTTGGCGAAAAAAAGAAAAAAACATCGGTAATATATGCAATCACATGGAACGAAACATAGCGCCAAAAAATGATCAGATAATGTCTGCAATCCACAGTCACCTGTTTTAACAATTACAATTCAAAACTGCGATTATCGTGTCAAGTCAGGGGTTTTCGTAGCAATGAAAGCGTATCTGATTTCGCTGCTGTTAGGGTCACATTCAAAATTATTGCACTCATATAGCGATGTGCATTCACGTGTGTGTGTGGCTGCTTGTACTAGTTCGGATTTTTTAGAGTGCTAGCCCACTGAGATACTATGCCGTAGTTTAACATGAACACCCCACCCAGACACAGTATACTGACTCCGAGCCGACCAGTCCTTGTTTTAGCCCCTTATTGCCGAGCGCCAGGCAGGGTAACAACAAGTACCATCTTTTAACGTCTTTTGGTATGACGCGGCCGGGGATCGAACCCCGACCTTCCGCTGTCTGGGCGGATGCTCTACCACTAAGCCACGGAGGCGTTTTTGTCATACGCTTGTAAGGGTGTTATGATATGTACAAAATATACAAAATGGTGTGGTGATCTGCTTTCCCTTTCCAGATTTCACTGTTGACCAACCGCCGCTGACATGGAAATTGTCCTGATCGGAATAGCAGCATGTGTACTTGTAGCGTCTTTAAAATTCCTCTTCTGGAGAAGCAAGAACCAAGGCAACCTCCCCCCAGCACCTCCCGGTCTTCCTATCATTGGCAACTTTCACCAGATCGAGATAGGCTCGCTTCATATCAGCTTGGATAAATTCAGAAAACAGTTTGAAGGCATTTTCCGTCTAAATGTCTTTGGTCGCAACGTGGTTGTACTTGACTCATTTGATCTTGTGAAGGAGGCGTTGACTGCCACTACTCTTGCAGAAGTTTTTGCATCAAGGCCGCCATTATTCCTTGGAAAATATATCCTACCAAGTGACGTCATATTTCAACCTTACACGCCTAAAGTGGTCAAACTACGGAAGTTCATGCACAAGGTTATTCGGTTGTATGGAATCGGTGAGCGTTCCTGTATAACTGTTATCTTCGTGTGCATTTACAGTCGATTAGTCAAACTCGGCTTGTACGAATTGTCTTTACCCTCATGTTAGGTCCATAAATATATTTAGTGTGGTCGAATGATATACTTTGTCTAACGGTCAAATCGTAAAGTGTCGGAAAGTGACGTGAAAAGTTGCCTGCCTTACATTTAAGTGTCGTGGATTCGAATCCTAGGGATTGTCAGCACCTAACCCACCCTGATGGATTTCATGTACGATCAATCTGACATGTCGTGTTATAACTGAAATATTGTTGAAAGCAGCGTTATAAACCCTGACTCATTCAGTTACGCCAAGCCTTCTTGCTCGTCATAACGCCAAACCTACTCGCTCATAACAACACCAGGCCTTCTTGCTCGTCATAACGCCAAACCTACTCGCTCATAACAACACCAAGCCTTCTTGCTCGTCATAACGCCAAACCTACTCGCTCATAACAACACCAGGCCTTCTTGCTCGTCATAACGCCAAACCTACTCGCTCATTACAACACCAAGCCTTCTTGCTCGTCATAACGCCAAACCTACTCGCTCATAACAACACCAGGCCTACTTGCACGTCATAACGCCAAACCTAATCGCTCATCACAACACCAAGCCTACTTGCTCTTCATAACGCCTAACCTATTCGCTCATAACAACACCAGGCCTACTTGCACGTCATTACGCCAAACCTAATCGCTCATCAAAACACCATGTCTACTTGCTCGTCATAACGCCAAACCTACTCTCTCATAAATAACACCAGGCCTACTTGCACGTCATTACGCCAAACCTACTCGCTCATCAAAACACCATGTCTACTTGCTCGTCATAACGCCAAACCTACTCTCTCATAAATAACACCAGGCCTATAGCTACTTGCTCGCCATTACGCCAAACCTACTCGCTCATCAAAACACCATGTCTACTTGCTCGTCATAACGCCAAACACACTCACCATATCGCCATGCAAGTTTTCCATCCGACAAGTTCAACTTATCTGATTTCTCAATTTTGTATATTTAAAACTAAACTAATCAAGCACTCAACTCAAATGGTTATTTAAATGCTGTCTCAAAGGAATTAAGGAATTAAAGGATTTGTGTCTGACTCCTAACGTATGAACTGGTCCCTGACGCATTCCTCCCAGTCTCGCCTATTGATATGGCTTTCTCGATTGAATGTGAACCAACTGGGAAATAGTACAGACAGATGCTATCCTAATACGAGTATGTTGGGTGTCCATTGTGTGAAGCTGCATCTTCTGTCTGTTTAGAGTCCTCATCAACTCACGACATCATATACCGGGAAACTGACCATCTGCTTGAAAGATTCCAGAATCATGGCACGGAAAGTTTTTATCCTCTCGAGGACATTCACATGTTTGTCGCCAACACCATCTTGATACTTGTAAGTAACAAATTGCTCGTTTCTTAATTCTTTTCTTTTCTGCCAAACTGAAGAAAGGTTGTCTGACGTACCGTTCATGGATTGTGTTGAGGTAAAAATAGCGATTAACGTCGCGTTCAAGATTATGGCATTCCAGTGTATGTACTTACCCGGATTTGTGCTCATTCATTACTTTAAGCCCACAAATAAATAAAGCAACAAAACCCTTTCTATATCAAATGGAAATCTCTGCATAAAGCAGGGTCAATTGTGCGATTCCGACTATATCACGAGCATGTGTTTATGAATCACTATCAAATAGTAATGATACCAGGTGTTCGCGAAAAGATGAGCGTATCCTGACACACCGGTGGCAAACACATGCAAAGGCAATTCAATTGTTCACCTAACCACACCACAGTTTAACATGGATACCTCACACAGACACAGTTTACCTACTCCGAGCCGACCAGGCCATACCTTAAAGTCGAGCGCCAGGCAGGGTAACAACAAGTACCATCGTTTAACGTATGTTGGTATGACTTGAACAAATACGATCTCTGCCGTACAATAATATGTGCAATATGATTCCTCTATCAGCACAGTCATTGCAAGTGCCGGAACCTTACGGATAAAGTCTTCAGGTGTGAAACTTGTTCTACTGACCACACAGATACACATTGCACATTCTCAGAAAACATCGCAAAAAGCCTCGGACCCCACTATTCCAACCCCCCCCCCCCCCCCCCCCCCCCCCCCCGGTGTGTGTGTGTGTGTGTGTGTGTGTGTGTGTGTGTGTTCCAACTACATTAAATGGTCACTTGCGCAAGATCCCATAGTTCAGAAGCGATCGTGAGTGAGTGAGTAAATGTTGCTTTAAGCCGCATCAGCAATATTCCAGCTATTCGCGGCTTGAAGCGATCGTACAATCGCTTACGCTTCGTCAAATGGTGCGCTCTTTTTTATACATGCAGTAGTAGTTTATTAGTTTCCAGTGGAAATAATAATTCGTGGATTTACGCCTTTGTTCTTACATTATCCCGGATGAAGAAACGAGTCATCAGTTTATAGCCAGGATTCACTTTCTTTACGTTTAAAAGTTCAGCTATAAATAACACAGTGAAGTGCTTGTGCATGTTGCTTTTGGTCGGGCAGTTAACTCTCCGCTACGGAAGCCATAATAGAAGTTAACCTTATTGCTCAGACATTTGTGTTGAAAATGTAATTATATTTGGAAAATTATGCAATTAGTGGGGCTCTATACATGTTCCGTTTTTCGCGCTGTTACCACTCTTGTTTCAACCTTTGTGTTTTGACCATATAACATTCTCAAAATGTACCGTGACAAAAGTATGACATTACATGACTCCTCGTCCAACCAAAGATTCTTAACTAATATTCAGAAATGCAGCCAAAGCATTTTCAATGGTCTTGTAGTAAGCATCTACCCGAGGCAAGGGAGTTACTTGACTGTAAAAGTCCTGTGTCAACCCTGGAACTACCCTGGAATTTCTGGGCTCGATCGTAGCGCCACCAGTGGCTATTACAAGTTATGTCCTTTCTATGTTCCTCTTATTGACCAATCCACCCAGTCAGGACGATCTGAACGATAATAAAAATCTATATTGTCATAAAACGGGAATTACTTCGCGAAGTGCACCAAATCACGTGAGCACCTTGATTAAAAACATGAAAAGATCTGTTGACGCCCAGTTTGCGGTACATATGCTTTCCAAATCCTGCCATCGACCGAAATCTGCACGGCAGTTTACGAACTGGATGTCGATTTCGTTACGCGATTTTGATTGGACTATGCATAGACTCGTTAGTCCAGCCAAAATATAACTTCATAATCCCAGCCCAGTTCTGCAAGGGTGGAAACTTGACTTTAATAGTCAGTTAACTCCCTTGCATCAGGAATATGGTAGCAAGAGGCGACAAAATGTATCGGGCGATGAGGCTCGGTCAGTTGTCTGATTACACGTCATCGTATCCCAATTGCATGGATCGATGCTCATGATGTCAATCACTGGATTCTCTGATCCAGATTCAATTATTTACAGACCGCCGTCATATAGCTGGACTATTGCTGAGTGCGGCAACACAAAAAAAATATTCAAATGAAAATTGACAAAATCAGATCTGCATGACAGAACTGTTAACTAAAAGGGTTTCGTGACCCCTGAAGATCCGATGTAGAATGGGTCTTCAGCAACCAATGCTAGCCGTAACAGGCGACTATGCTTGTCGCACGTTCGACTAACGGGATCGGGTGGTCAGGCTCGCTGACTTGGTTGATACATGTCATCGTATCCCAATTGCATGGATCGATGCTCATGATGTCAATCAGTGGAATGTCTGGTCCAGGCCGCCGTCATATGGCTGGAATATTGCTGAGTGCGGCCTTAAACAAAAACAAACAAACACACAATCGGTTTGGTATATTTGAATGTGTTGAACGTGTTGGATTCCATGACAGCTGACAGGAAGACGTCGGGAAACGTATGATCATGTGATGGAGAGAATATCAAACATCGACGATCACATGTCCAGCCTGGCAAATCCCGGCAATAGCCCTGAGATAGAGATGTTTCCATTGCTTCGGTACTTCCCCTACAACACCGGGCGATCTTGCAAAAAGTTGTCAGTGTGTATAGATGACATCATAGGCCAGTTTCGCAAAGAACATTCTGTAAGTGTTAATTTCTTCTTTAAATGTCTAGTGTTGATTAATTTAACGGTACAATTCTTTGTTGCGCGCGCTTTAATTAAACGGTTGATTTTAAGATAAAGTGTTTTTGAACTTTATTACGTTTGCGTTAAAAATGTTTTTCATTTATGCGTCCACAAAACATTTTTCCAAAGCATTTGTGTCATTCGGTTTAAAACTGGGTCGGCGGGGTAGTCAAGCGTTTTGCCGTGATTCCAAAACCTCTGGTTCGATGTCCAAGTCTATGAACGGTGTTTTTTTCTGATACAATGTAAATTGTTCCTGAAAAAACTAGAACAAAAACATTTCACCACTGGGATTGCAAAACAACAAATAACTCTGAGCTGTAAGAACTCTACTGCTTATCATAAGAGACGATTTATTTGGATCGGGTAGTCAGGTTCTCTTGCTTGGCAGATTGCGTTGATTTTGATTTTTACAGGCCCGTATATATGCATCGTTAAATACCATTCATCCAATGAAAGCGACAAAATCCTTTCCACAATCATATAAAGACACATCTGCTTTTAGTAAAGTTCATTGCACGATTCCGACTTTATCTCAAGCATGTATGCATGGACCACTATCAAATTGTGATGATACAAGGTGTTCGCGACAAATGTAAGCGAATCTTGCTCCAACGATGACATCCATTGCAAACACATGCAAAGGTAAGTCAATCGTTCAGCTGAAAAAAAGGGAAAAATGAGTTGTCAAAGTCAAAATATGGAATTGCATCACCGATGCCTCAAATTTGGAAATATCTTCCACATGTATTCTAGACGTGTTGCAGGAGGGAGGCATTGCCGAACAAAGCATCATGGGGCAGTTGCTGTCTGGTGACGTGGAACTGGACGACGGCGGCAAAATCAATGAGGAAGATATGAGGGGCATCGTTACTGATCTGATTGCAGCAGGTGCTTAAAGCATCACACAGTACAACTGTAGTTTTCAGATTATTAGTCCACCGATTGAAATCCTGAAAGATTTTCTGAAAGAATTATAAGTAATAACTCATGACCGCTTATCGTTTTTTGTCGCTTTTGTTGTAGTACAAAATGCACATACACTTTTTATGGTAACGTGACTATTAGAGCAAGAGATTATTAGACTTGAAGTTATAGTTGCCATTTTCCTCGAAAAGACTCGACGAATAGCTTTTAATTGCTTTCACGATATAAAATGATCATGAATATAAATACTTTTCCTTGATTATTCGTTTTACGTGGTGTCCGCCATGGATTAATTTTCAACTATGCATTTTTAGGAAAGTTTTTTCAAATAATTTTGAAAGTTCAATCATTGACACAGGTTATGAAATTGTTGCAGCAAATGGGCGAACATCGGACGCCCAATGAGCTATCGTCTTCAGGGAACACACTACAATCACACAAAATCTAATTTCAGTCATGAACTCGACATATCAAGAAATCATACCCTTCATCAACAAAGTATTAACAAACTTTAATCTTTGTCTTATGCCAAAAAAGTAAATTTGGATTTTGGTATGGTGTTTGGGGTAATATGTATTTGTAGATTCTTGAAAGTACATGTTTTCTAAATCCAAATAAATATACATATTCATAATGATTAAAATGCCTTGGATGATCTGTATGGTACACAATGCACATAATATACACAGCATACATACACCCATCTGGTATCGTTAGTTTTATTTGACCATTCAAGTCTCGTGATGGTTAGGACCTTAGTATCAAGTTTTTAAAATGTTTTATAACAAGCATAAACAAAATCAGGGGAGATAATTCATTAAGAAATAAAGAAACGTGTTGTGTTCACTTTGATACTAAGGTCTGTCTGGTTTGCAATTCTACGATACTACTGCGGGGGCACGGGTGGCCCAGTCGTCTGAGGCGCCGCGGATCGCTGTGCAGAGTTGCGTCCCTTAGGATTGTGGGTTCGAATCCCGGTTCGCCCCGATTATGGTTCTAGGTTTGTCAGCACCATACTCGTGCTCGTGGGTTTCATCGAAGTGGTAAACGTCTGAGACCTGCATCACTCCGGGCTTTCCTCCCACATTAAGCTGACACGCTGTGATATGACTGGAATACTGTTTAAAGCAGCGCAGAGTCGCTGTGCAGAGTCGCGTCCCTTGGGAACGCCAGAAACCTATGATTGTGGGTTCGAATCCCGGTACGCCCCGATTATGTTTCTAGGTTTGTCAGCACCATACCCGTGCTCGTGGGTTTCACCGAAGTGGTAAACGTCTGAGACCTGCATCACTCCGAGCTTTCCTCCCACATTAAGCTGACACGCCGTGATATAACTGGAATACTGTTAAAAGCGGCGTTAAACCCAACTCACTCACTCACTAGACAGAAATTATATCCTGTGTATGAAATTATCAGGAATTGTAATAAGAAAACAGCAAATGTTATTTTATGTCCATTATACAGGCGTTGAAACTACACGACAGACGCTTCTAAGTACATTACTTTTCATCGCAACACATCGAGGTGTCCAGCAGAATATTCAGGCTGAAATCAGACAAGTTATTCCCCTTGGGTCAAGAATAACAGCTCCTGACAAAGCACACCTCCCCTACACCAATGCTGCGTTGTTGGAACATATGAGGTTGTATACGCCTCTCCCACTGCCACCATTCCACGCGACAAGTCGGGATGTTGATTTCCATGGTTACCAGATACCCAAAGATACTGCAGTAAGTAGACAAACATATGATTTCCTGCCGTTTGTTCCAGCGAGAACATTTCAACAATATATAGACAGTTCAGATATCGTTGAAATAGTATAAGGACACTGTACTGTTCCATCACACTGCATGTAAGCTGATAATATGTGGCCATACACATGATTGCAGACCGCCTCCGTGGTCTAGTGGCAGAACATCCGCGAAGAGAGCGGAGGTCCGGATTCGATCCCCGGCCGCGTCATACCATAAGACGTTAAAAGATGGTACTTGTTGTTACCCTTTCTGGCGCTCGGCATTAAGAGGCTAAAACAAGGACTTGTCGGCTCGAAGTCAGTATTATGTGTCTGAGTGGGGTGGGTATTCATCTTAAAACTTGAACTTAAAAATGGACCTCCAACCATTAGTAGCATGTATTGGTTGAGTAGGTGATTGATTGGTTGATTGGTTGATTGAACTGTTCATCCACGTGTTTTACAGGTCCTCTACAATGTATGGTCAATACATCACGACGAGGATTTCTGGGAGAGACCGTTTGATTACATCCCTGAGAGATTCCTCGACGAAAACGGCGCTCTTCTTTCAAGCGAACACGAGAAGCGCCGTCGGTAAGATACTTTATTCATGTGATCCCACATGGCCGTCTTATTCACCGATTGTAAATGTCACTGTATACAATTCATTGATCAATTACGCAAGATGCTTGTCACACCGTCGGTAAGATATTTTATTGATGTGATCCCACAAGGCCGTCTTATTCACCGATTGTAAATGTTACTGAATACAATTCATTGATCAATTACGCCAGATGCTTGTCACGCCGTTGATCGTGATACCGTCAATCTAACTGAGATCCCGTTTTACGAATTGTATGCTGAATCTATAAGATAGTCATGTCTTCATTATGTAAGACCGCCTCCGTGTTTAAATAGATAGCCAAGCTGCCCGGAGAGCGCCAGGTCCGTTTGACTACTTCAAACCAAAAGACGTTGAAAAATGGTACTTGTTGTTACCCTGCCTTGGTGCTCGGCATTAAGGGGATGAAGGCAAGAGTCGACTCGAAGTCAGTAAACTGTGCCTGAGTGGGGTATCCATGTTAAACTGAAGCATTGTGTCTTAGTGGCAATGCATGATAAAAATGGGCTAGCATTAAAAGAAAAGTAAGTTATAGTACAAGCAACCACACAAATGTGCATGGACCTTGCTATTAAAGTGAAATAATCTTGAACGCGACGTTAAACTGATTTCGCTTCACCTATCCTTCATTGTGCACTTGTTCAAAATCATTTAATGATATAACTTAAACGTTCACATTTTGGCTCAGTTGTTTACGGTTCGAGCCTGCTAAAGTTGTAGAAATATTGGACTCAGTACATCAAGACCTGAGACTCTCTCTTGGGGCATTTAGGATCTCAGTTGTTAATGTATCACTAAAGTGTTTAATAATCAGTCGAACTCAGCATTTAATCCTCTATGTGGGAATTGTTTTACAGTAAGACCAAGCTTGTAAAGTGTTTAATAATCAGTCGAACTCAGCTTTTTATCCTCTATGTGGGGAATTGTTTTACAGTAAGTCCAAGCTTGTAAAGTGTTTAATAATCAGTCGAACTCAGCTTTTTATCCTCTATGTGGGGAATTGTTTTACAGTAAGTCCAAGCTTGTAAAGTGTTTAATAATCAGTCGAACTCAGCTTTAAATCCTCTATGTGGGGAATTGTTTTACAGTAAGTCCAAGCTTGTAAAGTGTTTAATAATCAGTCGAAATCAGCATTTAATCCTCTATGTGGGGAATTGTTTTACAGTAAGTCCAAGCTTGTAAAGTGTTTAATAATCAGTCGAACTCAGCTTTAAATCCTCTTTGTGGGGAATTGTTTTACAGTAAGTCCAAGCTTGAATCACAATGAAGACCGTATCCGTGGTCTGGTAGTAGAGTGATCGCCCGGAGAGCGGAAGGTCCGTGGTTCGATCCCCGGCCGCGTTATACCAAAAGACGATTGTTACCCTGTCTGGCGCTCGGTATTAAGAGGCTAAAACAAGGACTGCTCAGTGGACTTCTTTCATTTACTTAAAGAAACTTAGATGCAGATTCTCCATATGCAAATATTTTCAAAATATGATTCTCACAGATCCATTTTGACAGATCCAAGGATTGTACCAAAGAGCAAATGCCAGTGTCACTGGATCTTAAACTTTTTCTTCCAGGATCGCAGGCAAGAGCTCAATGGCCACTGCGGTGGCCTACGCTATTTTAACAGCTTTGTTTTTATCATATTTTCAGGCTCTTTTCTTTTGCCTTCGGGCATTTAAAAGCATTTCCGCCAGTCACATGGAAATGCTTGAGATCTTTGAACGACATAACGATCCTACTGGTCAATGTGAACTTGCTTTTTGTTGGTTGCACAGCCATGTTTGCATAGCAGGTACCTCAAAGCATGGAGCTCTGGACAAGCCACTTGTCCCATATAATGATCTCAAAGCAATAATAAACAGTTTATTTAACAGCTTTGGGATATTCAGTACAATTAACAACAGTGAATCAACCATTTCCATGATCATAACAAAACTCTATGGTCGAAAGTGAACTTTGATGGGGGAAAAAAGTGTTCAGGGTAGATTTCTTAAATAAAACAATATCCAAACATGAGCCATTTCATTTCATTAATCCTAGGTTCTTTACTCCCATACGGTACCTCTTTACGTGAAGATCTGAATACACAGTCAGAATGAAGTAAACGTGTGTTCAACTTCGTGAATGTCAGTTTTCTAAAACGAGGTAAAGAAATCTGATTTACAAATCAGAATGATTTGCTGGGAAATTAGCTGCTTTAGGGTTTAGCTGACACAACCTCCTATGGATATTCACAAAGAGAGGAATTGTATCGGAATAGAAGATGCAATTTTAATGAGATCATGAGCTACCCCTACTGATCCATTGAACAGGAATTTGTATTGAACGACCAGAAACTTTTATTTCAGTGTTATTCCATTCGGCCTTGGAAAGAGGTCCTGTCCTGGGGAGAGTTTATCGCGTCTCCGTACCTTCCTTTGTGTGGCCAATATCTTGCAGAATTTCGACATCGTAGAGGATGAGGCATCGCCCCTCCCTCCCCCCGATCCACGGCTCTATGGGCAGGGGATTGTTCTGAAAACACCAGCGTATAAGATACGGCTCCGCATGAAATGAAAATGGACTTCTGAAAACGTGACTGAATGCAATTTCTGGACAGATTTCATGATTTTGTGAACTCACGACGGTTATGCATTATTTCGAACGTCTAAGTTAACTTGTGTACAGAACGTTACGACGATTGAATATTACTCAGTAATCATTTACTCCCTCGCTTAAATGAACGTGTGTGATTGTGTAGATAGTCAGTAACTCTACATGCTAACCAAGACTTGTAACCTACACAATTGGATCTTTTACGCTGTTACACCTCCATGGAAGGTCGTTTCAGGTGGAATCTGAACGAACTGTGACTCCGAATCCTGTGGTCTAAGGGGAGGTAATACGTTGTCCACCCATAACTGCCAGGTTAATGAGCACACCTGACTGAAATGAATGAAACAGGGCGGTGTGGTAGCCTAGTGGTTAAAGCGTTCGCCCGTCACGACGAATACCCGGGTTTGATTCCCCACATGGGTACAATGTGTGAAGCCCATTGCTGGTGTCCCCCGACGTGATATTGCTGGAATATTGCTAAAGCGGCGTAAAAACATATTCACTCACTCATAATGAAAAATGGTATTTGCAGTACATATATTCCGTTTTGGGGGACATTCCAAAAATTGTTTGAGGTATAGAAAGCTGAAATTGTTAATCTATATTTCTTCTTTTGATGTCATCATATTGTGTGAACATCTGTAGAAATTACTGTTACTTTTAAGTCCTCAGTATTTATGAAGAGGACAGTAGAATGGCAATGCTAATTGGCCATCTTTGTTGACATTTAAAGCTACTTATCCAGGTGAGCTACAGGCCCTTACTGCTATGCTTTTGCAATACCTTGGCAAGAAAACAGTTGACTGGAAAGAAATGCCCTTGTCAATCGCGATGCTTTGTCAGCGTGTGACCCTGAAATAAAAGGTGTTTATCATACGGAGGATTCGTAGTTTAATTTACTAGCTAAATGTCGGATCGAACCAACAGAGCAATACTAGCGAATCTCACCCGAGTGTCTTTTGATATCAAATATATCAACACGAGTTGATAAAAGTGGAAAAATTCCGAGGCTTGCCGAGGATTTTTGCCACTTTTATCAACGAGTGTTGATATATTTGATATAAAAAGACACTCGGGTGAGATTTATTTTATCATCCAACATCATTCTTTCAACTTTTTCAATTTGTAGACAGTAATTAGCAGTGTCTTCAGTGTAAAAAATACTGCTAACAGCTTCAGTAGCAGAGCCATTAGTGATGTCATTTGATTGTGATGTCATGGTAACCAGTGATGTCACAATGGTCTGCAAAGCATTGTGATGTCATTTCATTGCAGCGATATCTACAGTGTCTCATCCAAGCGATATCTCCTGTGGGAGCCAGTTTTGGATGATAAACACTGTGTACACTACAAGTGATTTAGGTCGCAGATGCTCACCATTTAGTGACACGACGGGGGATCATAATGAGGGCGGATTCGAACCCACGACCTGAGAGCAACTTGAAAAGCGAGTAACGGAACAAATATTAATTTTGGACAATTGGGTGGATGTGACCACTTACCGACCACCAATTTGAAATTAAAGGGGTGGATGAATTGGAGTTTGGGTGTGAAAGGATGAATATTCTGAAAAATAATGTGGTGTGGATAGGTACATATGCTGTTTTGACTAAAAGGATATTCACGAAAATATCCCTGCCCTCTCCCCATCACACTATTCAACGTCGATCTCTGAATTGGTTGGTTTGTTGTTTAACGCCGCACTCAGCAATATTCCAGCTATATGACGGCGGTCTGTAAATAATCGAGTCTGGACCAGACAATCCAGTGATTGATATCATGACCATCGACCCGCGCAATTGGGATCGATGACATGCATCAACCAAGTCAGCGAGCCTGACCACCCGATCCCGTTAGTCGCCTTTTACGACAAGCATAGTCACCTTTTATGGCAGGCATGGGTTGCTGAAGACCTATTCTACCCCGGAATCTTCACGGGTGACATTTTACAAAACGGTTTCGTATTCACGGTTCGATTATTTGGGTTATCTAAGTTAAAATGACTTGTGAAATCCAAGGTATGTATTATATATACATTGTTTTCATGTGTGGGTCTGACCCCGCATTCCGTCTTGAACCAACTATTCGCTGAACACATTACGAACATGAAAAAACTATACCTTTAACATAGGACAAGCCACACAATATTTGTATATAGCGATAGGCCCTAAGTGTGTATTTCTCCCTATCTAACCCCGTTGAGGTTATTCACTCATTAGAGTCTTGAGTTTATTAAATCTTAGTTGTTAATTGGTCGCAGCCGACTTAATTGGTTGTTTGTGAATCCTGCCAATTATCTTGTCAAAGTTTTGATTTAACTACTTTTTTCTCACTGTTATACAGCGTAGCTGATCAGCTTGTATATATACTCTGATTTAATCACTCGGTGATCATTGACAGCGTAAATTGGGTTTTTGATCCTGTATTTTGTCTATTGACACAATTAGCTGATAGTATTAAAACTGTCAACACGTTTTCAATTATTACTTTGTTCTTGTCTAATAACACCCTGGTCTAAAGGAGTACTGTTCCGCCACAAATACCATTGTAACTTGTAACTTTGACAGCACGGGTGGCCCAGTCGTCTAAGGCGCCGCGAATCGCTGTGCAGAGTTGCGTACCCTGAACACGCCAGAAATCTATGATTGTGGGTTCGAATCCCGGTTCACCCTGATTATGTTTCTAGGATTGTCAGCACCATACCGTGCTCGTGGGTTTCACCGAAGTGGTAAACGTCTGAGACCTGCATCACTTCGGAGCTTGCCTCCCACATTAAGCTGACACGCCGTGATATAACTGGAATAATGTTAAAAGCGGCGTTAAACCCAACTCACTCACTCAATATCCGCGCTTCTTTGAAATACTTGCAACTTCGTCCCCATATACCCTTATCAACTATGACATTCCCACATCTTTGAAATCTTCTACCATGGACATTCGGCAACTTTGTCATTTTTAGTAAGTAATTAAGTAAGTAAGTGGGATTTTACGCCACTTTGAGCAATATTCCAACAATATCATGGCGGGGGACACCAGAAATGGGCTTCACACATTGTACCCATGTCGGGAATCGAACCGGGTCTTCGGCGTGACGAGCGAACGCTTTAACCACGAGGCTACTCGACCGCCCCATTCTTCAGTTCTGAAGTAGCTATATGTTCTTCTGTAAAATACCTCCCACTCTTACATATATGCCTGGTAGGTATACTGCCGACTCAACGTCAAATTGTAACTCACTTACACACAGAGGAGGTACAGTTGACGAGTTCCGTCTCGGTCGGACCAAGTATGCCAGAGTAGGTGGCACACACAGTGCCCTGTGCTGGACAGAGGAGGTACAGTTGACGAGTTCCGTCTCGGTCGGACCAAGTATGCCAGAGTAGGGGGCACACACAGTGCCCTGTGCTGGACAGAGGAGGTACGGTTGACGAGTTCCGTCTCGGTCGGACCAAGTATGCCAGAGTAGGTGGCACACACAGTGCCCTGTGCTGGACAGAGGAGGTACAGGTGACGAGTTCCGTCTCGGTCGGACCAAGTATGCCAGAGTAGGGGGCACACACAGTGCCCTGTGCAGGGCCCTGTTCCACAAAGCGATCTTAGCGCTAAGACTATTGTAAGCCTATGTTAAAGTATGGGCGTTACGATGATCTAAGCGCTAAGATCGCTTTGTGCAAGTGGGCCCTGGACAGGGAGGGGCGGGTGATGCCCATACGTGGTCACTGTAAAGTCATGAGTTCTACCACCTGGAAGGAGAACACAATTACCTGTATTTCAATTTCATTGGAAAGCAATGGATATGATATACAGTAAACTACGGTTAAAACGAACTAAAAGGGACCACAAATTATAGTTCATTATAACCGTAGTTCGTTATAGGCACCTATACAGCCTATATACGGCAAATGGACGGGACCCAAAATACAGTTCGCAATATCCGTCAGTTCAGTATTTTTAGTATTTTTGCCTGGTCTTGTAACATTTCATCTGACTTATAAATACATAAATAAATGCTTTGGTTCTGGTGTTTGATGTCGTCTAGCTGCTACATGAATCAAAATGGATTGTCCTTACGGTGATTTGGATATGAAATGGCTATCTATCAATACTAATAACGCAAGTGAAGAAAATGAATTCTCTAAAATTACTGAGGTGAACGAAATTGATTTATTGAGCGATATTGACTTTGATGCTTTCTTTTCGAAAATGACAAGAATCTACCCTCAAGACAATTGCGAATGAAAGCAATGTTGTAGACTAGATCTATCCTGCTCAGATGTGACCGTCGACACAGGTCAAAGCGACTGCCTCTGATCAATCCTAAACTAAAACCCGATTCACTACCGTATCGGAAAATAAACCTCCAAGATATGAAAAATATGAAAAACACTAAATTAATAGGCTCTTAAAATGTTAAATGGTAAGACAAATAAAATTAATCTAGCGTTTAAAAAAAATAGGACATTAAAAGGTAAGGAAAGAAACAAAAACAAAAACCTTGCCTACCTGTTTTACCGAGGACGAGAAACTACCCGTTGACGGAATTACTATTCCGGTTTCTGAGTTGGCCGATCTTCTTCGTGCATTTTAGGACGAGAAGCGGCGACATGTGAAGAAGGACGGGGCACAGCAACGAAGATGGCATCAGGGCATACAGTAGGTGCATCTCAGGTGACCAGAAACACCAGCCAAGTAAAGTATTACAGCACACACGACAAATCACAAACTCCAAATATAACACACTCTGACACAAAACACACAAGTTTCTGAGCACTCCGTTCGATCCCCACTGGTCCATTCCACATCGTCCGAATTGGTTTGCGATTATCCAATCACAAGCAACACATTCATAATTCAGGGATATTCACAATTTGCTAGTGCCGTGGGAGGTTCATGTGTCGAGATGTTTTCCCTATTACATAAACTTCATTTTCAACAGCAGTAAGTATAAATTTCATCCTCACGCTCAGATTATGTGGTATATATTCATGGAACTATTTTTCATTGAGCAACTGAATATGATTCGTATGTGACCGAGAGCCGGCAAATACCGACAAAATAACATTGTTGCAATGTTCTTCCAGAGAACTTCAAATTTAAGCAAACATTGTTAAACGATATTATTCGGCGAGACCAATAAACTGCAAAGTATGAAATTATACGAATTTTAACGTCAGTTTGGATGGGTTCATTGAAGTGTGGACGATTTAAAATCTCGGAGGTTCACACACTTTAACCAGCGCTTTTAAATCGTTTACACTTCAATGAACCCATCCAAAATGACGTTCAAATCTTAAATATACAGTCAAACAACGTTGTATAAAACGTTGATGTGTCGAACTTGCGGTTGTCTCGAAGTATTCCTTTTTTATTCGGCATTTTCGGTTGTGTCGGACCTCGGATAACTCAAAGTATTTACGTACTATGTACATTCAACTGTAACACAGCAGTGTTCGACTGCACTGTGAGGATTGGTCACCTATTATCGATGCTTATTGCAAGGTAAAATAGTTCGAGCCGTGAGGATGACGATATCGATGGCGTAGCACGTTGCTCAACCCACACCTTCCACAACGCCAAGAAGTAACACAAGAAGAATCGGAACAATCGTTGGATCCATGGCTCGGCTGTCTTGTGTGTCCGGAGATGCTACAAGCTGTACAGTGAACCAACACACTGTGGTCTCAGTATTAGTAGTGTGAGTTGGGTCGTGATGTTGCGTGCTCAGGACTCCTCGTCTCTGTGATGTTCCCAGTGATACTGCTATGTGTCTTTAACGTGTTGCCAGTCACGCTGAAAGTATGATCAACTAATTCTGAGGAACCAATGGCGTACGCCACTTTAGCCAACCACAGAACTCCTTAATCAATTCATCTCGACGTTTTTGTTGTTGATTTATGTGGTTGGCAGGGCGTTCGATAGATGTTTCTACTGATACAGATACCAGAGTTTGAAGTCCATGACGACTGGGATCATTCTGCATACACTACAGATGTGCTTCACCGAACTAACTAATATACAATGCAGATCAAGATGGTAACAAGCCTCAATAAAAAAAATAAAAACTTAAAAAAATATAAAAAAAATAAAATCTTTGACACTTTAACGTAATAATGTGTTCAAATGTACAATGAATCTGGACAGATTTTTCAAAGTGGATATATTTTAGGTGATAAACGCAGTTTACACATATTTGGCCAGATATAACAATTCTTTAGGATGTAAAGAAGTCGTTGTTGGAGAAGTGCTTATAATTCACACCTAAAAAGATAGTGAAATTCGTCTCCAACAGCAGATGAATTGCATTGTGTGCAGACACGGTCTTCTCTCAGTAACCCTCGCCATCGGCCGCGAAATTGTAAAATTGGCAAGTAGATAGTTTTAGGAAGCAATAGAAATTTTTCAAATTTTCGTAATTCTTTAAATGTAGATAATATAAACCTTTTGAACTTGATTCTCGCCACTGTTGAATAAATTGGTCTTTAAGAGTTCTCTCGACCTTTGAAACCAGCCATGAAGTAGAACAAATAGACAGATTTATGAATACTTCTGACAGTCCGACATAATATAGTGGTTTTTTTAACTCCAGCTATCCACTTAAACGATTTTGCATTTGCATCATAGTCTTTTATCAAATAATTATATAAAATATTAGATAACTTTGTGGGTCCGTTATAATTCATTAATTTATGCCAGAAGGAAATCATCCGTTTAAATACTTTAGTTAGTTAGTTAGTTAAGATTTATAGTCACATCGGCAATATTTCAGCCATATCGTGACTAAATCAAGTTGGACAGTAATAATACATAAGAGACATTAAAATCTGTCGACAAAGGACAGTAAAAACACTAGACCATCACAGATGTAGATTGTAAAACTAGCATAACAGAATAAAATTTGTAACAATTCATAACAATACACAATAAAAATGGGCTATAGATCACCAATAGCCAAAGGTAGGTCACCATACTAGGTACCATGGGGACTTACGATACTTCTGCTACCTACATGGTAACCCAGCAGGATTTACACCATCGCTCTGGCTACTGGTGATTGTCAGCAAGTTTAAGCCAAATCAGTTAAAAACAACAAGAATTCTACGATTAAAAACATGGAAAATGAAAAATACTTTGAATGAAATAGGACTTATGTACCCTCTCAGGGGGACAATTATTTTACGCTACTTCAACCCCCTTTGAAGGTACAGCCACTAACAATCACAGTTATATAATCATTTTACCAAATTAAAAGCACATACTTTATACAATACATATCAAAATTTATCAATCAATTCTATTTCTTTTAAAAAAGCAATAATTAAATGAGAACTTACCTTAAAAAGATCCTTCATAGATGAAACCTTGAAATAATTGTCCCTTGTGATGGAAAAATCAACACAGTCAAGCAGGACATGCTTGACGGTGATTCTCTCATCACAAGGGATACAAAATGGAGGATCCTCACCTTTTAAAAGATATTCGTGTGTATACCTGCTATGGCCAATACGACATCGTCGCATAATGACCTCTTCAAATCTGGACTGACAGCCCAAGTAGGTGTAACCAATATTTGGTTTAATTTCATGTAATTTATTGATACCTACTTGGGAGTCCCACTTCTTTTGCATCAGATCACAAATATAAGATCTGATTACAGGTTTAAAATCAGTGTATGGGATAAGAAGTGGTGTCACAGATTTGTTGAGTGCTGCTTTTGCAGCAGCATCAGCCATTGAGTTGCCTTTGATGCCCACATGACTGGGCAACCAACAAAAGACGATGTCGTATTGGCCAGTAGCAAGTTCATTAAATAATTCAATAATTTTGATTAAAAGTGGATGTTGACATGAGATGTTATGGATAGCCTGCAAGCAAGAAAGAGAATCGGAAAATAGGATAAACTTCTGATATTTTGACTGTTTACTGATATACTGTAAAGCTGTTAAAATGGCATTGGCCTCAGCTGTGAAAATAGAACTAGTATCGAGTAATCTGGAGGAGATAGTCCTGGATCCAATGACAGTGGCGCTAGCAACAGCGCCACTATCCTTGGATCCATCAGTAAATATAGATTTGTAAGTATTATATGTGTTTCTTAATTCATTATATTTTTGTTGATATATAAGTGGATTTGTTTCCGATTTCTTTAATTTAGTTAATGACAGATCCACCTCTGGCTTTACTAACTGCCAAGGTGGAGAAGACAAAAGCTGCGTGGGGGCTATAGCATCAAGATTAATTTTAGCGGCAGAAATATCAGATTGAAGTCTTATTCCAAGTGGGGGGAGAACCGATGATTTTTTATTATAGAGATTTTCATAAAGGGGGTTAAAAACACAGTCATATGCAGGATTCGAGTTATTAGAGCGTAATTTAGTGACATATTGTAAGGATAATTTAATTCGGCGTTGTTTGAGGGATGGTTCATCAGCCTCAACGTACAGACTGTCAATAGGAGAAGTTCGGAAAGATCCAAGACAGAGTCTCAGACCTTGATGGTGGATAGAGTCCAAAAGTTTAAGATTACTTTTGCAGGCTCCACCATAGATGATGGAGCCATAATCAAGTTTAGAGCGAATAAGTGCTCTGTACAGTTGAAGGAGGGTTTTCTGATCCCCTCCCCACTTGGAATTTGAAACAACTTTTAGGAGATCAAGGGCCTTCAGGCATTTATTTTTCAAATATTTTATGTGAGGTAAAAACGTTAAATGGTGGTCAAAAATAAGACCCAAGAACTTAGCCTCTTTTACTACTTTAATCGGAGTGCTATCTAAAATTAAATCAGGGTCTTTATGGGGTTTGTATTTCCTACAAAAGTGGATACAATTTGTTTTGGATTTTGAAAATTTAAAACCATTTTCTAAACACCATTTATTTATCTTATTGAGACATAATTGTAATTGTCTTTCGATAGTATGCATGTTTTTACCACGACATGATATGTTAAAATCATCCACGAATAAAGATCCATCAATGGAGTCATTTAAAACCTTAGAGAGACTATTTATCTTAATACTAAATAGTGTAACAGACAAAATACTGCCCTGTGGGACACCCTGATCCTGATGATAATGATCAGACAGGGTAGAGCCCACGCGGACTTGAAATTGCCTGTCAGTTAAAAATTCAGATATAAATTGAGGCAAACGGCCTCGTAATCCAAAATCATGTAAATCTTTTAAAATACCATGTTTCCATGTAGTGTCATATGCTTTTTCTAGATCGAAAAAGATAGACACTGCATGTTGTTTATTTATTATTGCATTTTTAACAAATGATTCTAAGCGAACCAAATGGTCGATGGTACTTCTGTTTTTCCGGAAACCACATTGTATATTAGTGATAAGATTATTGGATTCCAGGTACCAAACCAGACGATTGTTTATCATGCGTTCCATGGTTTTGCAAACGCAGCTTGTCAATGATATTGGTCGGTAATTGGATGGATCAGTGTGATCTCGACCGGGCTTGGGAATCGGGACAACAATAGCATCACGCCACGAAGGAGGGAACTTCCTTGGGGTCCAAATGACATCAAAAATATTCAATAGTGTTTCTAAGGATGATTCGGGTAAGTGCTTCAGGAGTTGATAATGTATGTTATCAGCTCCTGTAGCAGTATCATGAGCTTGTCCAAGGGCAGTGTGGAGTTCATGAATAGAGAATAGTTCATTATAATCTTCCCCATTATCGGAATTAAAATTAATAGGTTTCTTTTCTTGCGGTTTTTGATACTTTTGGAATTGAGGTACATAGTTAGATGAGGAAGAGTGTTTTGCCAAAGTTGCACCAAGTTTATTAGCAATATCTGATTTATGAGTTAGAAGTTGGTCCCCATCTTTAAGATGGTGAATACTAGATTTAGTGCCCTTACCTTTGATTTTGTGGACCATGTTCCATACCTTGGACATGGGCGTCCGAGAATTTATTTTTGACACATAATTTCGCCAAGATTGGCGTTTACTTTGTTTAAATGTTCGCCTTGCCTTAGCATTTAATATTTTAAATTTGTTTAAGTTATGGACCATAGGATGGTGACGGAAATAACGCTCAGCCTTTTTCCTCGCCTTCCTAGCTTGCTTGCAGTCATCGGTAAACCATGGTTTACGTATGTGGGGAATTCCAGAGGACTGAGGAACACATTTTTCAGCTATATTGAAAAGTTCATCAGAAAAACATTGTATTGGGTCAGGAACGTCAGTGAAATGATCAGGTGTTAGTTTTTCTGTACACAGAATGTCATATAGAGGCCAGTTGGCTTTTGTAAAGTTCCATCGAGATGATGGAGGAACATCAGATGGGGTAATAGGGTTTAATATGGTTGGAAAGTGGTCACTTCCACAGAGGTCATCGTGGACCAACCACTAAAATTCATTCAGCAGGTTTGAATCGGTAATAGACAAATCCAAAGAAGAGTATGTGCCTGTACCAGGGTGTAAATATGTGTTGGAATTATCGTTAAAAAGGCATAGATTATTGTTGGAAATAAAATCTTCTAAGAGCTTGCCTTTACTGCTTGTACGATCACTACACCAAAGTGGATTATGACCGTTCATATCGCCCATGATAATACAGGGCTTAGGAAGCTGGTCATAGAGAGCTTGAAGATCGGTTTGCTGAAGAGATGTAGATGGAGGAATGTAAAGAGAGCACAGAGTAAAAACAATGTGCATAGCTATACGAACTGCGGTAGCTTGTAGAGGGGTAATGAGAGGAACAGGGCTATGAATAACACCCTGCCTCACCAAGATTGAAGAACCTCCAGTGGCTTTAACCCCTGGAGGTGAAAAGAAATGATAGGAGTCGTAGTGTCTAATGGTTAGTTGATCAGTAGTTTTAAGGTACGTTTCCTGCAAACAAAAGGCTGATGGCTTGAAATCTTGTGTTAATAGCTGCAAATCATTAAAATTGTTTTTTAGTCCTCTGCAATTCCATTGTATTATCGGGTTAGAACAGGTCATGGTGGTTCTACTGGGGTTCTGGAGCGGGAGGGAGGTCCACTCCCATGACCTGTTGGAGAAGGAGTGACCTCCATCGCCAAAGGTTCAAATTGATTTTGAACCTTAACAGGTGTAGGCTCAGAAGAAGGCACCTCCAAGTGTTGGAGGGCCCTGGCCGTTTTTTTCAGTTTCTTTTTTTCAGTTTTAGTTAAAGGTAAGTCTTCAATAATTGTAGATGATTTTGGTTCTGTTCTTCTGGATTCCACTAGCTCCGTCTGTGAAGCTGATGTTGCTCGTGTTGGTGCACTTGAAGATGTTTGAGCAGTATTGTCCTGTAGCATCTGCTGAGTACCAACCCAAGAGATGGTTGTTTGGCATCCTACAGATACTGTGGTAGCCTTGACAACAGGAGTGACAGTTGCTGCTGCTGAGTATGATTTTGTTGAGTTATTCGGAGATTGTGACTGAACTAGCTTCTTAGCATCATAAAAAGAGATATTGTTGGTGTGTTTAATTTTTAGAATTTGAGATTGAAGGAGAAAGTGTGGACAATGTTTGGATGAGGCCAAGTGGTCCCCATCGCAATTTGCACACTTAATGGCATCAGTGCACTCAGTGCTCTCATGAGAGCCACTGCAGCGCACACAGACAGTTCTGAGAGTACAGGTCTTGGCACCATGTCCAAAATGTTGACATTTATAACATCGGAGTGGGTTTGGAACATAAACTTCCACTCCGATATTAAAGTACCCAGCTTTGATAGATTTAGGAATAGTTGAAAGGGAAAAAGTAAAAAGATAGGTGTTTGTCTTGATGATGTTATTATCTTGTTTTCTGGTGAAACGCTTGACAGCTGTAACACCTTGTTTGGTTAGTTCGGTCACAATCTCATCTTCACTCATGTCCGCTAAACATCGGGCTCTGTCTCTCACGATGCCTCGACACGAGTTCAATGTTCTATGTGCTGAAACAGCAACCTCTACATTTGCAAACTGGCTGATGGACAAAAGGTTTAGAGATTGCTGTTTCCTGGCACATTCCACAAGTATGGAGCCATTACGGAGGCGGGTAACATTGTCAACCGTACCACAACAACCATTGATGGCCTTAGAAATAGCAAATGGGTTCAATTTCAAAGGCTGATGATCAGAAGCCTCGATTACAATGAACCGAGCCCAGGAATCTAATTGCAGATCAGTTTCATCATCAGATGAGCTAGCATCTAGATGTTTCCTTTTCGAACCAGAGTGTTTTTTTGACATAATGAAAGGAAGTCGTTCTGCACCCCTGCTCCCCACCCACCACCGAGTGTCAACAAGGACGGTGTCTTATTGCATTGGATATCCAAAATGCAAACACCAGGGCTACAGGGGTGTTATACTCCAGCAAATATGACATGAACAGCTATATTTGTCTACTAAATTGATTGCCAAGCTGGTTCTGCAAATAACAATAATTTAGAGACATACAGAATTCAGCGGTCAACATTACCAGATTGGCCCATGAGCCACCGCCTTCTGGCGTAAGACTCTAGGCAATTAAGTCCATCCAAAATTGGTAATTCATACAAAGTATGTTTGGCCAAGACCAAAATATACATGATAACACAACACAGGTGTGCATATACAATAATACGCACAGGGCCTGGCATGACCAGCCGATTGATAAGACCGGGCCCATCTTACCACCCGTCTAGGCGAAGTAAGGGTCAAAGTAGTGTGTTGGGCAAAGGAACACAGTTCCAGGAACCAGTGCCCTCAACTACCAGACTCCCTTCCTCCGCCGACACAGGGACGCAACCCACGGCAAACGGGCTGCCCACTTTGGTCGCCTCTTACGACCAGCAATGGGGTGCTGTGGAAATATTCTACCCCGGTTCCACACGGGGGAAGAGCTATTAGCGCTACCCAGCACTCACCACGAGGAGGTTGCTCTTCACGAGTGCCTTAAATACTTTAAGTTTGAGGGGTTCCCTGCTGTACAATCAAATGAGATTCCATGGCATCCATGTTTTGTTAGATACGGTTCAAGATCATTTATAAATATTGAAAACAGTAGTGGTGATAGATTTTCGCCCCGTCTAACACCTGATTGACAAGGGAAGTACTCCGATTCTGCATTATTTCATTGTATCATTGATTTAATATTACTGTACATATTTTTAACTAAAGTTAGAAATCGGCCCTAAAATCCACTGTTTTGCATTTTAGACCACAGTCCTACTCTTCAGACAGTATCAAATGCTTTTGTAAAATATATGCACGCACAATAAAGTTGGTTTTATTTGACAGTTTCAAAATATGCATCAACGAATGGATAACGAATATATTATCAGCAGTTTGAAATTGTTTCCTAAATTCCGACTGTGCTAGAGTTAGGATATCATTGGCATCTAGAGATTTTGTCAGTCGTTCGTTTAGTATACTGGTGAATAGTTTTCCGAAACTGCTTAATATCGTAATAGGTCTATACGAGTTTGGATCAGATGGGTCGCCTTTATTTTTGAAGAAATGTTTTATAATTCCCGAGAGCCACGTTTCAGTGATTACACCACATGAGAGTACAAGACTGAACAATTCCGAATATAGTGAGGCAAGTACTCCAATGCTATCTATTACATGATCATTCTCGACAAGTTTTTGTAAATATTATAGAAGGAATTTATATCAGGAGCTTTGGTTCTTTCTTACATCCTGTTAGGATCTGCCAAAATTCTTCAGGCGAGTGGTGAAGGTTTTGTCAAAAGTCTTATTTAAATTGTCTTTATATTTACGTATATTCTTATCCATACATTTCTTGTAAGCCTTTGCTTCTTGGTGATATGACAATTTAAAATACTTTAAACATTAAATACTGTTTTCGATTTTTTAAGACGCCGTTTTGCTTTATTAAATTTCTTACGGGATCGTCTGCATTCTATTCTGAACCAAGGCTTATCTTTTTCGCGTTGTCTGAATTTAACACTGTTTTCTCTGACTCCGAATGTTGCTCGTGCAGCATTAACATGCACGTGCGCGATTTCATTCCCGAGTCTGTTCACACTCGACGGGTGTCCGACCTGTCCGCGTTTCGTGCACAGTCTTCATCAGTTTATTTATCTGTTCAACATTTATATTCTTCATGTATATATCCGATTTATCAAGTTTGTAATGCTTAGGTTTGCTAGCGGTATTTGTATGGATGCATGGTAGGCCTTTACATGGATTACTTAAAGAATGTTTGACTGCGCTAAGTGTAATATAAAGGTGAGTGGGCAGTGCACGTGTGAGTAGTCAATTATATTAAAAGCAGAAGAGAGCGGAAGGCACATTTGCGATACATAACATAGTTGATATAACACTTTTATCTATTCATGTTGTTTTACCTATCATTTTCCTAGCCTGTCATTACTATTAACGTGTTTAATTTTTTACAGATTTCAATAAGTTTAAGCCCCCAGAATACGCCGGGGTAGAATAGGTCTTCAGCAACCCATACTTGCCGTAAAAGGTGACTATGCTTGTCGTAAAAGGCGACTAACGGGATCGGCTGGTCAGGCTCGCTGACTTGGTTGATGCATGTAAATAATCGAGTCTGGACCAGACAATCCAGTGATTGCATCAACCAAGTCAGCGAGCCTGACCACCCGATCCCGTTAGTCGCCTTTTACGACAAGCATAGTCACCTTTTACGGCAAGTATGGGTTGCTGAAGACCTATTCTACCCCGGAATCTTCACGGGTCCCTTCTGGTGGGATATAACCAGTCCCCAAGTACAGATCCTGATCAAAACTAAATAGTGTTTTACATACTTTAGTCCAAAGAATATAATTTCATTTTTCCTCAGTTACGGATATATATAATCTCTATATTTACTTTTACATACCACACCTATAACTGTAGGTGACCTGTTAAATTGAAGACCCATATACCAAAGACGTAACTTGATATATCTGTGCAGTTGATACCTTTCACTTCACATTGTTTCTGCGTAATGATATCATTGGTGACAATTATTACACATTCCATGAAAGGAAGTAAGTATTTATCCTCCATGAAACAATTATATACAGGTTTTATACACATCCAGTGACTCCATATAACTCCAGTGACAAACATTCCTAATATACATTCTATTTACAATGGGGTTAAAGATGAACTAGATCGAGGTGATAGAGAAAAATGATGTAGTGATCGGGGTTTGCTTTGAACACCCTTCTCACATCAGTCCAAAGGAGTTCCACACATATTGAGAATCCAGAGAAGTGTTGACATATTGAAGATGAGCAAGTTTCAGGGTATTCAATAGGCCTAATGATATAGTGATCGGGGTTCGCTTTGAACACCCTTATCACAGGAGTCCAGCATATAATTCAAACTATAAGATGGCACCAGGAAAAGTGGTAATTGACAATTAGGTTGAAGTAAAAATAAGAACACCTTACCTACTTAATTTAAATTCCCCCAAACACACCCAAAGAAAAAAAATCTAAAAACATTAACAACCAAACATCCCTAGTATAGTTTTAAAGTCATGATGGTGAGCAGGACAGATTTATATTTATGTATGTAGTTGTTCCAGGACACAAGTGTAGGTGTAAATGGGAGGTATAAAGTCACAATGAGGATGATAACTGTACTCATAACAG
Source organism: Haliotis cracherodii (assembly GCF_022045235.1). Lineage (NCBI taxonomy): Eukaryota > Metazoa > Mollusca > Gastropoda > Lepetellida > Haliotidae > Haliotis > Haliotis cracherodii. Next base: position 9,074,870 of record NW_027266343.1, read on the forward strand.
TGTCTCGTCCTGAGGAACCGCCTCCGTAGTCCAGAGGTAGAGCATCCGCCCAGAGAGCGGAAGGTCCGGGGTTCGATCCACGGCCGCGTCATACCAAAAGACGTTAAAAGATGGTACTTGTTGTTACCCTGTCTGGCGCTCGGCATTAAGGAGCTAAAACAAGGACTGGTAGGCTCGGAGTCAGTATACTGTGTCTGAGTGGGGTATTCATGTTAAACTGTGGCATGTATCTCAGTGGGCTAGCACTATAAATCGGCATCAGTCCGGACTAGTACAAGCAGCCACACACACACGTGCATGCACGTCGCTATATAAGTGCAATAATCTTGGACGCGACGTTAAACCCAATTTCACCTCACCTCACCTCGTCCTGAGGATCTACACTGATGACCAAGCGCTGTGGGTCTCTGTAGCACTCCTCGATTACATCCGAGTGAAGCCGCCTCAGCCACTGGTGTGACAGGAGCCCACCTGGATGCAACCCATCATACAGAAGGTGCCACATGATCTTCTGTCGACCATGTGACCCAGTCAAACGTTGACTGACCCTTCTATGCCGACGGGCACCTCTGGTTTTTTAGCAAGTCAACGTTAAACTTCAAAGAATTTTTGTTGAATTGCGTATTAAGCAATGTGATCCCCTCATTAATTGAGTTTACCTGTTTTATACCCTTACGACCATGAACTTTATAACTACCTGGCATGGAACACCCTTTGTACCCATTGTACTCCATGACAGAATAGTATGGTACACCAATAAATTTTATGTGGCAGCCCTGGCTAAAGGCATTTCTCCTCATGTCCTGGAAAGTACTTTTGACTTTTGAGATGAGGTGCCTGGAGTACGTATACCTATCATTTGGGTACGTCCAATCTTTTTAGTGATGATATCACAAGTACCACTCTATACATATACAGCGGCATTCTTTCCATGCTTTTGTATGAGCAGTGGTAGCTCCCTTTTTAGAAGCTGAAACAATGCCTCTGTCCTGTCACCAGCCTTACACAGGTATTCCACTGGAACACCATCAGGATCCTGGACCCTCTCCAACCGGAAACCCTTGCCGTCAGACAGCAATAACGGAAAGTGGTGACACAATTCCTGCGGGGGTGGCCGGACTGGATTGGAGCCAAAATATCTGATGATGTCAGTGGAATCACTTGGGAAAAAACTCATGGTTCTTAACATGAATTTATAAAAATAGTTTCTAATCACATAAAGATATAATTATTGGACTAATTCTCCTATAATGGTATTTACATGTACCTTAATCTTTTAAAATAATATCATGTGAAGGCACAGGATCTGTAAAAATAATACAGACTATTAACCCTCCAGTATGCTGTTATCTTAGATTCATCAATGCTATTATTATTTCATAACAATATGGATTATACACAAATATAATTAATTACACTCACCTTGTACAAAACTAGTATGTTAAAGCATATGGTGGTATCTGAAATATTAAGAAATTGGTGTTTTTAGCACTGCATGAACATAAATGAGGATATTATTATTGCATGATTAATAAAACACAATCACTTGCATACAACAGAATGGACCACTTTGTGACATGAACTTTCTTTTGACGTGTATGTGGTGACACAACAGTAGATGATGATGATGATGGTAGAGAATGGACATTTTCAGAATGGACTTGTAAAATGTGTTTTAGTTTATTTTTCAGAGCAACAGAATCAAAATGAATCCTTTTTTCAGAGAGGAAGTAAGTTTTTCGTGGAACTCGTTTGGGCTTGACGACATCACGATAGAAGATTATTTGTGAAGAGAGAAGGGCTACTTGCTACTTTTTGTTCTCCTTGGGTGGCCACACACTGCGTTGCTTCCAAATGCTTGACTGCATTGCGGTGTTCTCGATTGGTCTCAGCTTGTTTCTTTTCCTGAAGACGTTGTAACCCCTGCTTATGAAGGTTCTCACGACGTTGCTGCCAGACGAGTTGAAAATCCTTCATTTGCAGGCGGGCTTGTTCCAGCTTGAGGTGACGATCTTCAGGAGACAGACACTGCAGCCAAGCGTATGGTTTGTTGTATGCCCAGAGGATGTTGGCTTCCAGGTGGGAAGTGCTGGCATTTGGCTTGAAACGCCTGAGATGTTTGAGTAGAGCAAATTGGCTTTCTCCATTACTGTTTGATTTTGGTACAGATGATGACTCCGTTAAGAGTTGAAGAGTATCATCTGCATGACATCCTGATGGCAACTGATTGGCAACAAGACGAGTGAAATCAATTAGAGCATATGTCCAAATGAGTCCAAGACATTCTAAAGTGAGATCTATATGGGATTGTTTCCGTTAAGAGTTGAAGAGTATCATCTGCATGACATCCTGATGGCAACTGATTGGCAACAAGACGAGTGAAATCAATTAGAGCATATGTCCAAATGAGTCCAAGACATTCTAAAGTGTGATCTATATGGGATACTGAAAGAAAAGAGGGATTTTGTTTCTGAAAATATGGCCACATGATGAAATCAGGTTGTAAGATTTGTGATGAATTTTCTGAAATTTGCTGCAAGTTTTGCTGCATTTAAAGAAAATGGGGATTCAGATCAAGGATATGATTTGCTGTGTTCTGACTTCAAATAAGATTGTAAAATGGGTTTGATAAATATTCATTAAAGAAGGCAAGAGCATGGACTTCAGCAAGGAGGATGTCATTGGACAGATCTTCTTTGACAGCTTTGATGAGGAGATTTTCATGAGTAATATTGGCCAGGAACTGCGTAAGTTGGTGGATTGTTGCTGTGGCATTATGGAAAGTGATGTTAAAACGATTATGCTGAAATTGTTTAAAATGGATCGACGAGTTGTATGTTTTCATATAAGAAATGAAATCTGCAGAGTCCAGCAGCAGGATGGCCTTTGATGTGGATGAGGGATGATATTGATCGTATGACTTCCTCAGCACGGCTATTTTCGGGGTTTTTTTGTTCAGGCTAAAAGATCTTTTTAAAGTGTTCAGATTTCCATCAGTAGCAAGAATCCTTTTCATATTGGGAAATTGAAAGAGATGCTGAGTCGACAGGGCCTAAAAGAACATGTAAGTGACAAAATCATTGATTGACATTGACAGTTTGAGCTTTTTCAGTATCGGTCATTGCAATTCAGCTATTTTCTGATTTTGACAAGATGGTCTGTTTAATTTCTTTTTAAAAACTTTGTTAACAATATGTTGATCTGTCATGAGATTTTTAAAGTTGAGAAACATTTGCTCATATAATTCTTTAGGGTCATTATTATTTGATGGAAGAAGTTTTGACAAATCCTCCAAAAGCGTTGAGAGCTGGTTCAATTGGGTTGTTGTGTCACTACATTCAGTTTCAACCATACACATGGCCATACTGGGCAGTGATGAAGTGGACACTTGATACCCATAGAAATGACGCAGGTGATCACCCGTGCCATCAACATGCAAACAGCTGTTTGAATGATTCATCAGTACGTCAGCAGCTTGCAATTATCCAACAAGGTTGGCTTCTTTAAGAATATTGCTAATTGTTGCATGACAAGGTAGTTTTGGGGTGTCAATATTGACCAGGCCGTCAAGTACGGTTTTAATTGTATCAGCCATGTGGTGTGAACTGACACTGTTTGCTCCAATGTGCATGATAACTGCTCTTAAATTATCACTGTAGATGCCATCATTGATGAAGCTCAGATTGTAGGTTTCCTTTAAGGCACTGTGAACTTCATTCATCAGTTGAGTAATGGTTTTGTCTTGTTCTTTAATTTTAAATTCTTTGACCTGATTGGACCCGTGAAGATTTCGGGTAGAATAGGTCTTCAGCAACCCATGCTTGCCGTAAAAGGTGACTATGCTTGTCGTAAAACAACAAACAAACAAACAAACAAACAAACCATGACCTGATTGGTTTGAGCTACTGATTGAACTTGAGCGCGAAGAAGTAAGGTCTTTTCATTTTTAACCGACCAATGGTGTTCAAGTTTCTTTACTTTTTTTATTTAGATCAGCAGTTTCCACCTCTTGTTTTGTCAATGAAATAATAGTTTCGTCTTTATGGACAAGAGCCGTTGTCAAGTTGTTGTTTTTTCAGAAATACTTTTTCTTATTTCTAAAAGCATCTGTGTGATTGTTGAATCCTTCCTTTTAAGAGTACGCTTTACATTTTTTGGATTTAAGGATTTGATTTGTTTCTCATTTGTATAAAGCCTTGTATTTAGGGAATCATTTTTTTTTTGGACAACAAGAATATTCCTTTTCAAGTTGTAAAATGTTGTTTTCCAGATTTGATATTGTTAATATTTGCTAGCTGTTTTCTTCAAGAATTTCTGTGGCAGTCAATGAAATAAAATCTAAGTTGAGCTGAAATTCCTTGTATTCTTTTTTTATTTTTTCAGTTTCAAGGATGAGACATTCATTTTGTATTTCAAGTTGTTGCGATGAAGAAGACATTTTGAAAAAGAAGGGGCAGGCGATGATGCAAAAGGAAGATTTTTGAAACTGTCAGTATCTGTTTTATGATTTCTAATTTTTTCAGTTTGAATTTTGTGAACACTATTGAGGTGATATAAACAAAGCTGTGAAGTGATTTCATTTCCCTCGGATCTAAAAAGATTTATATATTGTGTTACTGTTTCATATTTGAGTGATCCTTTGGGTGCATGATAACGCAGTTCAATGGCCATTTCATTGGTTAAAATTGTACTTGTCATCTTCTGTAATTTATGTAGATGTGAAAATGCAATGTCTTGGCCAGCAAAGGCATTGCCGATGATGTCAGGATCTTGACCTTCAGAGAACCATTCTACTGCTTTGGGATGATGGTTTAAAGATTTAATCTTGCTCTTTATGTTTGTCACTGGAGGTAAAACACCAGACTAATTTGGTTTAAGTGTTAGCAGCACAGATGTTAGTGTGCGGGCTAACACCTTACCGGTTTTTTTTCAATACATTCTATGAGTTTTTGAAGATGCCCATATGTAATGGATTGAAAACAATGCCCATTCACAACAAAACAACGTCTAAAGTACTCTTGCATAACCCAAGTATTAGTGTACAATATATATAATATTTACATCGATTCATTGCAATATGTTGTTCTTGTTATTGGTTTCTTGTAACCATTATGCTTGGTGCCAAACTTTACTTTGGCATATTTCAATAATTATATTACTAACTGAATCTATTTTTGCCTAATCTTGTAATAATACCATTTCACATTGCAATTACATACAGTAATACAAGTAAAATCAGTATGATATTTGAGGTATATGTCGCCAAAGTACGAGTGACAACTTAATATATTCCGTGCATAATTGATACTACAAATATTACTTACAATGCTAATAGGGGAAATTCCTGAAAAAGTTATTAATAGTTACTATACGCGCGGGAGCAGTTATTATAACATTTTGAATTTGGTAAAATAAACCTCAAACCGAAGCGAAGTTTTTCCATTTAATATTCTATAATAACATGAAAGGTTTAATAACACTTAGTGTCAATTCAAACTAGTTTATTTCACATGCTCACTGCAAACATTTGGGACCTAAATGTCGTAACTGTTCTATTCCGAAAAAAGACATAACAGTACATGAAGAACATCTGTATTATTCATCTAAACTAATGTTTTATGTAACTAATAAAGTATTAAGTCCGACAATTTCAATGCAATACTTACAGGGTATCTGTCGATAAGTTGTTAGAAACTTCTTGCAGGGGCGGTCGGGTAGCCTAGTGGTTAAAGCGTTCGCTCGTCACGCCAAAGACCCGGGTTCGATTCCCGACATGGGTACAATGTGCGAAGCCCATTTCTGATGTCCCCCGCCGTGATATTGCTGGAATATTGCTGGAATATTGCTAAAAGCGGCGTAAAACCTCACTCACTCACTCACTCTACTTCTTGCCACATCCGAACGTGAAGATTCCGGGGTAGAATAGATCTTCAGCAACCCATGCTTGCCGTAAAAGGTGACTAACGGGATCGGTTGGTCAGGCTCGCTTACTTTGTTGATGCATGTCATCGATCCCAATTGCGTGGATCGATGCTCATGATATCAATCACTGGATTGTCTGGTCCAGACTCGATTATTTACAGATCGCCGTCATATAGCTGGAATATTGCTGAGCGCGGCGTTAAACAAACAACCAACCAACCAACCAATCGTGCCACGTCCAGATGCTGATTGAGTATTCTTGTCGTTCCAATCGTGGCGACACTCGTTTAAAGCAAAGTAATAAGGGGCATGTCATTTCCGGTTAATATTATTGCTTATTATTAATTAAATCCGTTATTATTTACACATCTAAAAAATTCACTCTTACCGGCGATATTCATGGTTTATAAGGAACTCGTGAAGAGCAACCTCCCCGTGGTGAGTGCTGGGTAACGCTAAAAGCTCTACCCCCGTGTTGACCCGGGGTAGAATGTGTCCACAGCTCCCCATTGCTTGTTGTATGAGGGTACAAAATTGGGCAACCCGTTTGCCGTGGGTTGCGCCCCTGTGTCGGTGGAGGACGGGAGTCTGGTGGTTGAGGGCATTGGAGCCAGGAACCGGTGTTCCTTTCGCCTAACACACCACTTTGACCCTTACTTCACCTAGACGGGTGGTAGAATTGGCCCGATTCTATCAATCGGCTGGTCACGCCATGCCCTGTGCATGGAAAACTGTCATATTAGTTATATCATTTGAAACACTTTTTGATGATGTAATAAGATAAACCAACTAATTCAAATCTAAATATTGCCTAAAGTCCTATGCCAGAAGGCGGTGGCTCATGGTCAATCTGGTGATTTTGACCTCCGAATAATGTACGTTTTAAATTTCTTTTCATGGGCCGAACCAGTCTGGCATTGAGTTGGTAAACAAATACGGCTGTTCGTGTCATCTTCCCTGGAGTATAACATCCCTGTATCCCTGTATCCCTGGTGTTTGCATCCTGGATATCCGGTGCAATATAACATTGTCCTTGTTGACACTCGATGGCGGGTGGGGAACAGGGGTGCCGAATCATTTCTTTTTATCATGGCTCAACAACAATCTGGTTCATCTCGAAATGAAAAAAAAGAGACGTCTGGAGGATTTGAAATTACAAGTGGAAATCTTTCTCAAAATATTGATTCCTGGGCTAGATTCCTGGTGATTGAGGCTGCTGATAACTTACCCATCAAATTGAATCCTTTTGCTGTTTCTAAGGCTGTGTCCAGGATTTGTGGTGAGGTCAAGAACGCCACACGTCTCCGTAGTTGGTCGCTTCTGGTGGAGTGTGCAAGGAGACAGCAATCTCTCAAAGTTTTATCTATCTCTACATTTGCCAATATTGAGGTTGCTGTGTCTGTGCACAGAACATTAAACTCTTGTCGAGGCATTGTTCATGACAGGGCTCGTTGTCTGTCCGACATGTCTGAAGAAGAAATCGCTACAGAGTTGGAAGACCAGGCTGTTAATGCAGTTAAACGTTTCACGTTCAAGGAGGACGGTGTCATCACAAAAACAAATACGTATCTCATGACGTTTCCCGGTACATTCCTTCCCCAGTCAATTAAAGCTGGTTATTTCCACATCGGAGTGGATGTGTATGTCCCAAATCCGCTTTGATGCTACAAGTGTCAACGTTTCGGTCATGGCTCCAAATACCGTCATAACTCTAAATCCCGTCATAACTCTGTGGTATGTCATCGTTGCGGTGCCAACCATGAGAGCACTGACTTCGAAAATGATTTGAAATGTGCTAACTGTTCTGGCCCACATGTTGCTTCATCTAAATCTTGCCCTGTGTGACAGATTGAATCTAAAATAATGAAACTGAAATGTGAAAGGAGCATACCCTACCTGGATGCCAAAAAACTATTGAAAGATCTATTTCGTGTCAGACTGACTTGACATGGGTCAAATTAGAACAACCTGTTGCTACTATTCCAATTAATAAACCTATTCCTGCCATCAGTCAATTAAGTTCAGGTTCTCAGACTTCTGAAACACAATCTCAAAGGTCTGTGAAAGAACCAGTTAATCAGTCAAAAACAAAAGAGATGAAGGAATTGATCATAACACAGCCACCTATCGTCCCTTCACCTTTAGAGGTTCCTTTACAGACCTCCTTAGGGCCTCTAGACATGGAGGTTACTCTGTCCTCACAAGACAGGCGGAGGAGTAGTTCCTCCGCACATTCACGCGAGCGATCTCCAATTGAGCCACCATGACTCAATTGTCCAATATAATACATTTGAATTACAGAGGACTTAGGCATGATTTTAATGAGATACAATTATTGATACAGGATTTTCAACCGTCAACATTATGTCTTCAAGAAACATACCTGAAAACTACAGATCAGTTTACCTTAAGACAGTACGATGATTACAATTCCTTTTCTCCTCCTTTAGATAAAGCTATGAGATGCTCAACTATCTCGGTGCGGCAGGGCATCAAACATAGCCCTGTAGCTCTTAATACAAATCTTCAAACTGTTGCTGTTCGTCTGACTCTGCACATTGCTTTTACGCTGTGCTCCTTATATATCCCTCCTTCATCTTATCTTCGACAGTCTGATCATCAAAATCTATCCGATCAACTTCCAAAGCCCTGCATTATCATGGGTGAACGGACACAACCCGCTGTGGGGAAGTACAAATGCTAATAATAAAGGAAAAATCATTGGGATTTTCTTTCTGAAAATAACATGTATTCTTAATGATGACTCGAGCACCTATTTACATCCAGCCACTTGAACTTATTCTGCCCTTGATCTGCCACTCACAGACTCAAACTTGTATAATGAATTTGCATGGTCTGTCCATGATGACCTCTGCGGGAGTGATCATTTTACCACTATACTTAAAACTGTTAACCCTACTGATGAGCCACCATCATCCAGGTGGAACTTTACGAAGGGTAATTGGTCCTTATGACTGAATGACATTGCTGACCAAACCATTCCTAAGTCCCCTGCTAATCCCCATATTCGTAAACCATGGTTTACTAATGACTGCAAACAGGCCAGAAAGTGTAGGAAGAAAGCAAAAAAATATTTTCGCCGACATCCTACAGTCCATAATTTGGATAAGGTTAAAATTACAAATGCCAAGGCACGACATGCTTTTAAACAAAATAAGCGACAATATTGGAGGAACTATGTCTCCAAAATAAATTCCCGTACACACATGTCCGAGATGTGGAACATGGTTCAGAAAATAAAAGGCAAAGGTTCAAAATCTTCTGTTCATCAGCTTAAGGATGGTGATCAGTTATTAACTAATAAAACTGAAATTGCAAATAAACTTGGAGAAATGTTAGCCAAACATTCTTCACCATCAAATTATGTCCCGGAGTTTAGAAAATATCGGAAACAATAGGAAAAGAAAAATGAGTTTTTAATTCGGACAACGGTGAAGACTATAATGAGGTATTTTCATTATATGAGCTACGTACTGCCCTTGGACAAACTCATGATACAGCAACAGGAGATGATAATATCCATTATCAGCTCTTGAAACATTTGCCTTCTCCAAACTTGCAAGCGATTGATAAAATACTCATAAAGGACACCATGTTACAGTATATATTGTCGCCGGGCACATATATATATCGCCGCTGGCAACATATGTCGACGATATATCCTGGGGGTGTTAATGCAATATGTAAAATCGGGAGTTTCTGCTATTATTGTTGGGAGTTTCTTCATATTTTTAACAACGAAAAAAAATTAAAATATTTCATAGCAGGGTTTATTTGCCTTTAAACTGTGCAGTTTGACTTTTACTAAAAGTAAGATGCACATTCATGAAACTAAGTAGTTGTCCATAACGCCACAATATCACGATATGCACATTCACGAAACTAATAAGTTGCCCATAACGCCACAATACCAATGATATGCACGTTCACGAAACAAATTAGTTAAGGATTGACTGTGTATTTTTTTCGGTTCATTGAGGTATGAATCGAAGAACCGATGTGCAAACTGTATGAATCCAGTCTCCATTGATTCGACCTTCTCTTTTACAAGTCGCCTGTAAATTCTCCCTACCGGATTCTTTTTGGAAAGGTTTCACACAAAAAAACCATCACAAAACTAATCACATGGCCATAACGTGCACAATATCGCTAATATGCACGTTCACGGAAATAATCAGTTAGCCGTAACGTACACAATGTCATTAATATGCACGTTCACGGAACTAATCAGATAGCCGTAACGTGCACAATATCGCTGATAAGCACCTATATACACATTCACAGAACTAATGACATTCCCGTAGCGTGCACAATATCGCTAATATGCATGTTCACATAACTAATCAGATAGCCGTAATGTACACAATATCGCAAAACTAATGACATTGCCATAACGTGCACAATATCGCTAATATGCACATTCACGAAACTAATTAGTTGTCCATAACGCCACAATATCACGATATGTACATTCACGAAACAAATTAGTTGTCCATAACGTCACAATATCACTAATATGCACATTCACGAAACTAATTAGTTGTCCATAACGCCACAATATCACTAATATGCACGTTCACGAAACTAATTAGTTGTCCATAACGCCACAATATCACTAATATGCACGTTCACGAAACTAATTAGTTGTCCATAACGCCACAATATCACTAATATGCACGTTCAAGAAACTAACTAGTTGTCCATAACGCCACAATATCACTTATATGCACATTCATGAAACTAATTAGTTGTCCATAACGCCACAATATCACTAACATGCACGTTAAGGAAACTAATTAGTTGTCCATAATACCACAATGTCACTAAAATGCACGTCCAGGAAACTAATTAGTTGTCCATAACGCCACAATATCACTAATATGCACGTTCACGAAACTGACTAGTTGTCCATTACGCCACAATATCACTAATATGCACGTGGTATATAGCCCAGTTTTATCTTTGTATTCTTTGTTTTTTATTCTAAATTGGTTTGTTTTATACCTTAGCTGTGATACATGACTTACTGTTTTACTGTCCTTTGTTGACAGGTATTTAATAATAATTAACTTGTTTTCATCGCAATATGGCTGCAATATTGCCGATGCGATGTAAAATTTTATCTCACTCACTCACTCTGATGTGTCTCTGTGGTTTACATTTCGTATTTTGTTACATTACTACACTTAATCGAAAAGAGTGTATTTTGATATACACCATATCGCTAGCATACTGTAGCATATTGTATCGAGACGTTGATGTATCGAGCAGGCAGAAACTTGAAAAAACATTAACAGAGACGATAATTAAAACAAGAGCTCAAAATTGAATAGTATCAAACTCCAATATTACTCGGAGGGATGTGTACATTTCATTAATAGGCTATACCTAAAGAGTGATTTTACATTTTTATTTTGATATATTATTTTTGTTAAGAATTCGAGTGAGTTTGTGAGTGAATTTACTTGCTTTGAAACAGTATTTCAGTTACATCACATAGTGGGAGATAAGCCCGAAGTATAGCAGGTCTATGACGTTTGCCACTAAAGTGAAACCCACGGGTATGGTGCTGACAAACCAAGAAACATTTTCAGGGAGAATCTGAATTAGAGACCCCAATCATAGATTTCTGGCAGGCCTGCGAGGGGCGTTCAATAAGTTTTGCAACTTCAATATAAGACCAAGTCGCAGAATTATTATCTTTTGCAGTTTTATTTTTCAATATAATCTGTATTCACCTCAAAACCATTTGTCCTTCAAGCTTTTAATGCCACTTTTATAGAAATTCGCAGACTGGCCCTCTTACCACGCCTCTATTGCAGCCTTTATGTCCTCGTCATCCTGGAAGCGTCTTCCACGTAGGGCAAGTTTCGTAAGAATCGCAACTATACACAGGGGACTCTGGCGCCTTGGCCACCAATGGCACTACAAGATTCAGACCTCATATCAATCATACAAGTAAATGTATTCTCTTACTAAGTAAGATATATGTTGAATTTTGGAATCATCTTGTAAGTTCTGCAGCGCCTTCTTTGACCTTAACATCTGAATGATTGACCTCTGTTGTTATCTGGTAACCAGAAATGACAACAATCCAGCTGTTCTAAAGATTTGGTCATTTCATGGTGGCTATCCCTTGCCCTAATAAGGAATTGCACACACGTTGTAGTTAACGTACATACGTATATGGCACTCGTGAAGAGCAACCTCCTCGTGGTGAGTGAGTAGCGCTAATAGCTCTTCCCCCGTGTGGAACCGGGGTAGAATATTTCCACAGCACCCCATTGCTGGTCGTAAGAGGCGACCAAAGTGGGCAGCCCGTTTGCCGTGGGTTGCGTCCCTGTGTCGGCGGAGGAAGGGAGTCTGGTAGTTGAGGGCACTGGTTCCTGGAACTGTGTTCCTTTGCCCAACACACTACTTCGACCCTTACTTCGCCTAGACGGGTGGTAAGATGGGCCCGGTCTTATCAATCGGCTGGTCATGCCAGGCCCTGTGCGTAATATTGTGTATGCACACCTGTGTTGTATCTTAATGAATATTTTGGTCTTGGCCGTGCATTACTAGTGTGAATTCTCCAATTTGAATTGAATAAATTGCCTAGAGTCTTACGCCAGAAGGCGGTGGCTCATGGGCCAATCTGGTGATGTTGACCTCTGTATTCTGTATGTCTCCAGTTTCTTGTCATGGACTGAACCTGCCTGGCACTATATCTGGTAGATACATATAGCTATTCACGTCATATTTGCTGGAGTATAACATCCCTGTATCCCTGGTGTTGTAGACTGGCTTCCACTGCACACCGTCCTTGTTGACACTCGATGGCGGGTTGGGAGCAGGGATGCTGAAACTTATACTTACATCATGTCTCTAAATCTGCACTCTGGTTCTTCAAAAACAAACAAGCGTAGGCATACAGATTCTGTCTCGTCTGATGAAGATGTCTCTCCTCAAGTGGCCGATTCTTGGCCTAGGTTCATCGTCATTTCATCCGCTGATGACTTAGGAGATAAATATTTCGTTTTGTAAGATTTGCGTGATGTTATGCTGAATGGATGTACGGAAATTTCATTTGAACACGACAAAGTGACGTCACAGCAAAGTGACGGCAGTTTGCAGTGTGAAATTCCTGGTCTTGGATAATGTTTATGCTGCGCTCAAATGGCGGTCCCCTGATGTGCCTGTGTATGGCAGCACGCAACCCAACAAAACTCGATTTTGAGTAAAGGTCTCCCTCAGCATTTCTGACTTCGACATAAAAGAACCTCAGTCTTTCATTCAGTTGAAAAGCAGGAAGCTCTTCGAACGTGGGTTCAAAACCTCGGAAACCAAGCCATTCTGGAAGTGAAAAGATTGCTGTGTTCAGGGTACAAATGTGACGGTAAGTGGGAGTAATTCGTTATTATTACGGTGTCGTGTTTAAATGAAATTTCCGTATATCCATTTAGTATAACATATCTCAAATCTTACAAAACGAAATATTTAATTTATGTTAAGATTTTGGTCAATCTCGTTATATTATTACCAATTTTTGCGATGACACATTGGTCACACTTTACATTGCTATTATGGCAATGGTGTAAGGGAGGTAACTCTCGCTGATGTTGATCGAATCTGCGTAGGAAATTTTGGTATGTGTTTATGTATTCTTTTATGTTTCAATGGCTTACGTCGAAATATTTTAACTCCCAGTAGATTTGGAGAGGTTCCCATCCACGATGTCCTGTACTGCTTTTTCATCAAGGGACGCAAAGCGGTGACTGGACGCTTGAACTTTGGGCTCTACGGAAAGGGCCATCTCAGAACGGTTTTCAGCTTCAACAGCTGTTGTGGGTTATAATAATAGGTGGGTGTATGAAAGTCATAACTATTATAGAGTTGCAATAAATGTTTTTTACTCTGTTAAAAATTGATTTTGTTTTGTTTTTTCCTTTGGCCAAGCCCAAGAAAATTACATTTATTATGATTATGATTTTGTAATTAATGGAAAAAGGTAAATTTAATTTACCTTCAAATTCTTGAATTATCTCAGAAAATGTCTCGTCGCCCCATTCACTCAATATTTCATCGAAATCTCCGATGTGTAAGTCAGGGTTAATTTCCATCTGTTCCTCCATGTTGATGATTTCAAAAATAGTTCCATTAATTAATGTATACATACACGGTGATGAGACCCCAAAAATTCAGCGATGTTATGCTCATTCGACAACACTTTTTAACCAATCAGATCAGGGAACATACCTACTTTTATGTTACAATCTCCTTTAAAGCTCAATCCTTTTGTCATCTCCAAGGGAATCCAAAGTACCTGTGGGGAAGTCAAGAATGTCACACGTCTTCGTTCTGGCTCAATCCTTGTTGAATGTGCATGGAGACAACAATCCGTTAATCTGCTGGGTCTCCAGCAGTTTGTTAACACAAAGGTTGTTGTCTCAGTGCACAAGACACTGAATTCTTGCAGAGGTAGCACTCGTGAAGAGCAACCTCCCCGTGGTGAGTGCTGGGTAACGCTAATAGCTCTTCCCCCGTGTGGACTCGGGGTAGAATTTGTCCACAGCACCCCATTGCTGGTCGTAAAAGGCGACCAAATTGGGCAACCCGTTTGCCGTGGGTTGCGCCCCTGTGTCGGCGGAGGACGGGATTCTGGTGGTTGAGGGCATTGGAGCCAGGAACAAGTGTTCCTATTGCCCAACACACCACTTCGACCCTTACTTCGCCTAGACGGGTGGTAGAATTGGCCCGATTCTATCAATCGGCTGGTCACGTCATGCCCTAGCATGAAATACATGGCTATATTATTAAGAATACAATTGCACGCTAAACTTTGTTATCAAAATCATTGTTTTGTTCCTGTTTGCCTAGAGTCTTATGCCAGAAGGCGGTGGCTCATGGGCCAATCTGGAGATAGAGACCTCTGAATTCTGTGTTTCTTGGGGAAAGTGTTATGGGCCGAACCAGCCTGACGCTTATTCTTTTTGATCTCATAGCTTTTCAAGTCTATATTTTCTGGAGTATAACACCTCTGTATCCCTGGTGTTGCAGGTTGGCTTCCACTGTGACATCGTCCTTGTTGACACTCGATGGCGGGTGGGGAGCAGGGGTGCCGAATCACTACATAACACCATGGCTCACCACAATCTATCTGGTTCTTTCAAAACAAATAAACGTCGTCATGTTGATTCTATAACGTCTGACGAAGAAGAAACATCAACTGAGATTGCAGATTCTTGGCCGAGATTCATTGTCATCGCATCTGCTGATGGCAATCCTTTAAAACTAAATCCTTTCGCTATCTCGAAAGGCATTCAAAGTGCCTGTGGAGAAGTTACCAATGTTACACGTCTTCGTTCTGGTTCCATCCTTGTGGAATGTGCACGGAGACAACAATCTGTCAATCTGCTGGGTCTACAGCAGTTTGTTAACACCCAGGTTGTTGTTTCGGTGCACAGGACACTGAATTCAAATAGAGGCATTGTCAGGGACCGCGCACGCTGTCTTTCTGACATGGCAGAAGAAGAGATTGCTGCTGAATTGAAACATCAAGGGATCACTGCTGTTAAGCGGTTAAGCAGAAAATCAGAAGATGGAAAATGTATCCCCACTAACACGTATCTTTTTACTTTTTGTCTTGCTAAAATACCAAATTCCATTAAAGCCGGTTACTTTAACATCGGAGTGGAGGTTTATGTTCCAAATCCTCTCCTGTGTTACAAGTGTCAACAGTTTGGACACGGGGCAAAAACCTGCACTCGCAAGGCCAGATGCTTCCGTTGCAGTGGAATTCACGAAGGTTCCGAGTGCACAGATGATGTCAAGTGTGCCAACTGCGACGGGGAGCATGTGGCCTCATCCAAATCATGCCCAGTGTTCGTATCAGAATCACAGATCTTAAAACTGAAGCACACGCAAAATATTTCTTACTCTGCTGCCAAACAATTGGTACAACTTCCATCAAAATCACCCGCAAATATCACTTATTCAGCTGCAGTTTCTTCTCCGCCGCCAGTTCTCAAAGTTACTACAGCCTCTACATCCTGCCAGACTTTGATCTCTTGGGTAAAAGATGACCAGTTTACCATCGACGATGCACAGACATCTCAATCTATGAAATCTAGTTCAGCTTCCCAGACAGACCATCTACCATCAGCACCTCAGATTCTGCAAACTCAGAAAACGGTAACTCCATCAGAACCCAGCCATGTGAAAATCACCAAAAACATTCAGGGCGAAGCCCATCTGACTAAAACAGAAAAAAAGAAGTTAAAAAAGATAAGGGCTCTCCAGCACTTGGAATTGCCTTCTCTTGCTGACACCACAGTAGAGGTTCATAATCCATTTGAGCCTCTAGCGATGGAGGTCAGTCCCTCACTCCCGGTTCGTGGGAGTGGACCTCCCTCTCACTCAAGAACTCCAGTTGAGCCTCCATGAATGGCTCCAATACTCTTATTCAGTGGAATTGCAGGGGACTAAAGAATAATTTTAATGATTTACAGTTATTGATACAGGATTTTAAACCATCAGCATTTTGTTTACAAGAAACGTATTTTAAAGATAATGATCAAATCAATTTGAGGCAATATGATGCATATAACTTCTTTTCTCCTCCAGGACCTAGGGCTACTGGAGGATCGTCAGTGTTGGTGAGGCAGGGTGTCATACATAGCCCTGTTCCACTTAATACTCCACTTCAAGCTGTTGCAGTCCGTTTAAGCCTCAACATTGTTTTCACATTGTGTTCGCTTTATGTACCTCCATCTTCTACTCTTCACCAAACTGATCTTCAGGCACTCTAAGACCAGCTCCCCAAGCCCTGTATCATTATGGGCGATTTGAATGGGCATAATCCACTTTGGGGTAGTGCTGACACGAACAGTAAAGGTAAGATATTAGAAGATTTCATTTCGAACAACGATTTATGCATCTTTAATGATAACTCTAAAACTTATTTACATCCTGGAACAGGCACATATTCTTCTCTTGATTTATCACTTACCAACTCCGATCTGTTGAATGAATTCGAATGGTCAGTCCACGACGACCTTTGTGGAAGTGACCATTTCCCGACTATTCTTCAAACAATAATTCCAACTGACGTTCCTCCATCATCACGATGGAACTTCACAAAGGCTAACTGGCCTTTGTTCCAATTACTGTGTACGAGCAAATTACATCCTGGCCTTTTTGTTGATGTTCCTGATTCTATTACGGTGTTCACTGATGAACTGTACAAAATAGCTGATGATTGTATTCCAAAGTCCTCTGCAAATCCACACATCCGTAAACCATGGTTTAACAATGACTGCAGGCAAGCTAGGAAGGCACGGAAAAAGGCTGAGCGTTATTTCCGTCGCCATCCGATGGTCCATAATTTGAATCAATTTAAAATTTCAAATGCTAAAGCCAGGCGTACTTTTAAACATAATAAACGCCAATCTTGGCGTGACTATGTTTCAAAAATAAATTCACGAACGCCCATGTCTTAGGTATGGAATATGATACAGAAAATTAAAGGTAAGGGTTCCAAATCTAGCGTCCACCACCTTAAGAATGGGGATGACCTATTAACTAACAAATCGGATATTGCAAATAAACTTGGTGCAACGTTAGCAAAACATTCTTCCTCCTCAAACTATGTACCTAAATTCCAAATATACCAAAAACAGCAGGAAAAGAAAACTATTAATTTTAAATCAGATAATGGGGAAGATTATAATGAAGTATTTTCAATCCATGAGCTTCATACTGCTCTTGATCAGGCTCACGATACTGCTACAGGAGCTGATGGTATACACTATCAACTGAAGCATTTACCAGAACCGTGTCTAGAAACCCTTCTGTTACTTTTTGATGATATCTGGACTTCAGGTGAGTTTCCTTCTTCCTGGCGTGATGCCATAGTTGTACCCATACCAAAACCTGGACGAGATCATACTGATCCATCAAATTATAGACCCATTTCACTGACCAGCTGCGTTTGCAAAACCATGGAACGTATGGTCAACAATAGATTAACATGGTACTTGGAATCTAATAATTTACTTACAAATATTCAGTGTGGTTTTAGAAAGAATCGAAGTACTGTTGACCATTTAGTTCGGTTAGAGTCATTTGTAAAAAATGCAATAATTAATAACCAGCATGCAGTGTCTATCTTTTTCGACTTGGAAAAGGCGTATGACACTACCTGGAAACACGGGATTTTAAAAGATTTACATGATTTTGGATTGAGAGGCCGTTTGCCTCAATTCATATCCAGATTTTTAACTGACAGACAATTTCAAGTCCGTGTGGGCTCAACCCTGTCTGATCCTTATCATCAGGATCAGGGTGTCCCACAGGGCAGTATTTTGTCTGTTACACTATTTAGTATTAAGATAAATAGTCTCTCTAAGGTTTTAAATGACTCCATTGATGGATCTTTATTCGTGGATGATTTTAACATATCATGTCGTGGTAAAAACATGCATACTATCGAAAGACAATTACAATTATGTCTAAATAAGATAAATAAATGGTGTTTAGAAAATGGTTTTAAATTTTCAAAATCCAAAACAAATTGTATCCACTTTTGTAGGAAATACAAACCCCATAAAGACCCTGATTTAATTTTAGATAGCACTCCGATTAAAGTAGTAAAAGAGGCTAAGTTCTTGGGTCTTATTTTTGACCACCTTTTAACGTTTTTACCTCACATAAAATATTTGAAAAATAAATGCCTGAAGGCCCTTGATCTCCTAAAAGTTGTTTCAAATTCCAAGTGGGGAGGGGATCAGAAAACCCTCCTTCAACTGTACAGAGCACTTATTCGCTCTAAACTTGATTATGGCTCCATCATCTATGGTGGAGCCTGCAAAAGTAATCTTAAACTTTTGGACTCTATCCACCATCAAGGTCTGAGACTCTGTCTTGGATCTTTCCGAACTTCTCCTATTGACAGTCTGTACGTTGAGGCTGATGAACCATCCCTCAAACAACGCCGAATTAAATTATCCTTACAATATGTCACTAAATTACGCTCTAATAACTCGAAACCTGCATATGACTGTGTTTTTAACCCCCTTTATGAAAATCTCTATAATAAAAAGACATCGGTTCTCCCCCCACTTGGAATAAGACTTCAATCTGATATTTCTGCCGCTAAAATTAATCTTGATGCTATAGCCCCCACGCAGCTTTTGTCTTCTCCACCTTGGCAGTTAGTAAAGCCAGAGGTGGAACTGTCATTAACTACATTAAAGAAATCGGAAACAAATCCACTTATTTATCACCAAAAATATAATGAATTAAGAAACACATATAATACTTACAAATCTATATTTACTGATGGATCCAAGGATAGTGGCGCTGTTGCTAGCGCCACTGTCATTGGATCCAGGACTATCTCCTCCAGATTACTCGATACTAGTTCTATTTTCACAGCTGAGGCCAATGCCATTTTAACAGCTTTACAGTATATCAGTAAACAGTCAAAATATCAGAAGTTTATCCTATTTTCCGATTCTCTTTCTTGCTTGCAGGCTATCCATAACATCTCATGTCAACATCCACTTTTAATCAAAATTATTGAATTATTTAATGAACTTGCTACTGGCCAATACGACATCGTCTTTTGTTGGTTGCCCAGTCATGTGGGCATCAAAGGCAACTCAATGGCTGATGCTGCTGCAAAAGCAGCACTCAACAAATCTGTGACACCACTTCTTATCCCATACACTGATTTTAAACCTGTAATCAGATCTTATATTTGTGATCTGATGCAAAAGAAGTGGGACTCCCAAGTAGGTATCAATAAATTACATGAAATTAAACCAAATATTGGTTACACCTACTTGGGCTGTCAGTCCAGATTTGAAGAGGTCATTATGCGACGATGTCGTATTGGCCATAGCAGGTATACACACGAATATCTTTTAAAAGGTGAGGATCCTCCATTTTGTATCCCTTGTGATGAGAGAATCACCGTCAAGCATGTCCTGCTTGATTGTGTTGATTTTTCCATCACAAGGGATAAATATTTCAAATCGTCTTCTATTAAGGATCTTTTTAGCAGTATCGATTCTCGTTTAATCATTGTTTTTTTAAAAGAAATAGAGTTGTGTGCAAAATTTTGATTGTGTTTTGTGAAATATAAATGTTTTATGATTGGTAGATTAAATTAGCAACTGAGAATGTTAGTGGCCGTATCCTCGAGGGGGGTTAAAGTACTGTAAAATTATTGTCCTCCTGAGAGGGTACATAAGTTCCACTTCTTTCAAGGTAAATTTAGTACTACCGTGTTTTTAATCGTAGAATATGTGTCATTTTAAGACGTGAGGCTAACTCTGCCAATAATCGCCAACCACTGAAGGGATGATGTAAATCCTGCTGGGGTCCATGCAGGTAGCAAAAGTACTGTAAGTCCCCATGGACCCTGGCGTGGTGATCTACCTTCAGTTGTTGGTGATCTATAGCCAGTTTTTATGTTGTGTTGTAAAATGTTAATATCTTTTTACAAGCTCTCTGACTAGTTTTATGTACATCTGTGATATTCTAGTTATTATACTGCCCTTCGTCGGCAGAATTGTATGCAGTTTAAAATCTATTGTTCATGTCAACTTTTGTTTCGTCACGATATGGCTGAAATATTGCCGATGTGACGTTAAACTTAAACTCACTCACTCACTCTTGCAGAGGTATTGTGAGAGATCGCGCTCACTGTCTGTCAGACATGGCAGAAGAGGACATAGCAACTGAATTACAAAACCAAGGCGTCACTGCAGTAAAACGATTTACCAGAAAGACACAGGATGGTAAGATTGTCCACAAACAAACTTATCTTTTCACTTTTGCAATGTCAACTCTTCCTAAATCAATTAAAGCTGGTTACTTTAACATCGGAGTGGAGTTTTATGTCCCAAATCCACTGTATGCACTTGTCCTCGTCTAAATCCTGTCCTATATTTGAACATGAAGCCAAAATATTAAAAATCAAAGTCACAAACAACCTTTCTTACACTGAGGCCAAAAAGTTACTTCCATTGCAAACCCCGTCAACCAAGACGTATTCAGCTGCTGTGTCCTCTCCAACTCAAGTAGTGAAAGTATCGACGATCTCTACACAAACCGATATCTCTTGGGTTCAGGATGAACAGAGTACCATTGATGACACCAAGACATCTCCCATAGTTCAGCCAAAAGTAACATCTGCTTCCCAAACAGAGACCTTGCTTGCGACGCCTAAAAATACTGAACTGATAGAACCAGAAACATCCACTAAAATGCAAACAGTTTCAGGTGAAGCCCACTTGTCAAAGCAGACTAAAAAGCAATTGAAGAAGAAAGGCAGGGCACTCCAGAACTTGGAGGCGCCTTCTCCTATAACTACACCTTTAGAGGTTCATAATCCTTTTGTGCCTCTGGAGATGGAGGTTAGTCCCTCAGTCCCAGTCCATGGGAATGGACCTCCCTCCCGCTCACGATCTCCAGTTGAGCCACCATGAGTAGCTCTTCTCACATTATACAATGGAATTGGAGAGGACTTAGGCACAATTTTAACGAACTGCAATTATTAACAACGGATATTTGTCCATCAGCAATTTCTTTACAACGGATATTTGTCCATCAGCAATTTCTTTACAAGAGACGTACCTTAAAAATACCGATAAATTTGATTTACGGCAGTATAGTTCGTATCATTCCTTCTCTCCCCCGGGAGATAAAGCTACTGGAGGAGCTTCTATTTTGGTGCGGCGGGGCGTTGTTCACAGTCCTGTTCCGCTTGACACGAATTTGCAAGCAGTTGCAGTTAGACTTACGCTGCATATTGCCTTCACACTTTGCTCCTTATACATTCCTCCATCTTCAAATCTTCAGCGTAATGATCTACAAAAACTATACGACCAGCTCCCAAAGCCCTGTGTCATCATGGGTGATCTAAATGGGCATAATCCTTTATGGGGAAGTTCAACCATTAATCAAAAGGGAAAAGTGATCGAGGATTTTGTTTCCGATAATGATCTTTGCATTTTTAATGATGACTCCGACACTTACTTACACCCTGCTACTGGTACCTATTCATCTTTAGATCTGTCTTTGACGGATTCAGTTTTGTTAAATGAATTCTCATGGTCCGTCCATGATGACCTATGTGGGAGTGACCATTTCCCCACGGTGCTTAAGCCCATTAATCCCGCTGATGATCCACCTTCACCTCGATGGAATTTTGTGAAGGCTGATTGGCTTTTATTTCAATCTTTATGCAAAGATAAATTACAACCTATGTCTTTTCAGAATGTTACTGACCCGATTCAGTTGTTTTCAGATCTACTGAATGAAATTGCTAATGAATCAATACCTAAGTCCTCTGTCAACCCACGTGTTCGTAAACCGTGGTTTGATGCTAATTGCAAACAAGCTAGGAAATGTTGTAAGAAGGCGGAGAAATACTTCCGTAAACATCCCACTGTCCATAATTTAAATACTGTTAAAATTTCAAATGCCAAGGCAAGACGTCTATTTAAGCAAAATAAACGTCAATCCTGGCAGAATTATGTCTCAAAAATAAACTCTCGTACCCCTATGTCCAAGGTATGGTTTCCGAACCTCCCCTCTTGACAGTTTGTACATTGAGGCCGACGAGCCATCTCTTAAACAGCGCCGTATTAAACTTTCGTTACAGTATATCACAAAGTTATATTCTAATGAGTCAAACCCCGCATACAGTTGTGTTTTCAATCCCCTTTATGAGGACCTGTATAGTAAAAAGTCATCTCTTATTCCGCCTCTCGGAATAAGAATTAAACCTTTTATTTCTGCTGCTGACATTAACCTTGAAAATATATCTCCTTTCCGTCTGATTTCCTCTCCTCCTTGGCAATTGGTAAAGCCACAGGTGGATCTTACATTATCTAAACTAAAGAAATCTGACACGAACCAACTTCAATATCAACAAGAATATAATCAGTTAAGAAGTGAATACAACACTTACAAATCAATATTTACAGATGGATCCAAGGATGGAGGTGCTGTTGCCAGCGCAACCATCATTGGATCCAGAACTTTATCAACCAGATTGCCAGATGACTCCTCAATTTTTACAGCAGAATCACATGCCATATTAACTGCTCTAAACTATATAAATAGCCAGTCCAAACATAAGGCATTTATCATTTTTTCAGACTCACTTTCCTGTCTTCAAGCAATAAAAAATATGTCGTGTCAGCATCCAATTTTACTTGAAATTATTGAATTACATAATAATCTTGCAACTGGCCAATACGACATCGTCTTTTGTTGGTTGCCCAGCCATGTTGGGATCATTGGTAACACTTTGGCTGATACTGCTGCTAAGGTAGCACTCAACAAATCTGTGACACCACTTCTTCTACCTTACAGTGATTATAAACCTGTCATTAGATGTTATATCAGAGATCTGATGCAGAAGAAGTGGGACACCCAAGTGGGTATAAATAAATTACATGCAATCAAAGCAAATATCGGTTATACCTACTTGGGTTGTCAGTCCAGATTTGATGAGGTTATATTAAGACGATGTCGCATTGGCCATTCAAGATATACTCATGAATATTTACTTAATGGTGAGGATCCTCCTTTCTGCATCCCTTGTGATGAGAGAATCACGGTCAAGCATGTCCTGCTTGACTGTGTTGATTTTTCCATCACAAGGGATAAATATTTCAAATCATCATCGCTTAAGGATCTTTTTACCAATATTAGTCCTCATTTAATTATTGCATTTTTAAAAGAAATTGAACTGATAAATAAATTTTGATGTACATAATTGTTTCTTAATTTGATAGTATCTAATTGTGAACTGAGATTGTTATTGGCTGTGCCCTTGATGGGGGTTAAAGTACTGTAAAATTATTGTCCCCCTGAGAGGGCTTAGTAAGTCCATATCATTCGAAGTCTGTTATTACTATCATAGTTTTAATCGTAGCATATATGTTCTTTTAAATTCAGCTAAATTCCCTAATCGTCGCCAACACCTGAAGGGATGATGTAAATCCAGCTGGGGTCCATGCAGGTAGCAAAAGTACTGTAAGTCCCCATGGTCCCCAGTATGGTGATCTACCTTCAGTTGTTGGAGATCATAGCCTGTTTTTATAATGTATTGTTATGTATCGTACTATCCATTTTATGATTCCATACTAGTTTTAAATATTTCTCTGTGATAAATCTAGTTATTTTACTGCCCATCGTTGGCAGGTTTTTATCCGTTTTCCAAGTATTTCTAATATTTAATCTTTGATAGTCACGATATGGCTGAAATATTGCCGATGTGACTTAAAACTTAACTCACTCACTCACTCACTCACTCCAAGGTATGGAACATGATCAAAAAGATCAAAGGCAAGGGATCAAATTCTACAGTAAACCATCTAAAGGATGGCGATACTTTGCTAACGAATAAATCGGATATTGCCAATAGACTTGGGAAAACGTTATCTCAACATTCGTCTTCCTCAAATTACGTTCCTGAATTTCAAAAATATCAGCTCCAACAGGAAAAGAAAAAAGTAAACTTTACATCTGATAATGGTGAAGATTACAATGAGGTATTTTCACTACATGAGCTATATACTGTCTCAGGGCAAGCTCATGATACAGCAGCAGGCGCTGATAATATTCATTATCAGCTACTGAAACTCTTGCCCGAATCATGCCTTGAAACTTTGTTGACTATATTCGATGACATTTGGACATCAGGGACGTTTTCACCTTCATGGCATAATGCCATTGTTATACCAATACCCAAACCTGGGCGGAATCATTCTGATCCATCAAATTACCGACCTATCTTTCTAACTAGCTGTGTTTGTAAAACGATGGAACGCATGGTCAATAATCGATTAGTGTGGTACTAGGAAACAAATAATCTTCTTACCAATATACAATGCGGTTTCCGGAAAAACAGAAGTACTATCGATCATTTAGTGCGTTTAGAATCGTTAATAAAAAATTCCATTGTAAATAGACAACATGCTGTATCGATCTTTTTCGATTTAGAAAAAGCTTACGATACAACATGGAAACATGGTATTTTAAAAGATCTTCATGATTTTGGATTAAGAGGCCGTCTGCCTCATTTTATATCCCAGTTTTTAACAGACAGGCAATTTTAAGTCCGAGTGGGTACAACCCTGTCTGATCATTATTATCAGGATCAGGGTGTCCCACAAGGCAGTATTTTGTCTGTCACTTTATTCAGTATAAAAATAAACAGTTTAGCAAAGGTTTTAAATGATTCAGTTGATGGATCACTTTTTTGTGGATGATTTTAATCTATCTTGTCGGGGTAAAAATATGCACACAATTGAAAGGGCAATTACAATTATGTCTAAATAAAATTAACAAGTGTCTAGAAAACGGGTTTAAATTTTCCAAATCAAAAACTAATTGTATACATTTCTGCCGAAAATATAAACCGCATAACGACCCTGAACTATTTCTAAATGGCACCCCTATCAAAGTTGTTAAGGAGGCCAAGTTCTTGGGACTTATTTTTGATAGCCACTTAACTTTCCTCCCACATATTAAATACCTTAAAGCTAAATGCCTGAAGGCACTCGATCTATTGAAAGTTGTTTCTAATTCAAAGTGGGGAGGGGATCAAACAACCCTCTTACACTTATACAGGTCACTGATCCGTTCAAAACTTGATTATGGCTCCATCGTCTATGGTGGAGCCTGTAAAAGTAATTTTTTAAAACTTGATACGATACATCATCATATGACCAACTTCTCGTCACGATATGGCTGCAATATTGCCGATGTGACGTTAAATGTTAACTCACTCACTCACTCACGATACATCATCAGGGCCTGAGGCTTTGCCTCGGTGCCTTCAGGGCGTCTCCAATTCACAGTCTGTATGTAGAAGCGGACGAACCTTCTCTTAAACAACGCCGTCTAAAATTATCTTTACAATATGTCACTAAATTATATTCTAACCAGTCCAATCCAGCTTTTAATTGCGTCTTTAATCCTCTTTACCAAGATATTTACAATAAAAAGTCAGCTCTTGTTCCACCACTCGGAATCAGAATCCAGTCTGCCATGTTTGCTTCCAATATTAAACTGCAAGATATAGCTCCCACTCAACTGTTTTCAACACCTCCTTGGCAAATGGTACGGCCAGAGGTAGACCTTACATTAACAAAATTAAAGAAATCTGATACTAACCAATTAATTTACCAACAAGAATACCATCAACTAAGAAACAATTATGACACTTATAAATCAATATTTACAGATGGATCCAAGGATGGTGGCGCAGTTGCTAGTGCCACTGTCATTGGATCCAGAACAATATCTTCACGTTTACCTGATAACAGTTCCATATTCACTGCAGAAGCAAACGCCATTTTTACAGCACTTAAATATATCAGTAATCAGGCTAAACATAAACAATTCATACTGTTTTCAGATTCTCTTTCATGCCTTCAGGCGATTAAAAATATGTCATCAAAACATCCACTTTTAATCGAAATTCTCGAATTATTTAATGATCTTGCTACTGGCCAATATGATATCGTCTTTTGTTGGTTACCAAGCCACGTTGGTATCATTGGTAACACAATGGCCGATACTGCTGCAAAAGCAGCCCTCAACAAATCTGTGACACCACTTCTGATCCCATACACTGATTTTAAACCCATGAGTCGATCTTACATCCGAGATCTTATGCAACAGAAGTGGGACACCCAAGTAGGTATCAATAAATTACATGAAATTAAACCAAATATCGGTTACACCTACCTGGGCTGTCAGTCCAGATTTGAAGAGGTCATTATGCGACGATGTCGTATTGGCCATTCAAGATATACACATGAGTATCTTTTAAATGGTGAGGATCCTCCGTTTTGCATCCCTTGTGATGAAAGAATCACAGTCAAGCATGTCCTGCTTGATTGTATTGATTTTTCCATCACAAGGGATAAATATTTCAATGTTAAAACAATTAAGGACCTTTTTAATGATGTTAATTCTCGTTTACTGTTATGTTTTTTAAAAGAAATAGAGCTTTTTCATAAATTTTGATGTGTTCAATGTATTGTTTTTAAAAATTGTTAGTGCGAATTTCATAACTTAGATTGTTAGTGGCTGTACCCTCGAGGGGGGTTGAAGTAGCGTAAAAGTATTGTCCCCCTAAGAGGGTATGTAAGTCCCATATCAATCGAAGTATTTTTCTGCACTCTAGGCTTTTAAACGTAGTATCTTCGTTCCTTTAATCTAAGGCTTATCTGGTACACTGTCGCCAGTGACTGAATGGATGATATAAATCCTGCCGGGGTCCATGCAGCAAGCAAAAGTACTGTAAGTCCCCATGGTCCCCAGTATGGTGATCTCCCTTCAGTTGCTGACGATTTCTAGCCCATTTTTATATTGTGGTGTTCATTAATGCTTACTGCCTTTTAATATTCTCAACTAGTTTTAAATCAAGTCTGTGATATTCTAGTTATTCTACTGTCCTTCGTTGACAGCTTTTTATTCAGTTTGAATATATGTATCATAAATGTTTCATAAATGTATCATAAATGTAACTTCTCGTCACGATATGGCTGAAATATTGCCCATGTGACGTTAAATAATAACTCACTCACTCACTCACATACGTGTATGCCAAGACATGTAAATGCCAATTCCATAATTCCTGAAACTATTGGAGAGTGTTTGCTGCCTGTAGGTGCTCAAGATATTGAAATACATGTGTTCTGCCTTGCTTTATAGTATGAAACTGACCCCTTCGGACGTCGAAAGATGAAATTCTGTCTCGAAATAACTTGATCAGAACTATAGTCATCGCCGAGAGGTCATACCTGTGGCATTTGCCATATTGCCGTTTCTGGGGGCAACTTAGTAAATTGTTTTTCGGGCACATGCAGAGTGGATCCAGTGCGCATGCGACCCAGGGTTCCAAGAGCAGCTTCAGAGCAAAAGGTTCATTGCGGAAAACTAGAAATCCCCCCTCGTATTCTGTGTAGGGTGAAAATGTACAAGGAGCATCGCCGTAATAGGAGAACATCAGTAGAGACGTGTGCTGTGCCACTGAGCCGTGCCCCGGGCACATCAGGAAGCCTGTATACGTCGCTTTTTCGAACATCTTGTCAAGGTTGTTTGTAATTACGACTGAAGCGTCCATGTATATGACGAATTCAGCTGTGTTGATGTGTGCCTGAAAAGGCACTCGTGAAGAGCAACCTCCTCGTGGTGAGTGCTGGGTAGCGCTAATAGCTCTTCCCCCGTGTGGAACCGGGGTAGAATATTTCCACAGCACCCCATTGCTGGTCGTAAGAGGCGACCAAAGTGGGCAGCCCGTTTGCCGTGGGTTGCGTCCCTGTGTCGGCGGAGGACGGGAGTCTGGTAGTTGAGGGCACTGGTTCCTGGAACTGTGTTCCTTTGCCCAACACACTACTTCGACCCTTACTTCGCCTAGACGGGTGGTAAGATGGGCCCGGTCTTATCAATCGGCTGGTCATGCCAGGCCCTGTGCGTAATATTGTATATGCACACATGTGTTGTATTGTAATGTATATTTTGGTCTTGGCCATGCATACCTTGTGTATATTATCAATTTTGGATTGTATAAATTGCCTAGAGTCTTACGCCAGAAGGCGGTGGCTCATGGGCCAATCTGGTACTTTCGACCTCTGTGTTCTGTATGTCTTCAATTTCTTGTCATGGGCCGAACCAGCCTGGCATTTTATTTGTTAGACAAATGCAGCTATTCATGTTGTTTTTACTGGAGTATACCACCTCTGTATCCCTGATGTTTGCATGTTGGAGATCCGGTGCAATTAAACATCGCTCTTTGTAGCACTCCATGGTGGGTGGGGAGCAGGGGTGCTGAATAAATTACTTTCATCATGGCTCACAATCATTCTGGTTCCAACCGCAATGAAAAGAAGAGACGACTCGAAGCTGAGATTTTATCATCTGATGATGATGTCTCGATTTCACAAAATTCTAATTCTTGGGCACGTTTTATAGTTGTTGAATCACGAAATCAACTACCCTTGAAAATTAATCCTTTTGCTATCTCTAAAGCCATTGCAGGTATTTGTGGTGAAGTCAAGAATGTTTCACGCCTCCGGACCGGTTCTCTTTTGGTAGAGTGTGCACGGAGACAGCAAGCTATCAATCTTTTGAAATGTACTACATTCGCAAACACTGAAGTTGCTGTCTCTGCGCACAGAACGTTAAACTCAAGTCGAGGCATCATCCGCGACAGAGCCCGTTGTCTGGCAGAAATGACAGAAGAGGAAATTCTTGATGAACTCAATGATCAACATGTCACGTCAGTGAAACGTTTCACAAGAAAGGATGGAGATAACATTGTCCCAACAAATACTTATTTGTTCACCTTTTCACTGTCGACCATACCACAATCTATAAAGGCAGGATATTTTAACATCGGAGTGGAGGTGTATGTCCCCAATCCACTCCGATGTTACAAGTGTCAGAAGTTTGGACACGGTTCCAAATCATGCGATCGGCCGATTGTTTGTCACCGTTGTGGTGCAAATCATGACGCCTCAGATTGTTCAGCTGACCCCAAATGTGTGAATTGTAAGGGTAAACATGTTGCATCTTCAAAATCATGTCCTCTTTGGCAACATGAGAAAGATATCTTGACAGTCAAATGTCAAAACAACATTTCTTTTCAGGAAGCAAGAAAAGTCATTGCCAGCCGGTCACCTCCATCAGGGCACACTTATGCTGCTGCTGTCTCTCGACCTTCTACCACAAGATCTATAGAATGTCAAACTGACCTGACATGGGCACACTCTGAACACCCTGTGCCTGTGGTTACAACATCTGAGAGTCAGACAGATGATTCAGATACTCAATCATCTGGCATCTCTCCAGCATCTCAGGTTGTGACTCAGACTATGGCCCAACCTAAACCGACTCCTGAATTACCAGCAACTAACAAACCATCGACTGAAATGCCCAAAAAACAAAAGAAGAAACAAAACAAGAAAATTACTACTAAGATCCCTACTGTCACTGAAACATCTGTTGATGTTCAGAATTTCTTTGATCCTCTCGAGATGGATGTTACTCCATCTACTATGAGTGGTGACTCTTCTTCACGTTCACGTGAGCGATCTCCTATAGAACCGCCATGAACCATTCAAATATTTTTCAATGGAATTGCAGAGGACTTAGGCACAATTTTAACGAGCTGCAATTATTAACAACAGATTTAAGTCCATCAGCAATTTCTTTACAAGAGACGTACTTAAAAAATACAGATAAATTTGAATTAAGGCAGTATAGTTCCTATCATTCTTTTTCTCCTCCGGGAGATAAAGCTACTGGAGGTGCTTCTATGTTGGTGCGGCGGGGCGTTGTTCACAGTCCTGTTCCGCTTGACACGAATTTGCAAGCAGTTGCAGTTAGACTTACACTGCATATTGCCTTCACACTTTGCTCCTTATACATTCCTCCATCTTCAAATCTTCAGCGTAATGATCTACAAAAACTATACGACCAGCTCCCAAAGCCCTGTGTCATCATGGGTGATCTAAATGGGCATAATCCTTTATGGGGAAGTTCAACCATTAATCAAAAGGGAAAAGTGATCGAAGATTTTGTTTCCGATAATGATCTTTGCATTTTTAATGATGACTCAGACACTTACTTACACCCTGCTACTGGTACCTATTCATCTTTAGATCTGTCTTTGACGGATTCAGTTTTGTTAAATGAATTCTCATGGTCCGTCCATGACGACCTATGTGGGAGTGACCATTTCCCCACGGTGCTTAAGCCCATTAATCCCGCTGATGATCCACCTTCACCTCGATGGAATTTTGTGAAGGCTGATTGGCTTTTATTTCAATCTTTATGCAAAGATAAATTACAACCTACGTCTTTTCAGAATGTTATTGACCCCATTCAGTTGTTCTCAGATCAACTGAATGAAATTGCTGATGAATCAATACCTAAGTCCTCTGTCAACCCACGTATTCGTAAACCATGGTTTGATGACACGTGCAAACAAGCTAGGAAATGTCGTAAGAAGGCGGAGAAATACTTCCGTAAACATCCTACTGTCCATAATTTAAACACTGTCAAAATTTCAAATGCTAAGGCAAGACGTCTATTTAAACAAAATAAACGTCAATCATGGAGGAACTATGTCTCCAATATAAACACTCGTACCCCTATGTCCAAGGTATGGAACATGATCAAAAAGATCAAAGGCAAGGGATCAAATTCTACAGTAAACCATTTAAAGGATGGTGACACTTTGCTAACGGATAAATCTGCTATTGCCAATAGACTTGGGAAAACTTTATCTCAACATTCGTCTTCATCAAATTACGTTCCCGAATTTCAAAAATATCAGCTTCAACAGGAAAAGAAAAAAGTAAATTTTACATCTGATAATGGTGAAGATTACAATGAGGTATTTTCACTACATGAGCTACATACTGCCTTAGGGCAAGCTCATGATACAGCAGCAGGCGCTGATAATATTCATTATCAGCTACTTAAACACTTGCCAGAATCATGTCTTGAAACTATGTTGAATATATTCGATGATATTTGGACAGCAGGGACATTTCCACCTTCATGGCATAAAGCCATTGTTATCCCCATACCCAAACCTGGGCGGGATCATTCTGATCCATCAAATTACAGACCTATATCTCTAACTAGCTGCGTTTGTAAAACTATGGAACGCATGGTAAATAATCGATTAGTGTGGTACTTGGAAACGAATAATCTTCTTACCAATATACAATGTGGTTTCCGGAAGAACAGAAGTACTATCGATCACTTAGTGCGTTTAGAATCATTCGTTAAAAATTCCATTGTAAATAGACAACATGCTGTATCGATCTTTTTCGATTTAGAAAAAGCATACGATACAACATGGAAACATGGTATTTTAAAAGATCTTCATGATTTTGGATTACGAGGCCGTCTGCCTCATTTTATATCACAATTTTTAACAGACAGGCAATTTCAAGTCCGCGTGGGTTCTACCCTGTCTGATCATTATAATCAGGATCAGGGTGTCCCACAAGGCAGTATTTTGTCTGTCACTTTATTTAGTATAAAAATTAACAGTTTGTCAAAAGTTTTAAATGATTCAGTTGATGGATCACTTTTTGTGGATGATTTTAATCTATCTTGCCGTGGAAAAAATATGCACACAATAGAAAGGCAATTACAATTATGTCTCAATAAAATTAACAAGTGGTGTCTAGAAAACGGGTTTAAATTTTCCAAATCAAAAACTAATTGTATACATTTCTGCAGAAAATATAAGCCACATAAGGACCCTGAACTATTTCTGAATGGCACTCCTATCAAAGTTGTTAAGGAGGCCAAGTTCTTGGGACTTATTTTTGATAACCACTTAACTTTCCTTCCACATATTAAATACCTTAAAGCTAAATGCCTGAAGGCACTCGACTTATTGAAAGTAGTTTCTAATTCAAAGTGGGGAGGGGATCAAACAACTCTCTTACACTTATACAGGTCACTCATTCGTTCAAAACTTGATTATGGCTCCATCGTCTATGGTGGAGCCTGCAAAAGTAATTTACAAAAACTCGATACCATCCATCATCAAGGCCTGAGGCTTTGCCTTGGAGCCTTCAGAACGTCTCCTATTCACAGTCTTTATATAGAAGCAGATGAGCCTTCTCTTAAACAACGCCGACTAAAATTATCTTTACAATACATCACTAAATTATATTCTAATCAGTCCAATCCAGCTTTTGAATGCATCTTCAATCCTCTCTACGAGGATCTTTACAATAAGAAATCAACACTTACTCCTCCACTCGGAATCAGAATAAAATCTGCAATATCAGCTTCGAATATTCAACTTCAAGATATAGCTCCTACTAAACTTTTCTCATCTCCTCCTTGGCAAATGGTAAAGCCAGAAGTAGACCTGACATTAACAAAACTAAAGAAATCAGATACTAACCAATTAATTTACCAACAAGAATACCTTCAACTAAGAAACACTTACGACACTTATAAATCTATATTTACAGATGGATCCAAGGATGGTGGCGCAGTTGCTAGTGCCACTGTCATTGGATCCAGAACAATCTCTTCACGTTTACCTGATAACAGTTCAATATTCACTGCAGAAGCAAACGCCATTTTTACAGCACTTAAATATGTCAGTAATCAATCTAAACATAAACAATTCATACTGTTTTCAGATTCTCTTTCATGCCTTCAGGCAATTAAAAATATGTCTTCAAAACATCCACTTTTAATCCAAATTCTTGAGTTATTTAATGATCTTGCTACTGGCCAATATGACATCGTGTTTTGTTGGTTACCAAGCCATGTTGGTATCATTGGTAACACAATGGCCGATGCTGCTGCTAAAGCAGCGCTCAACAAATCTGTGACACCACTTCTGATCCCATACACTGATTTTAAACCCATTATTCGATCTTACATCCGAGATCTTATGCAACAGAAGTGGGACGCCCAAGTAGGTATCAATAAATTACATGAAATTAAACCAAATATCGGATATACCTTCTTGGGCTGTCAGTCCAGATTTGAGGAGGTCATTATGCGACGATGTCGTATTGGCCACAGCAGATATACTCATGAATATTTACTAAAAGGTGAGGATCCTCCGTTTTGTATCCCTTGTGATGAAAGAATCACAGTCGGGCATGTCCTGCTTGACTGTGTTGATTTTTCCATCACAAGGGATAAATATTTCAATGTAAAAACAATTAAGGACCTTTTTAATGATGTTAATTCTCGTTTAATATTATGTTTTTTAAAGGAAATAGAACTTGTTCATAAATTTTGATGTGTTCAATGTATTGTTTTAAAAATTGGTAGTGCGAAATTCATAACTTAGATTGTTAGTGGCTGTACCCTTGAGGGGGGTTGAAGTAGTGTAAAATTATTGTCCCCCTAAGAGGGTATGTAAGTCCCAAATCATTCGAAGTATTTTTCAGCACACTAGGATTTTAAACGTAGTATCTTCGTTATTTTAATCTAAGGCTTAACTGGTTCACTGTCGCCAGTGACTGAAGGGATGATATAAATCCTGCCGGGGTCCATGCAGGAAGCAAAAGTACTGTAAGTCCCCATGGTCCCCAGTATGGTGATCTCCCTTCTGTTGCTGACGATTTCTAGCCCATTTTTATATTGTGATGTTCATTAATGCTTACTGTTTTTATTATTCACAACTAGTTTTAAATCAAGTCTGTGATATTCTAGTTATTCTACTGTCCTTCGTCGACAGGTTTTTATTTCGTATAATTATGTGTATTATTAATGTACTTCTCGTCACGATATGGCTGAAATACTGCCGATGTGACGCTAAATCTTAACTCACTCACACTGTGCCTGAAAAAATCAGATACTGCATTAGAAATGTCAGTTTATAACATGTATCATTATCCTATGGAAGTTTTGAATCATTGCAATATTACCATGCTCTAAAATATTGGAATGAGTGTTACAATTTATATTGTCCTAAATGGGTACTTGGGCTAAGGTTTGGGGAAAATAATGTGGGGTTATTGTTAGTGGGGTAGGTCATCGATGAAAAAGATCCCAGACGCATTATTATTTTGAATTGTTGAAGACACATTTCCAGTTATGAAATACGGCATATCATTTAAGCATTTCCCAATTTTCAGAGCCTTGAGGGAATCTCCTTTTGGTTTTGATGTGTATTTGGTTTTCAAATAAAAATATTTTTATTGGATCTTTGATGAGTGAAATATGGGAAAGTGTTCAGGCAAACAAAGACACTGTAACAAAATGCCCACTTGAGTGGACCCGACTTTGGAAGGTGTTTGCACTGTACCTGAATCATGAGTGGTTTCCAGGAATAGCCTTTGAGGAACTGTATCCGTGATGGTAGAAGGCGGAAGGGATATGTCTTGACAACAGCTTTCCCATATGTCGTCACCTGCAATGAAAATCTCAAACTTCACGACTCAGATTTTGGCGTAAGGGACCTACCGTTTTGATTCCGGTGTTTCTGTTTGTCTGTTTATCTCACTGTGTGTCTGTCTATTTGTCTGTCTCTGTGGCTGTGTGTTTTGTGTTGTGTTGTGTTGTGTTGTGTTGTGTTGTGTAGCGTCGCATTCAGCAATATTCTTGCTATGGGTAAGGTGAGGTGAAGTGGGGTTTAACGTCCCATTCAAAATTATTGCACTTATATAGCGACGTGAAGTTAACATGAATACCCCACTCAGACAGAGTATACTGACTTCGGGCCGATAAGTCCTTGTTTTATCCCCTTACTTCAGAGCGCCAGGCAGGGACACAACAAGTACCATCGTGTAATGTTTTTGGTATGACGCGGCACTCGTGAAGAGCAACCTCCTCGTGGTGAGTGCTGGGTAGCGCTAATAGCTCTTCCCCCGTGTGGAACCGGGGCAGAATATTTCCACAGCCTCCCATTGCTGGTCGTATGAGGCGACTAAAATGGGCAACCTGTTTGCCGTGGGTTGCGTCCCTGTGTCGGCGGAGGACGGGAGTCTGGTAGTTGAGGGCACTGGTTCCTGGAACTGTGTTCCTTTGCCCAACACATTACTTCGACCCTTACTTCGCCTAGACGGGTGGTAAGATGGGCCCGGTCTTATCAATCGGCTGGTCATGCCAAGCCCTGTGTGTAATATTGTATATGCACACCTGTGTTGTATTTTGATGTATATTTTGATCTTGGCCATACATAACTTGTGTGAATTCTCAATTTTGGATTGAATAAATTGCCTAGAGTCTTACGCCAGAAGGCGGTGGCTCATGGGCCAATCTGGTGATGTTGACCTCCGAATGATGTATGTTTCCAATTTCTTGTCATGGGCCGAACCAGTCTGGCATTAAATTGGTAGACAAATACAGCTGTTCGCGTCATATTCTCTGGAGTATAGCATCCCTGTATCCCTGGTGTCTGCATCCTGGATATCCGGTGCAATTTGACTCCGTCCTTGTTGTCACTCGGTGGTGGGTGGGGAGCAGGGGTGTGGAATAATTTTCTTTCATCATGTCACTACAACAATCTGGTTCCTCTCGAAATGAAAAGAAGAGACGTATTGAGGATATAGATCAATCAAATGGAAATACTTCTTCAAACATTGATACTTGGGCTAGATTCCTAGTTATTGAGGCTAGGGATCAACTACCCATTAAACTGAACCCGTTTGCTATCTCTAAAGCAGTATCTGGAATTTGTGGAGAGGTGAAAAATGTCACCCGTCTCCGTAGTGGCTCACTTCTGGTTGAGTGTGCACGGAGACAGCAATCTCTCAATCTTTTGTCTATCACAACATTTGCTAATATTGAGGTTGCTGTGTCTGTGCACAGAACATTGAATTCTTGTAGAGGCATCGTTCGCGACCGGGCTCGTTGCTTGTCGGACATGTCGGAAGAGGACATTGCTGCGGAGTTAGAAGAGCAAGCTGTTACTGCAGTGAAACGTTTCACTGTCAAGAAAGAAGGTGTCATAACAAATACAAACACATATCTCTTGACGTTTGCGCGTACATCGATTCCGCAATCAATTCAGGCAGGTTACATCAATATCGGAGTGGAGGTGTATGTCCCCAATCCACTCCGATGTTACAAATGCCAACAGTTCGGTCATGGGTCAAAATCTTGTCACAACTCTGTGGTGTGTCATCGTTGTGGTGGCTCCCACGACAACTCCGACTGTGTAAATGATGTACAATGCTTTAACTGTCATGGCCCACATCCTGCCTCATCAAGGTCCTGCCCTGTGTGGCAAAGAGAATCAAAAATCATGAAAATTAAAAGTGAACAAAACCTATCATACCTAGATGCCAAGAAACTCTTCACTAATCAGACCTCGACTCCTTCTCACTTAACCTACTCTGCTGCAGTCACTCGTTCTGTAGCAATGTCCTCTATTTCATGTCAAACTGACTTGACATGGGTCAAGTCGAAACATCCTGTTGACAAAGATTCAATCCATCAGATTATTGCCGAAGTCACTCAGTCTAGTGCTGGATCTCAGACAGAGAGTCAGCCTGACAAACAATCCTCAACGTCTGTTTCACAACCAGCCACAGTTCCTTTAACAAGAAAAGAAAGAAAAAAACTAAATAGACATTCAACTCCAACCGTCCCTACACCTTCTGAGGTTCCTCTACAGAACCCTTTTGGACCTCTGGATATGGAGGTCACCCTGTCCTCACAGGACAGGCGGAGGAATAGTTCCTCCTCACATTCACGTGAAATATCTCCGATTGAGCCACCATGACTAAATTGCCCAATCTAATGCAATGGAATTGCAGAGGACTTAGACATAATTTCAATGAGATCCAATTATTGATACAAGATTTCAAGCCGTCAGCACTATGTCTTCAAGAAACCTACCTCAAAAGTACAGATAAGTTTACTTTAAGACAGTACGATGATTATCATTCCTTTTCTCCTCCTGGAGATAAGGCAACAGGAGGATCAACTATCTTGGTGCGACAGGGCATCATACATAGCCTAGTCCCTCTTAATACAAATCTTCAAACTGTTGCTGTTCGTCTGACTCTCCACATTGCTTTTACGTTGTGCTCCTTATATATTCCGCCTTCCTCTGATCTTCGTCAATCTGATCTTCAAAATCTATATGATCAACTTCCAAAGCCCTGCATTATCATGGGTGATCTGAACGGACACAACCCGTTGTGGGGAAGTCCAAATGCTAATAATAAAGGAAAAATCATTGAGGATTTTCTTTCTGACAATAACTTATGTATCTTTAATGATGATTCCAGCACTTATTTACATCCAGCCACTGGTACTTATTCTGCCCTCGATCTGTCACTCACAGACTCTACTTTATATAATGAATTTGCATGGTCAGTCCATGATGACCTCTGCGGGAGTGATCATTTTCCCACTATACTTAAAACTGTTAACCCTGCTGATGAACCACCGTCATCCAGGTGGAACTTTACCAAGGCCAATTGGTCCTTATACGAGGTACTGTGTACTGACAAATTAAAACATAACATTTTCCAGAATATTCCAGATCCGATACAGTTGTTTTCGGATTTATTGAATGACATTGCTGACCAAACCATTCCGAAGTCCTCTGCAAATCCCCATATTCGTAAACCATGGTTTACAAATGACTGCAAACAGGCCAGAAAGTGTAGGAAGAAAGCAGAAAAATATTTTCGCCGACATCCTACAGTCCATAATTTGGATAGAGTTAAAATTACAAATGCCAAGGCACGACGTGCTTTTCAACAGAATAAGCGTCAATCTTGGAGGAACTATGTCTCCAAAATAAATTCCCGTACGCCCATGTCCAAGGTGTGGAACATGGTTCAGAAAATAAAAGGCAAAGGCTCAAAATCTTCTGTTCATCATCTTCAGGATGATGACAGGTTATTAACGGATAAAACTGACATTGCAAATAAGCTTGGAGAAACGTTGGCAAAACATTCTTCCACATCTAATTATGTCCCGGAGTTTCAAAAAATTAAGAAACAACAGGAAAAGATCAAATTAAATTTCACTTCTGATAATGGTGAAGACTATAATGAAGTCTTCTCATTACATGAGCTACACACCGCCCTTGGGCAAGCTCATGACACAGCAACGGGTGCTGACAACATACATTATCAGCTTTTAAAACATTTACCTGAATCCTGTCTGGAGACACTTTTAGATATATTTGATCAAATATGGATATCTGGGAATTTTCCTCCTTCATGGCATAATGCCATTGTAGTTCCAATACCAAAGCCTGGCCGGGATCATACAGATCCCTCTAACTATAGACCTATATCCTTAACAAGTTGCGTGTGTAAAACCATGGAACGAATGGTGAATAATAGATTAATTTGGTATCTGGAAACCAATAATCTAATTACAAATATTCAGTGTGGTTTCCGAAAAAATAGAAGTACTATCGACCATTTAGTACGTTTGGAATCCTTTGTGACAAATGCTATTGTAAACAAACAGCATGTAGTATCAGTCTTTTTTGATCTTGAAAAGGCCTATGATACTACTTGGAAGCACGGCATTCTAAAGGATTTACATGATTTTGGTTTGAGAGGCCGTTTGCCTCATTTCATATCCCAGTTTTTAACAGACAGACAATTTCAAGTCCGAGTGGGTTCAACCCTGTCTGACCATTATACTCAGGATCAGGGTGTCCCACAAGGCAGTATTTTGTCTGTAACATTATTTAGTATCAAGATTAACAGTCTGTCAAATGTTTTGAATGATTCCGTTGATGGGTCGCTATTTGTAGACGACTTTAACATTTCTTGTCGCGGGAGAAACATGAACACTATTGAGAGACAACTGCAGTTGTGTCTCAATAAAATCCAGAAATGGTCTCTTGCTAACGGTTTTAAATTTTCTAAAACAAAAACTAATTGTATGCACTTCTGCAGAAAATATAGACAGCACAAAGACCCCGAACTATTTCTATCTGATACACCCATAAAGGTAGTTGAGGAGACCAAGTTCTTGGGGCTTATTTTTGACCGCCACCTAACATTCTTGCCACATATAAAATATCTCAAGGCTAAGTGTCTGAAAGCACTAGACCTGCTGAAAGTCGTATCACACTCTAAATGGGGTGGGGATCAGACAACCCTCCTCCATTTGTACCGATCTTTGATCCGCTCAAAATTAGACTACGGTTCCATCATTTATGGTGGAGCCTGTAAAACTAATTTACAGAAACTAGATACAATTCATCACCAGGGCTTGAGACTCTGTCTTGGAGCTTTCAGGACCTCTCCTGTCGATAGTCTGTATGTAGAGGCTGATGAGCCTCCGTTGAAACAGCGTCGTTTAAAACTTGCATTACAGTATTTAACAAAACTAAAATCAAACCCGTCCAATCCAGCTTATGATTGTGTTTTTAATCCTCTCTACAAGGAGTTATTCCAAACTAAACCAAAACTGGTTCCACCTCTGGGGATCAGATTAAAACCCCATGTAACAGCAGCTAATATAGACCTTGATATTATTGCACCCTACCGTTTATTGTCCACGCCTCCTTGGCAATTGGTCAAACCAGAAGTAGATCTTACACTTACCAACTTTAAGAAATCTGATACAAACCAATTAATCTTTCAGCAAGAATATGTCCAGTTACGCTCTAAATATAATTCTCACCGCTCCATCTTCACAGATGGATCCAAGGACGATGGCAAAGTTGCCAGTGCCACCATCATTGGTTCAAAAACCGTTTCCTCCAGATTACCGGATAACAGCTCAATCTTTACTGCTGAAGCTAAGGCTATTCACACAGCCTTGACATATATTCAAAAACAAACTGTATGTAAACGCTTCATCATTTTCTCCGATTCTTTATCATGCCTACAAGCACTTAAGACTGTTACCTCGAAACACCCGTTAATTCTTGATATTTTAGAACTTTATAATGACCTTGCTACTGGCCAATACGACATCGTACTTTGTTGGTTGCCTAGTCATGTTGGTATTGCTGGTAACACACGAGCTGATGCTGCAGCTAAAGCAGCTCTTGATAAACCAATGTCCCATCTTACCATTCCCTACAGTGATTTTAAACAAGGCATCAAGGAATATATTCGTAGTTTGATGCAGAAAAGATGGGACACCCAAGTAGGTATAAATAAACTTCATGAATTTAAACCCACATTAGGCTATACCTACTTGGGTTGCCAGTCCAGACACGACGAAGTTGTCCTGAGACGATGTCGCATTGGTCACAGTCGCTACACCCACGAGTATTTATTGAAAGGTGAGGATCCTCCGTTTTGTGTCCCTTGTGATGAAAGAATCACGGTCAAGCATGTCCTGCTTGACTGTGTTGATTTTTCCATCACAAGGGATCAATATTTCAAAACATCATCTTTTAAGGATCTTTTTACAAATATCAACTCTCGTTTAATTATAGATTTTTTAAAACATATTGAATTGTTTTCAAAATTTTGATAAATAATATTGTATATAAACTATGTTTTAAAACTTGGTAGAATAAATTAAAAACTGTGATTGTAAATGGCTGTATCCTCGAAGGGGGTTAAAGTACAGTAAAACTATTGTCCCCTGGAGAGGATCCATAACTTCCATTCTTTCAAAGTAAATTTATAGCTATCACATTTTTAATCGTAGTATATTTGTTCGTTTTAATTGGTGGTTACTCTTGCCTACAATCGCCAGCGACTGAAGGGATGGTGTAAATCCTGCTAGGGAGCCGTGCAGGTAGCAAAAGCATCGTAAGTCCCCTCGGTCCCTAGTGTGGTGGCCGAACATTGGTTGCTGGCGATCTATAACCCGTTTTTATATTGTTTTGTTGAATTGTTCCATTGTTCTTTTATATACTCTCAAACTAGTTTTAACTAAAATCCGTGATACTCTAGTTATTGTACTGTCCTTTGTCGACAGGTTTTATAGTTCATTTTTGTGTTTCATGACTATATAACTTGATTTAGTCACGATATGGCTGAAATATTGCCGATGTGACTATAAACCATAACTCACTCACTCACTCACTTTGGTATGACGCGGCCGGGGATTCAACCCCCGACCTTCCGCTCTCCGGGCAGACACTCTATCACTAGGCCACGGAGGTGGTATATATGAAATGCGAGTTTGACAGAATTGTGTCTCTAGGTTGATAAGAATCAGCACCCACTTGCACAAAGTGATCTTAGCCCTCAAATGATCGTAACTCCCATACTTTAACATAGGCTTACAATAGTCTTAGCACTAAGACCGCTTTGTGCAAGTGGGCCCAGATATGTACACGTGGCTTTCTTAACCTCGAGCTTTCCTCCAACATTAAACCAACACGACGTCATGCAACTGGAATACTGTTCAAAGCTGCTTTAAACGCAACTAACTCACTCAAAACCTCAATTACGCTCTTCTATCTCCGAGGTACATACAAAGCGTCGTGCCAAGCACCATCTTCCCGAGGCAAGCGACTTAACTGACTATAAAAGTTCAGTTTCCACCCTTGCCGAACGAGGCTGGTATTATGGAGTTACATTTTAGCTGGACTAACGAGTCTATGCATAGTCCAATCAAAATCGCGCACCGAAATCGAAATCCGGTTCGTAAACCGTCATGCAGATTTCGGTCGATTGCAGGATTTGCACAGCATGTGTACCGCCACCTCGTTTCACCAGATATTTTCCAAATCTTTTCAAGTTTTTAATCAAGGTGCTCACGTGATTTGATGCACTTCGCGATGTAAGCCCCGTTTTATCACAATATTGATCTTGATTATCGATCAGATCGTCCTGACTGGGCGCCACTATTTTGTGTGAAGCAAACGCAAGTGATACGAGAGGTGGAATCTGATTGGTCCATAGGAAAAGCTTAGAAGGGACATAATTGCTAATAGCCCCTGGTGGCGCATCTATCGAGCCGAGTAATTCCAGCCTATACGAGCGCATATTCGAATTTCCAGAAATGATGTCATGATAGAACAATGTTTTATCGTGAAATAAACCACGCTTCGTTCTTCATTGCTCTTGCGATGTGTCCCGTATCCATAAAAAATGCCGACCATTTTTTTAATATTTCAGTATAATGCCCATAATTATTTTATCACGACTAGGACCATCTCCAGTTATTGGGTACATACTTAAGCTGGTTCCCGGCTCCC
This sequence comes from Haliotis cracherodii, assembly GCF_022045235.1. Lineage (NCBI taxonomy): Eukaryota > Metazoa > Mollusca > Gastropoda > Lepetellida > Haliotidae > Haliotis > Haliotis cracherodii. The sequence continues at coordinate 9,117,426 of NW_027266343.1, forward strand.
TATGCGCGTCGTCAACTATATTGTGATATGGGAGACGGGGCCAAGCTTTGGTTTATACTGTACATCAGCAGACGGGAACTCAGTCAAGAATTGACCTATCATTTCCTGTTATACATACCATATCCCTCTGCTCCTTCTTCAAACCAATGTCGTAGAAGTAGAATGAGAAGTTGCTTATGAATGGAAAGACCTTTTCATGAAGGGACTGTATTGTTTGCTGAGCCTCAACGTAGTGATTGTCTGACGCCGCCATTAAGAAGACATACTTTCGTTGTTCTTGTTTTACGCCAAATATTTCCGGTAAGCGGTTGAGGGCGTCATCCCTCAGTTTCATCACCGGTTTAAGGATGCTGCGTAGATTTTCTGGGCTGTTCACGGGAGGCAGTTGTTCGGTGCAGTTTGGATCATGACACCATGCTACATAACGGAAAAAAAATATTTAAGGACTGACTGTTTATTTAATTGCCCTCAATTGAGGTAATGAATCGAAAAACCGATGTGCAAACTGTATTTGCACAAAAGTTTGCACAGCGGAAAAAAACAGGCGAGCGAGCCTCCACGTTTGCTGTTTCATTCCTTCTCGGCCTTCGGACCCAAAGGGTAGTTTGGACAATGAATATGCATGAATTTAACTAAATGTCCTGATCATGACAATGCACGTGAGCAGAAAGGGAATTCCCTCGACTGTAATATTGGGATTCCCCGACATTCCGTGATAATAAGTGTAGTCCGCTTCGGTGGGCGTGGTTTAATTTTTTACATTTATTGGAAAACGAATGCAATAACACGTGACCAATTCAGCTTATCAAAATGCTTGAATTGCAATGAACACAACGAAAAAAATTAATTATATTATCATAAAGCAGCATGAAGTTATAATTTATTTTATAACGAAGTTAAAGGGTCTCACAAAATCATGATTTCTTTATTCACGTTGATCACAATGAAGTCTTTAAATGGCATTTGGAAGTGATACACATTGAGAAGAGAATTATACATCCTTAAATTCTCTTCCTTATTGATCATAATGTTCATTTCAAAATCATGGTTAAATATGTTATATATAGACCTTGCGTCGTTATATCGGACTATTCGTTATATCCATCTTATCGTTTTATCAGTCTGACAATTTATTATATCCGAACATTTACATATCCAACAATACGTTATAACCGACAATTTATTATCCAATTATTCACTATATCCAACTTTTCTTTATTGTGACTTTATTATGTAATGCGAAAATTCGAAACATCCGAATATTCATTAGAACAACTATTCATTATATCCGTTTATTCGTTATGTATGATTATTTATTATATTTCGACCATTCGATACATCCGATTATTCATTGTTCTGTACAACATATGGATAACAACTTCTGCTTTATTGCAGATTACCCTCCCCGTGGTGAGTGCTGGGTAACGCTAATAGCTCTTCCCCCGTGTGGACTCGGGGTAGAATTTGTCCACAGCACCCCATTGCTGGTCGTAAAAGGCGACCAAATTGGGCAACCCGTTTGCCGTGGTTTGCGCCCCTGTGTCGGCGGAGGACGGGATTCTGGTGGTTGAGGGCATTGGAGCCAGGAACAAGTGTTCCTATTGCCCAACACACCACTTCGACCCTTACTTCGCCTAGACGGGTGGTAGAATTGGCCCGATTCTATCAATCGGCTGGTCACGCCATGCCCTGTGCATGGATATGTGTCAATTTAGAAACATGATGTCAAATAATTTATGATGATCAAATATGTTCATAACTATGCCAATGTAATTATTGCCTAGAGTCCTATGCCAGAAGGCGGTGGCTCATGGGCCAATCTGGTGATGTCAACCTCCGAATTCTATATGTCTCCAGGCACTCGTGAAGAGCAACCTCCTCGTGGTGAGTGCTGGGTAGCGCTAATAGCTCTTCCCCCGTGTGGAACCGGGGTAGAATATTTCCACAGCCCCCCATTGCTGGTCGTATGAGGCGACTAAAATGGGCAACCTGTTTGCCGTGGGTTGCGTCCCTGTGTCGGCGGAGGACGGGAGTCTGGTGGTTGAGGGCACTGGTTCCAGGATTAGCGTTCCTTTGTCCAATACACCACTTCGACCCTTACTTCGCCTAGACGGGTGGTAGGATGGGCCCGGTCCTATCAATCGGCTGGTCATGCCGAGCCCTGTGCATTTATTGTATTTGCACAAATTATAATTTTGACTTGTATTTCCACTTTAGGTCTTGGCCAAATTTGTTTATAAAACACTATTGATTTTGAACTACGTGTATATTTTGAATTGCCTAGAGTCTTATGCCCAGAAGGCGGTGGCTCATGGGCCAATCTGGTGGATTGATTAATTTTTAATTAGTCTGCTTGAGTATACCATCTCAGTATCCTTGGTGCTGCCAGCTGGAGATCCACTGGTATTTAGCATTGTCTTTATGATACTCCATGGTGGGTGGGGAGCTGGGATGGCGAACCTTCTATAATCAACCATGGCTCAACAAAAAAAACAAAAACGTGCATTGGATGAATGTTTGTCCTCTGATGAAGACAGTACATTGAACAGCTTTACTGATAGTTGGAGTAGATTTTTGGTGGTATCCTCAAATAATGGTGAACCTCTAAAACTAAACCCTTTTGCAACATCAAAAGCAATTTATGGTCTAGTTGGTGATGTACAAGCTGTTAAGAAAATTAGGTCTGGCTTCCTTCTCATAGAATGTAAAACAGCAAAGCAGTCTGCCACTCTATTAGCCACTAAACAACTCGCCAATACTGCAGTTTCGGTTTCACCACACAAGTCTTTGAACAGCAGTAAAGGCATCATTAGAGACAGGGACCGTTGGCTCTCTGATATGAGTGTAACTGAAATTGAAGCTGAATTACAAGGTCAAGGCGTAACTAACGTCAAACGGTTTACTTCCAGGAGAAATGGTGACATTGTGAAAACTAATACCTATCTGCTTTCTTTTTCACAGCCCAAACACCCTAAATCTATCAAGGCAGGATATTGTTATATCGAAGTGGAACAATATATTCCAAATCCACTTCGGTGTTTCAAATGCCAAAAGTTTGGCCATGGTGCCCAGTCATGTAGAAATCATATGACATGCTTCCGTTGTGGTGCAGCTGCCCACGACGGTACAGATTGCCTGACATCTCCCAAATGTGTCAATTGCTTTGGTGAACATATGTCTTCATCGAAGTCCTGTCCCATCTGGCAGCATGAATATGAGATTGTTAAACTCAAACTTCAACGCAATCTTACATACCATGAAGCAAAACTTGTACTAAAAGCATCCTCTCCACCAACAGCCGGTAAGTCATACTCTACAGTTGTTTCTCGCCCTTTAACCAAATCGGTAAAGTCTGTTACATGTCAGACCGATATCACCTGGGTTAATACAGAGACTTATTCAGTCACCACTCCAAGTTCACATGTAGAGAATAGTGTTTCATCAGAATCACAGACTGATCCTATACCAACAGAGTCATCTCCCAAAGTTAAAAATGCCAGTAAGAAAGTTGATTACTCGAAACAATCTGATCGAGTCCCCAAGGGTTTACGTGACCCTGTGCAGATATACAATAAATTCCAGTTACTGGAAGACATGGATGTTTCCCCTCATCCCCGTGCGCGCAACAGAAGTAAGTCGCCTCGGACAGGGAAAAGTAGATCCCCTGTACTTCCACCTCCTATAACATGAATAGTACAGACACACTAATTCAGTGGAATTGCAGAGGTCTAAGGACTAATCTTTCTGACATTCAATTATTGGTACAAGATTATAAACCATCAGCAATTTGTCTTCAGGAGACGTATCTCAAACAATCAAATACATTTGACCTCCGTCAGTACAGTTCATATCATTCATTTTCTCCTCCGGGTGTTAAGGCTACTGGAGGGTCTTCCATCCTGGTGCGACAGGGTGTGATTCACAGTCCTGTATCCCTTAATTCCAATCTCCAAGCTGTTGCAGTCCGACTCACTTTGCACGTTGCATTTACACTGTGCTCTCTATATATTACTCCCACTTCTACTCTTCAGCCCTCTGATCTACAATCTCTCTATGACCAGCTTCCTAGGCCGTGTATCATAATGGGTGATTTAAACGGTCATAATCCCTTATGGGGTAGCAACAATATTAATTCCAAAGGGAAGCTCCTTGAGGAATTTATTTCCAATAATAACTTATGTATTTTTAATGATGGTTCACATACGTATTTACATCCTGCTACTGGGACGTATTCTGCGTTAGATCTGTCACTATCAGATTCTAACTTGTTAAATGAATTTACTTGGTCGGTTCATGACGATTTGTGTGGAAGCGATCATTTCCCTACAGTTCTGAAAACAAATAACCCATCTGACGTTCCGCCCTCATCCCGGTGGAATTTTAATAAAGCCAACTGGTCTGTGTTTCAAAACCTCTGTACTGACAAGTTAACACGTGACATTTTCGAGAACGCTCCTGATCCTATTAAGTTGTTCTCAGATCAACTGAATGCAATTGCTGATGACACGATACCCAAGTCCTCTGCAAACCCACACATACGAAAACCATGGTTTGATCATACATGCAAACAAGCTAGAAAGATACGGAAAAAGGCAGAAAAATATTTTCGCCGAAACCCTACTGTTCATAATTTGAATCATGTTAAAATTACAAATGCTAAAGCACGACGCACTTTTAAACTGAATAAACGTGTGTCATGGAGAAATTATGTCTCAAGGATCAATTCCCGAACCCCTATGTCCAAGGTTTGGAATATGATTCAGAAGATTAAAGGAAAAGGTTCCAAATCTAGTATTCACCACCTAAAAGATGGTGATCATATCCTAACCAATAAAACTGATATCGCAAATAAATTCGGCGAAACACTTGCTAAACATTCTTCATCAACAAATTATGTTCCACAGTTTCAGAAATACCAGAAACTAGAGGAAAAGAAAACTATTAATTTTACCTCAGATAATGGTGAAGATTATAATGAAGTGTTTTCACTCCATGAGTTACATACTGCCCTTGGCCAAGCTCATGATACTGCGACAGGAGATGACAATATACACTATCAGCTCCTGAAGCATTTGCCTCAGTCCTGTCTTGAGATACTTTTAGACATTTTTGATCAGATTTGGACTTCGGGAAATTTTCCTCCATCATGGCACAATGCCATTGTAATCCCCATACCTAAACCTGGACGGGATCATTCTGATCCATCAAATTATAGACCAATATCATTAACTAGCTGTGTTTGTAAAACTATGGAACGCATTGTCAATAATCGTTTAATATGGTACCTGGAAACCAACAACCTCATTACAAATATTCAGTGTGGTTTCCGTAAAAATAGAAGTACCATTGATCATTTGGTACGTTTAGAATCGTACGTCAAAAATGCCATTGTCCACAAACAACATGCTGTATCGATCTTTTTTGATCTTGAAAAAGCATACGATACGACTTGGAAGCATGGTATCCTTAAAGATTTACATGATTTTGGTTTGAGAGGTCGTTTGCCTCAGTTTGTATCCAAGTTTTTAACAGGCAGACAGTTTCAAGTTCGTGTGGGTCATACCCTGTCTGACCATTATCATCAGGATCAGGGTGTCCCACAGGGCAGTATTCTGTCTGTTACTTTATTTAGCATAAAGATTAATAGCCTTTCCAAAGTTTTAAATGACACAATTGATGGGTCACTTTTTGTGGATGACTTCAATGTTTCATGTCGCGGCAAAAATATGCGTACTATAGAAAGACAACTACAGTTATGTCTTCATAAAATTCAGAAATGGTCACTTGAAAATGGCTTTAAATTTTCTAAAGCCAAGACCAACTGTATTCATTTTTGCAGGAAGTACAAGTTCCATAAAGATCCCGAACTGTTTTTGGATGGCACTCCTATCAAAGTTGTTGAGGAAGCCAAATTCCTGGGACTTGTTTTTGATCGGCATTTGACTTTTCTGCCCCATATCAAATATCTTAAGACTAAATGCCTGAAGGCTCTGGACTTGCTGAAAGTCGTTGCAAATTCAAAGTGGGGTGGTGATAAGAAAACCCTCCTTCACTTGTATAGATCCTTGATCCGATCTAAATTGGATTATGGTTCTATTGTGTATGGTGGTGCTTGCAGAAGTAATTTAGAGAAATTAGATTCCATACACCATCAGGGATTAAGGCTCTGTCTTGGCGCATTTAGAACATCTCCCATTGATAGCCTATATGTGGAAGCTGATGAACCTTCTTTACAGCACCGTCGTATCAAGTTATCCCTTCAGTATGTTACTAAATTATACTCCAACCCATTAAACCCTGCTTACACCTGTGTTTTCAAACCTCCTTATGAAGAGTTGTTTCAAAATAAATCTACGCTGGTCCCACCTCTGGGAATTCGGATAAAACCCCACATTAATGCTGCTAATATTAATCTAGATCTTGTTTCTCCTTGTCGACTTTTGTCTTCTCCACCTTGGCAAATAGTTCGGCCGGAAGTTGATCTTACTCTTACTCAATTTAAAAAATCTGACACGAATCAATTGGTCTTTCAACAGGAATATCTACAATTGAGAGCAAAATATGAATCACATCGCTCAATATTTACAGATGGGTCCAAGGATGGTGACAAAGTAGCGTGTGCCACTGTCATTGGAGCAAAAATTATATCTTTCCGAATACCAGACTGTAGCTCAATTTTCACTGCTGAAGCAAAGGCTATTCTGACTGCCTTGGAATATGTGCGACATCAATCGAGATGTAAACAATTTGTTATCTTTTCAGATTCCCTGTCATGCCTTCAGGCACTAAAACATGTATCTTCCAATCATCCATATGTTCTTGACATTTTAGAATTGTATAATGATCTTTCTACTGCCCAATACGACATCGTTTTTTGTTGGTTACCGAGTCATGTCGGCATAACCGGAAACACACAAGCTGATGCTGCAGCTAAAGCAGCTCTGGATAAATCTCTCTCCCACCTTCTTATACCGTATTCTGATTACAAACCTTATGTCAGCAATTATGTCAGGCGGTTAATGCAGACAAGGTGGAATACCCAGTTAGGTGCAAACAAACTTCACCAGATTAAACCAACTATAGGCTATACTTTCTTGGGTTGCCAGTCCAGGTATGATGAAGTTATTCTACAACGATGTCGCATTGGCCACAGTCGTTATACTCACGAGTATTTATTGAAAGGCGAAGATCCTCCCTTTTGCATCCCTTGTGATGAGAGAATCACTGTCAAGCACGTTTTGCTTGATTGTGTAGAGTTTTCTCTCACAAGGGATACTTTTTATCAAGTTTCAAATTTAAGGGATCTTTTTATCAATGTCAATTCTCATTTAATTATAGATTTTTTAAAGGAAATAGATCTGATAAGCAGCTTTTGAGTAAATGTGTTTTAACTTAGTTAGATGCAATTGATAACTTCTATTATTCTGGTTGTGGCATTTTATGGGGTTGAAGTACAGTAAAATTATTGTCCCCTGATAGTGACACATAAATCCGCATAATATTTAGTACATTGCTGAGAACTAGAATTTTAATACGTTTCCTATTTTGATTTGAATGTGTCTTAATTTATGGCTAGTATTGTCTACTCCTACCAGTGACTAAAGCTATGACTTAAATCCTGTTGGGGATTCATGCAGGTAGCTAAAGTACTGTAAGTCCCCATGATCCCCAATAAGGTGGTCTGGCTTTAGTTACTGGTGGTATATAGCTCGTATTTTAAAAATTAAAATAAAATGTAAAGTTGCTGTATATATGTTTGTTAGAGGTTTTAGAGTTGAATTTGTTAGTTTTTAGACTTCAATCTGTGATACCATGCTAAAGTTTTACTGTCCTTTGTGACAGATATTTATCTTTCAAATTGTTCTCGTCACTATATGGCTGAGATACTGCCGATGTGACGTAAAACTTTAACTCACTCACTCACTATATGTCTCCAATGTTCTGTCACGGGCCGAACCAGCTGGGCATTTCTTTTGGTAGATAAATGTAGCTTTTCGTGTTGTATTTACTGGAGTATACCACCCCTGTAACCCTGGTGTTGTAGACTGGCTTCCTCTTCGGCATCGTCCTTTTTGACACTCGATGGCGGGTGGGGAACAGGGGTGCCGAATAAATTCCTGTCATTATGGCGCAACAAAACCCTGGTTCAAATCGTGAAAAAAAGAGAAGACTCGAAAATGACAGTTTAACTGAAAATGTGATTCAAAACAATGATTCTTGGGCTCGCTTCTTGGTAATCGAGGCTGCTGATCATCAACCGTTAAAACTAAACCCTTTTGCTATTTCAAAAGCTGTTTCCGGAATTTGTGGTGTCGTAAAAAATGTAACCCGTCTTCGGTCTGGCTCCTTACTTGTGGAGTGTGCACGGAGACAGCAATCTCTGAACCTTTTATCAATTACTCAGTTTGCCAATGTTGATGTTGCTGTGTCCGTGCACAGAACACTGAACTCGTGTCGGGGAATTGTTCGGGACAGAGCTCGATGCCTGTCTGATATGTCAGAACAAGAAATTGTGTCTGAACTGGAGGATCAAGGTGTTACGTTTGTCAAACGTTTCACCAGAATCAACGATGGAGTTGTCACCAATACGCATACTTACCTGTTCACTTTTGCGCGTTCTTCCTTACCGCAATCAATCAAAGCTGGTTATGTTAATATCGGAGTGGATATGTATATCCCAAATCCACTCCGATGTTTTAAATGTCAAACTTTTGGCCATGGTTCTAAATCATGTGCTAAACCTGTCAAATGTCATCGTTGTGCTGGCAGCCATGAGGGTAACGACTGTGAGGAGGACATTGTTTGTGCTAACTGTGGTGGCCAACATTTGTCTTCTTCTAAGTCGTGTCCTGTTTGGCAGCTTGAATCAAAAATCAATAAAATGAAATATGAAAATAACATTTCTTTTGCAGATGCAAGAAAACTGTTCACTAAACAATCCACTACTCCATCACATCTTACTTACTCTGCCGCAGTTACACGTTCTGCAACTATATCTACTGCCACTGCATCAATCACATGCCAAACGGATCTGTCATGGGTCCATTCTGATCAGCCCCTTAATACCGCTGGAATCAGTCCACCAACTTCTGATAATCACACCAGTTCCGCAACCCAGACTTCTACTCAGTCTGACACTCAGACTGATACTCTGACTGTTAGTCAGCCGGACACAGTTGTCCAAGAAAAGAACAAAAGCACTGAACCACTTGACAGCTCACTTGACAAAAAGAAAAAAAAGAAATTAAATAGAAAACAATCATCTCCGGCAGCCTCGCCCCCAGAACTATCTCTTCACAACTCCTTTGAGCCTCTTGACATGGAGGTAACTTTGTCTGTACAGGACAGTAGGAGTAATTCGTCCTCACGTTCACGTGTGAGATCTCCAATTGAGCCTCCATGACTCAATTGTCCAATATGATACAATGGAATTGCAGAGGACTTAGAAACAATTTTAATGACATTCAATTATTGATACAGGATTTTAAACCGTCTGCTTTATGTCTTCAGGAGACGTACCTTAAAAGTACAGATCAATTTGATATCAGACAGTATAACTGTCATCATTCATATTCCCCCCCAGGTGACAAAGCAACTGGGGGGTCGTCTATCTTGGTTAGACAGGGCGTGATTCACAGCTCTGTTGCTCTCAATTCAAATCTTCAAGCTGTTGCTGTTCGTTTAACTTTGAACGTTGTCTTTACGCTATGTTCCTTGTATATTCCTCCATCTACTTTGCTTCGACTATCTGATCTTCAAAATCTGTATGATCAGCTTCCCAAGCCATGTATCATCGTGGGTGATCTGAATGGGCACAACCCCCTGTGGGGAAGTGTTACCACAAACAATAAAGGGAAAATACTTGAGGAATTCATTTCTGATAATAATTTGTGTATCTGTAATGATGATTCGAACACCTATCTACATCCTGCAACTGGAACATACTCAGCACTTGATCTGTCTCTCACAGATTCAGAACTATTTAATGAGTTTGAATGGTTGGTCCATGATGACCTCTGCGGAAGCGATCACTTTCCCACCATTCTAAAAGCTGTACATCCAAATCCTGAAACCTCCACATCCAGGTGGAATTTTACAAAGGCCAATTGGTCATTGTATGAAACATTGTGTACTGCAAAATTAATCCCTCATCATTTTCAAAATGTTGAAGATCCCATTCAATTGTTTTCAGATCAGCTCAATGAAATAGCTGATCAAACAATTCCTAAGTCCTCTGCAAATCCTCATATTCGCAAACCGTGGTTTACCTACGAATGTAAACAGGCACGAAAGTGTAGGAAGAAAGCGGAAAAGTACTTCCGCCGACATCCCACAGTTCATAATTTAGATCAAGTTAAAATTACAAATGCAAAAGCCAGGCGGGCTTATAAACAAAATAAGCGTCGTTCTTGGAGGAACTACGTCTCCAAAATAAATTCCCGTACTCCTATATCCAAAGTATGGAACATGATACAAAAAATTAAAGGCAAAGGATCAACGTCTACTGTTCACCATCTTAAGGAAGGTGATCAGTTATTAACTGGTAAATCAGCCATTGCAAATAAACTTGGTGAAACATTGGCAAAACATTCGTCATCGTCTAATTATGCCCCTGAATTCATAAAATATCAGAAACAACAGGAAAAGAAAAATGTTAATTTTCACTCTGATAACGGGGAAGACTATAATGAAGTGTTTTCCTTCCATGAGCTACATACAGCCCTAGGGCAAGCTCACGATACAGCGGCTGGTGCTGATAATATTCACTATCAGCTCCTGAAACATTTGCCTATATCATGTCTAGAAACACTATTGGCTATCTTTGACCAAATATGGACGTCGGGGAATTTTCCTCCTTCGTGGCATACTGCCATTGTAGTCCCTATACCAAAGCCTGGTCGGGATCATACAGATCCTGCAAATTACCGTCCTATATCTTTAACCAGTTGTCGAAATCCTGTCCTCTTTGGAATCATGAAAAGGAAATCTTAACTGTCAAATGTAAAAACAACATTTCTTTTCAGGAGGCTAAAAAAGTCGTTGCCAGCCGGTCACCTCCATCAGCGCACACCTATGCTGCTGCTGTCTCTCGACCTTCTACCACAAGATCTATAGAATGTCAAACTGACTTGACATGGACACACTCTGAACACCCTGTGCCTATGGTTACAACATCAGAGAGTCAGACCAATGATTCAGATAGTCAATCATGTGGCATCTCTTCAGCATCTCAGGTTGTGACTCAGACTATGGCCCCACCTAAACCAACTCCTGAATTACCAGCACCTAACAAACCATCACCTGAAATGCCCAAAAAACAAAAGAAGAAACAAAACAAGAAAATTTCTACTAAGATCCCTACTCTCCCTGAAACATCTGTAGATGTTCACAATTACTTTGATCCTCTCGAGATGGATGTTACTCCATCTTCCATGAGTGGTGACTCTTCTTCACGTTCACGTGAGCGATCTCCTATAGAACCGCCATGAACCATTCAAATATATTTCAATGGAATTGCAGAGGACTTAGGCATAATTTTCATGAATTGCAATTATTAACAACAGATTTAAGTCCATCAGCAATTTGTTTACAAGAGACGTACCTAAAACATACAGATAAATTTGAATTAAGGCAGTATAGTTCCTATCACTCTTTTTCTCCTCCGGGTGATAAAGCTACTGGAGGAGCTACTATTTTGGTGCGGCGGGGCGTTGTTCACAGTCCTGTTCCGCTTGACACAAATCTGCAAGCAGTTGCAGTTAGAATTACACTGCATATTGCCTTGACACTTTGCTCCTTATACATTCCACCTTCTTCAAATCTTCAGCGTAATGATCTACAAAAACTATACGACCAGCTCCCAAAGCCCTGTGTTATCATGGGTGATCTAAATGGGCATAATCCTCTATGGGGAAGTGCAATCATTAATCAAAAGGGAAAAGTGATCGAGGATTTTGTTTCCGACAATGATCTTTGCATCTTTAATGATGACTCCGATACGTATTTACACCCTGCTACTGGCACGTATTCATCTCTCGATCTGTCTCTGACAGATTCAGTTTTGTTACACGAATTCTCCTGGTCAGTCCACAATGACCTGTGTGGAAGTGACCATTTCCCCACCGTACTTAAACCCATTAATCCCGCTGAGGATCCACCTTCCCCTCGATGGAATTTTTTGAAGGCTGATTGGCCTTTATTTCAGTCTTTATGCAAAGATAAATTGCAACCTACGTCTTTTCAGAATGTTACTGACCCGATTCAGTTGTTCTCAGATCAACTGAATAAAATTGCTGATAAATCAATTCCTAAGTCCTCCGTCAACCCACGTGTTCGTAAACCATGGTTTGATGACACTTGCAAACAAGCTAGGAAATGTCGTAAGAAGGCGGAGAAATACTTCCGTAAACATCCCACTGTCCATAATTTAAACACTGTCAAAATTTCAAATGCTAAGGCAAGACGTCTATTTAAGCAAAATAAACGTCTATCATGGAGGAACTATGTCTCCAAAATAAACACTCGTACCCCTATGTCCAAAGTATGGAACATGATTAAAAAGATCAAAGGCAAGGGATCAAATTCTACAGTTAACCATCTGAAGGATGGCGATACTTTACTAACTGATAAAACTGCTATTGCCAATAGACTTGGGAAAACATTATCTCAACATTCGTCTTCATCTAATTACGTTCCCGAATTTCAAAAATATCAGCTCCAACAGGAAAAGAAAAAAGTAAATTTTACATCTGATAATGGTGAAGATTACAATGAGGTATTTTCACTACATGAGCTATATACTGCCTTAGGGCAAGCTCATGATACAGCAGCAGGCGCTGATAATATTCATTATCAGCTACTGAAACACTTGCCCGAATCATGCCTTGAAACTTTGTTGACTATATTCGATGACATTTGGACATCAGGGACGTTTCCACCTTCATGGCATAATGCCATTGTTATACCAATACCCAAACCTGGGCGGGATCATTCTGATCCTTCAAATTACCGACCTATCTCTTTAACTAGCTGTGTTTGTAAAACGATGGAACGCATGGTAAATAATCGATTAGTGTGGTACTTGGAAACAAATAATCTTCTTACCAATATACAATGCGGATTCCGGAAAAACAGAAGTACCATCGATCATTTAGTGCGTTTAGAATCGTTTATTAAAAATTCCATTGTAAATAGACAACATGCTGTATCGATCTTTTTCGATTTAGAAAAAGCATACGATACAACATGGAAACATGGTATTTTAAAAGATCTTCATGATTTTGGATTAAGAGGCCGTCTGCCTCATTTTATATCACAGTTTTTAACAGACAGGCAATTTCAAGTCCGAGTGGGTACAACCCTGTCTGATCATTATAATCAGGATCAGGGTGTCCCACAAGGCAGTATTTTGTCTGTCACTTTATTCAGTATCAAAATTAACAGTTTGTCCAAAGTTTTAAATGATTCAGTTGATGGATCACTTTTTGTGGATGATTTTAATCTATCTTGTCGGGGTAAAAATATGCGCACAATAGAAAGGCAATTACAATTATGTCTTAATAAAATTCACAAGTGGTGTTTAGAAAACGGGTTTAAATTTTCCAAATCAAAAACTAATTGTATACATTTCTGCAGAAAATATAAGCCACACAAGGACCCTGAACTATTTCTGAATGGCACTCCTATCAAAGTTGTTAAAGAGGCCAAGTTCTTGGGACTTATTTTTGATAACCACTTAACTTTCCTTCCACATATAAAATACCTAAAAGCTAAATGCCTGAAGGCACTCGATCTCTTGAAAGTTGTTTCCAATTCAAAGTGGGGAGGGGATCAAACAACCCTCTTACACTTATACAGGTCACTCATCCGTTCAAAACTTGATTATGGCTCCATCGTCTATGGTGGAGCCTGCAAAAGTAATTTACAAAAACTAGATACGATACATCATCAGGGTCTGAGGCTTTGCCTTGGAGCCTTCAGAACGTCTCCCATTCACAGTCTCTATATAGAAGCAGATGAGCCTTCTCTTAAACAACGCCGACTAAAATTATCTCTACAATACATCACTAAATTATATTCTAATCCGTCAAATCCAGCTTTTGAATGTATATTCCATCCTCTCTACGAAGATCTTTACAAAAAGAAATCAGCACTCAATCCACCACTCGGAATTAGAATAAAATCTGCAATATCAGCTTCGAATATTAAACTCCAAGATATAGCTCCTACTCAACTTTTCTCATCTCCTCCTTGGCAAATGGTAAAGCCAGAGGTAGACCTGACATTAACCAAACTTAAGAAATCTGATACTAACCAATTAATATACCAACAAGAATACCATCAACTAAGAAACAATTATGACACTTATAAATCTATATTTACAGATGGATCCAAGGATGGTGGCGCAGTTGCTAGTGCCACTGTCATTGGATCCAGAACAATCTCTTCACGTTTACCTGATAACAGTTCAATATTCACTGCAGAAGCAAACGCCATTTTTACAGCACTTAAATATATCGGTAATCAAGCTAAACATAAACAATTCATACTGTTTTCAGATTCTCTTTCATGCCTTCAGGCAATTAAAAATATGTCTTCAAAACATCCACTTTTAATCCAAATTCTTGAGTTATTTAATGATCTTGCTACTGGCCAATATGACATCGTCTTTTGTTGGTTACCAAGCCATGTTGGTATCAAAGGTAACACAATGGCCGATGCTGCTGCTAAAGCAGCCCTCAACAAATCTGTGACACCACTTCTGATCCCATACACTGATTTTAAACCCATGATTCGATCCTACATCCAAGATCTTATGCAACAGAAGTGGGACGCCCAAGTAGGTATCAATAAATTACATGAAATTAAACCAAATATCGGATATACCTTCTTGGGCTGTCAGTCCAGATTTGAAGAGGTCATTATGCGACGATGTCGTATTGGCCACAGCAGATATACTCATGAATATTTATTAAAAGGTGAGGATCCTCCGTTTTGTATCCCTTGTGATGAGAGAATCACAGTCAAGCATGTCCTGCTTGACTGTGTTGATTTTTCCATCACAAGGGATAAATATTTCAATGTAAAAACAATTAAGGACCTTTTTAATGATGTTAATTCTCGTTTAATATTATGTTTTTTAAAAGAAATAGAACTTGTCCATAAATTTTGATGTGCTTAATGTATTATTTTATTAATTGGTAGTGCTAATTAATAACTTAGATTGTGAGTGGCTGTACCCTCGAGGGGGGTTGAAGCAGCGTAAAATTATTGTCCCCCTAAGAGGGTATGTAAGTCCCCAACCATTCGTAGTATTTGTATGCATACCAGACTTTTAAATCGTAGTATATTTGTTAGTTTTATTCAATGGCTAAACTTGCATATAATCGCCAGCGACTGAAGGGATGGTATAAATCCTACCGGGGTCCATGCAGGAAGCAAAGGCACTGTAAGTCCCCATGGTCCCTGGTGTGGTGATCTCCCTTTAGTTACTGACGATCTCTAGCCCATTTTTATATTGCGTTGTTCCTTACTACTTAATGCTTTTAACTGTTCTGCAACTAGTTTTAAATCTTATCTGTGATATTCTAGTTCTCATACTGTCCTTTGATGACAGCTTTTTATAAAGTTTAAATATTTGTATATTTCATATCTAATTTCTCGTCACGATATGGCTGAAATATTGCCGATGTGACGTAAAGCAGTACCTCACTCACTCACTCACTTTAACCAGTTGTGTCTGTAAAACCATGGAGCGAATTGTAAATAATAGATTAGTCTGGTTCTTAGAAACCAATAATCTACTAACAAATATTCAGTGTGGTTTCCGCAAAAATCGTAGTACTATTGATCATTTAGTACGATTGGAATCGTTTGTAAAAAATGCTATTGTCCACAAACAACATGCAGTGTCAGTATTTTTCGATCTTGAGAAAGCTTACGACACTACCTGGAAGCATGGCATTTTAAAAGATTTACACGAGTTTGGTCTGAGAGGCCGCTTACCACATTTTATATCACAGTTTTTAGACGGCAGGCAATTTCAAGTCCGAGTGGGTTCAACCCTGTCTGACCATTATAATCAGGAGCAGGGTGTCCCACAAGGAAGTATTTTGTCAGTTACTCTATTTAGTATTAAAATCAATAGTCTTTCCAAGGTTTTAAGTGATGCAGTGGATGGATCACTTTTCGTAGATGATTTTAATATATCTTGTCGTGGTACAAATATGCACACTATTGAGCGACAGCTACAACTATGCCTCAATAAAATACAGAAATGGTGTCTAGAGAATGGGTTTAAGTTTTCCAAAGTCAAAACAAACTGTATCCATTTTTGCCGCAAATATAAGCCGCATAAAGACCCTGAACTATTTTTGGCTGGTTTTCCTATTAAAGTTGTTAAGGAAGCCAAGTTCTTGGGTATTATATTTGATAATCATCTAACATTTTTACCACATATCAAATATCTGAAGACTAAATGTCTGAAGGCAATTGACTTGTTGAAAGTTGTTTCTCATTCAAAATGGGGAGGGGATCGGACAACACTCCTTCATTTATATCGTTCTCTCATCCGTTCCAAACTCGATTATGGCTCTATCATTTATGGTGGGGCCTGTAAAAGCAACTTAAAATTATTAGATTCAGTACATCATCAAGGCCTGAGACTTTGTCTTGGAGCCTTTCGAACTTCACCAGTCGATAGCCTATATGTAGAGGCAGATGAGCCATCTCTAAAACAACGTCGAATCAAACTTTCGTTACAATATGTGACTAAATTGTACTCAAACCCTTCGAATCCAGCATATGAATGTGTGTTTAATCCCATGTATGCCAAATTATTTCACTCCAAACCAAAACTTGTTCCTCCTCTGGGGTTCAGAATTCAGCCACATATTACAGCAGCTAATATTGATCTTTCTATTATCTCACCTTCCCGGCTACTGTCTACACCTCCTTGGCAACTAGTTAAACCAGAGGTAGACCTCACTCTAACTACCCTAAAGAAATCTGACACCAACCCATTGGTATATCAACAAGAATATGCCCAATTAAGGTCCAAATATGATTCTCATCGATCTATTTTTACCGATGGTTCAAAGGATGGTGGCAAAGTTTCAAGTGCCACTGTCATTGGATCTAAAAGAGTATCTTCGAGAATTCCTGGTACTAGCTCTATTTTTACAGCTGAGGCCAATGCTATTCTTATAGCATTGGAATACATTCAAAACCAATCATCTCAACAGTTCATCATCTTTTCTGATTCCTTGTCATGCCTTCAGGCCATACATAATTGTTCTTCAGATCATCCGCTGATTCTTAATATTTTAGAATTGAATAATACCCTCGCCACTGCCCAATACGACATCGTATTTTGCTGGCTGCCCAGTCATGTTGGAATTGCTGGTAACACTATGGCTGATACTGCTGCAAAGGCAGCACTCAACAAATCAGTAACACCACTTCTTTTACCTTACAGTGATTACAAGCCAATAATTAGATCCTACATCAAAGATCTAATGCAAAAGAAGTGGAACACCCAAGTAGGTATAAACAAACTTTATGCTATAAAACCAACAATAGGGTATACCTACTTGGGTTGCCATTCGAGACATGACGAAGTTGTTTTGCAACGATGTCGTATTGGACACAGTCGATGTACACACGAGTATCTTTTAAAAGGTGAGGATCCTCCATTTTGTGTCCCTTGTGATGAGAGAATCACAGTCAAGCATGTTTTGCTTGACTGTGTTGATTTTTCTCTCATAAGGGACAATTATTATCATTCAACGTCTTTAAAGGATCTTTTTTATAATACCAGTGCTCATTTAATACTCGGATTTTTAAAAGAAATACTATTATTTGATAAATTTTGAATTGTTTTAGAATAGTTGGATATTCTTGTCAACTGAAATGTATGAAGGCGGTGCCACTCAGGGGGTTAAAGTAGTGTAAAATTATTGTCCCCCTGACTGTGGCACATAATTCCATCTATATTGAAGTAATTAATATCAACTAGTGTTTTAATTCCTTGATTGTGTTTTGATTTTTAATATTGGTTAATATTTCATTCAACCACACGTGACCAAAGTGATGACATAAATCCTGCTGGGAATCATGCAGGAAGCAAAAGTACTGTAAGTCCCCATGATCCCCAGTTAGGTGGTTTAGCTTTGGTTACCAGTGGTCTATAGCCTGGTTTTACTTTCAAATAACTAATACACTGAAGACTTCTTTGTTTTAATATTGCTCAGGTAAGTTTTATGTCTACACTGTGATAATTACCTTACTGTTTTACTGTCCTTTGTCGACAGGTATTTTTATCATAATAAACTTGTTCTCATCGCGATATGGCTGCAATATTGCCGATGCGATGTAAAATCATAACTCACTCACTATTGCAGATTACGACGTTTCGATGTTATCAAGTTGGACTCCAGCGTCATAACGGTGTACGAATCTACATCCAACGTCTCTATGTGCAATAAACCAGAAGTTGTTATCCATAAAGTTCTACGTTTTCTTACTTACTTACCAACTTCTAGGTATCAAACAATTCGTTATACCGACTATCCATCGATTCGTTATATCTGACTATTTACTGGACTCGATTATTATCATTCAGAGTTGACTGTGATTCACAATAGGAAAACGCTCAGGACTAAACTGAAATACGAGGAACGCAGAACATGTGTCATGTGATAGTATGTATTTGGGGGGAAGAAGGAAACAATTAAACTGAAATTGTAAGGGTTGACCAATCTTATGGCGTTTTCGTCTTGTTCCTCAGAAGTACATGACCATATCTAGAAGGCATCAATTCAGGATTTTTCAGAGAAAATGAGTGAGTGAGTTTGGTTTAACGCCGCTCCAGTTATATCGCGGCGTGTCAGCTTCATGTGGGAGGAAAGCCCGAAATGATGCAGGTCTCAGACGTTTACCACTTCGGTGAAACCCACGAGCACGGGTATGGTGCTGACAAACCTAGAAACATAATCGGGGTGAACCGGGATTCGAACCCACAATCATAGGTTTCTGGCGTGCCCAAGGGACGCAACTCTGAACAGCGAATCGCGTGCCTTAGACGACTGGGCCACCCGTGCCCCCTCAGAGAAAATGAGAAATGGATCGGTTTATTTTTTCGTATAAATACCTTCAATGACTATTGTCATTATGTTACTCACCGTCTGGAGATGCATCCTTTGTACATTTGCCTCTTCTTCCCATTGTTTTCAACAGACCCTTGTCTGCCAGCACTAGAGTGAAGACAGGATGTTATTCATAGCAACAACTGCATTTCCATGAAGTCCTTGTATCCAGAGACCCCAACAACAAGGTCCAAACCACTGTCTACTGGAAACCTACCCATTCTGACCAGTAAGTCTGGCATCATCTCAACACTGACCAAGAAAGCCATCTCTTAGGCTCTAAGAACCGTCCTCCAAACTAATGGCCCACCCCACCCCACCCCACCCCACCCCACCCCACCCCACCCCCACCCTCCAACAAGCAAACTCCCAAAGGAGTAATCTATGACATTAATTATTACTGTGGCGACTCCTACATCGGCGAAACCTTCCGCCCAGTAGATACCCGCATCAAAGAACATAAGACTTCAACAGCCAAAGCAGACGGCTTTGAGTTTCAGAGCATATCTCCTTATATATTTATGGGCACTCGTGAAGAGCAACCTCCTCGTGGTGAGTGCTGGGTAGCGCTAATAGCTCTTCCCCCGTGTGGAACCGGGGTAGAATATTTCCACAGCACCCCATTGCTGGTCGTAAAAGGCGACCAAATTGGGCAACCTGTTTGCCGTGGGTTGCGCCCCTGTGTCGGCGGAGGACGGGATTCTGGTGGTTGAGGGCACTGGAGCCAGGAACCGGTGTTCCTTTTGCCCAACACACCACTTCGACCCTTACTTCGCCTAGACGGGTGGTAGAATTGGCCCGATTCTATCAATCGGCTGGTCATGCCATGCCCTGTGCTTGGAATAATTGGAAGTCGAAATATTATATCAAACAGTTTGAAATCACGATATATGATACCCTATTTATGTATATCTGTATTTTGCCTAGAGTCCTATGCCAGAAGGCGGTGGCTCATGGGCCAATCTGGTGATATGGACCTCTGAATTCTGTGCTTCTTGAGAGAGGTGTCATGGGCCGAACCAGCCTGGCACTTATTCTTTTAGTTCTCATAGCTATTCAAGTTTATATTTGCTGGAGTATACCACCCCTGTAGCCCTGGTGTTGCAGGCTGGCTTCCACTGGAACACCGTCCTTGTTGACACTCGATGGTGGGTGGGGAACAGGGGTGCTGAATACTATTCCTTTTACCATGTCTCACACCAATCAATCTGGTTCAGCCAAAAACAACAAACGTAGACATGTAGATTCTACTCATTCTGATGAAGAAATAAACATATCTCCGGATATTTCTGAAGATTCTTGGCCAAGGTTCATCGTCATTGCTTCTGCAGACGGTAATCCATTGCGACTCAATCCTTTTGCTATCTCCCTTGGTATCAAAGGTGCATGCGGAGAAGTTCAAAATGTCACACGCCTTCGTTCAGGTTCGCTGTTAGTTGAATGTGCACGGAGACAACAATCTGTTAATCTGTTGTCCTTACAACAGTTTGTTAACACTAAGGTTGTTGTCTCAGTGCACAAGACACTGAATTCCAAAAAAGGCATCATCAGGGACCGCGCTCATTGTCTGGCTGACATGAGCGAAGAGGAAATTGCTAATGAGCTGAAAAGCCAAGGAGTAACTGATGTTAAACGTTTTACGAGGAAAAAGCAAGATGGAACAATCACACAAACGAATACTTACCTTTTCACCTTTTCTCTATCAGTCCTTCCCACTTCCATTAAAGCCGGATACTTCAACATCGGAGTGGAGGTCTATGTACCTAACCCGCTCCGTTGTTTCAAATGCCAGCAATTTGGACATGGTGCCAAGTATTGTCGTAACAATGCAGCATGCTTCCGTTGTGGTGGAGCTCATGACAGCTCCGAATGCACAAACACCACCAATTGTGTTAACTGCAGCGGAGGGCATATGGCATCTTCCAAATTCTGTCCAAAGTTTGAATATGAAACAAAAATCCTAAAAATCAAATGCAACAACAATATTTCTTATCATGAAGCTAAAAAGTTAATACCTCTTCCATCGCAAACTCCTTTGGCTAAATCTTATTCAGCTGCAGCTTCCTCTCCCTCACCAACCAAAACATCTGTTCAGTGTCAGACATCGATCTCGTGGGTTACTGATCAATATATCATCCCTGATCCTATTATAGCTCTTCCAGGAACATCAACATCAGAGACTCAAACTGATGTTCTACCAGCTGCACCAGACACTCCTGATGCCATGAAACAAATTGAGAATGTTGAGGGCACTGCCCACCTGTCAAACAAGGAAAAAAAACAGCTAAAGAAAAGAGCCAGGGCCCTCCAACACTTGGAGGTGCCTTCTCATACGTCCAACCCTGTTGAGGTTCACAATTCGTTTGAACCTCTGGAGATGGAGGTCACTCCTTCCAACTCCATACCTGGGAGTGGTCCTCCCTCACGTTCCAGATCACCAGTTGAGCCACCATGAGTAGCTCTACAAATATCATCCAGTGGAATTGCAGAGGACTAAGAAATAATTTTAATGATTTGCAGTTATTAATACAAGATCATAAACCATCAGCATTTTGCCTCCAAGAGACTTACTTGAAAACCACGGATCTAATGGATATCAGACAGTATAATTCGTATCATTTCTATTCACCTCCGGGTGCTAAAGCAACTGGAGGTTCTTCTGTCTTGGTGAGGCAGGGTGTTATTCACAGCCCTGTAACTCTTGATACCCCACTTCAAGCTGTCGCTGTCCGTGTAACAATGCACATTGTTCTTACCCTGTGCTCTGTTTACATCCCTCCATCGTCTTCTATGACGCAGACTGACCTTCAGGCCCTGTATGACCAGCTCCCGAAGCCGTGTATTATTGTGGGCGATTTCAATGGACATAACCCGCTTTGGGGCAGTGCGCATACAAGTAGCAAAGGAAAGACCATAGAAGATTTCATTTCTGACAACGATTTGTGCATATATAATGATGGTTCAGACACTTATCTACATCCTGGAACAGGTACCTACTCTTCTCTGGATTTGTCAATTGCAGATTCAGAAATACTGAATGAATTTGAATGGTCAGTCCACAATGACCTCTGTGGAAGTGACCATTTCCCTACTATTTTAAAGCCTGTGACCCCTTCTGATGTTCCTCCATCATCAAGATGGAACTTTAATAGAGCTAACTGGGCCTTCTATGGAACTCTCTGTACAAACAAACTTAAACCTAATCTTTTTATTGGTGTTCCTGATCCTATCAAATATTTTTCTGATGAATTAACAAAAATTGCTGATGAATGTATTCCTAAGTCCTCTGCGGTCCCTCACATACGAAAACCATGGTTTAATGATGCTTGCAAACAAGCTAGGAAGGCCAGGAAAAAGGCCGAGCATTATTTCCGCCGCCATCCAATGGTGCATAATCTAAATAAATTCAAGATTATGAATGCTAAAGCCAGGCGCATATTTAAACAAAACAAACGCCAATCTTGGCAACAATATGTCTCTAAAATAAATTCACGTACTCCATTGTCTAAGGTATGGAACATGATTAAAAGAATTAAAGGTAAGGGTTCGAAAACTAGCATCCACCATCTTAAAAATGGGGATGACTTGTTGACAGATACTTCAGATATTGCCAATAAACTTGGTGAAACCCTGTCTAAACATTCTTCCTCGTCGAATTATGTCCCTAAATTCCAATACTACCAAGAGCAGCAAGAAAAGAAATCTATCAATTTCAAATCAGATAATGGGGAAGATTATAATGAAATCTTCTCCATGCATGAGCTCCATACTGCTCTTGGGCAAGCTCATGATACTGCTTCAGGATCGGATAATATACATTATCAACTCCTCAAACATTTACCACAATCATGTCTAGAAACCCTTTTAACAATATTTGATGATATCTGGACTTCAGGTGAATTTCCTTCTTCGTGGCGTGAAGCTATTATTGTTCCAATACCTAAACCTGGTCGTGATCATACTGATCCTTCAAATTATCGACCAATTTCATTGACCAGCTGCGTTTGCAAAACAATGGAACGTATGATCAATAATCGCTTAGTTTGGTACCTGGAAACCAATAATCTACTAACACATATACAATGTGGTTTCCGTAAAAACAGAAGTACCATCGATCATTTAGTTCGTTTGGAAACTTTTGTTAAAAATGCCATCATAAACAAACAACATGCAGTGTCTATCTTTTTCGATTTAGAAAAAGCATACGACACTACATGGAAACATGGTATTTTAAAAGATTTACATGATTTTGGGTTGCGAGGTCGTTTGCCTCAATTTATCTCCAATTTTTTATCAGACAGGCAATTTCAAGTTCGTGTGGGTTCCACCCTGTCTGATCATTACAATCAGGATCAGGGTGTCCCACAAGGCAGTATTTTGTCTGTCACATTGTTCAGTATTAAAATAAACAGCTTATCTAAGGTTTTAAATGATTCCATTGATGGATCTCTATTCGTGGATGATTTTAACATTTCATGTCGTGGTAAAAATATGCATACTATTGAAAGACAATTACAGTTATGTCTAAATAAAATCCATAAATGGTCATTAGAAAATGGTTTTAAATTTTCAAAATCAAAAACGAATTGTATACATTTTTGTAGAAACTACAAATCACATAAAGACCCAGAACTAGTTTTGGATAGCACTCCTATTAAAGTTGTAAAAGAAGCCAAGTTCTTGGGCATTATTTTTGACCATCATCTGACCTTTTTACCACACATAAAATATTTGAAAAATAAATGCCTGAAGGCCCTTGACCTTCTGAAAGTCGTTTCAAATTCAAAGTGGGGAGGGGATCAGAAAACCCTCCTCCAACTCTACAGAGCCCTTATCCGCTCCAAACTGGATTATGGCTCCATCATCTATGGTGGAGCCTGTAAAAGTACTTTAAAATTATTAGATACAATACATCATCAAGCACTGCGGCTTTGCCTTGGTGCATTCAGAACATCACCCATTAATAGTCTGTACGTGGAGGCTGACGAGCCATCTCTCAAACACCGTCGTATAAAACTATCATTACAATACGTCACAAAACTATTTTCCAATCAATCTAATCCAGCATATGACTGTGTTTTTCATCCTCTGTATGAGGATCTCTATCAAAAGAAACCATCCCTCAATCCACCCCTTGGAATAAGAATAAAACCTGAAATAACTGCTGCAAAAATTGACCTCAATAACATTTCTCCCACTCAAATACTGTCGTCTCCTCCGTGGCAACTGGTAAAGCCAGAAGTAGATCTTTCCTTAACTAAACTAAAGAAATCAGACACTAACCAACTTATGTATCAGCAAGAATATAATCAATTAAGAAGCACTTACAACACTTCCAAGTCCATATTTACTGATGGATCCAAGGACGGTGAAGCAGTTGCTAGCGCCACTGTTATTGGATCCAGAACAATATCATCCAGATTACCGAATGTCAGTTCAATTTTTACAGCAGAATCACAGGCAATCTTAACAGCTCTCAAATATATTAATACTCAGTCTAAACATAAGCAGTTCATCATATTTTCTGATTCCCTTTCCTGTCTTCAGGCCATTAAAAATATTTCATCTGAACATCCACTGTTACGTGAAATTATTGAATTACATAACGATCTTGCGACTGGCCAGTACGACATCGTCTTTTGTTGGTTACCTAGCCACGTTGGAATTATTGGTAACACAATGGCCGATGCTGCTGCAAAAGCAGCACTCAACAAATCTGTGACACCACTTCTGATCCCGTACACTGATTTTAAACCTGTGATTAGATCTTACATCCGTGATCTAATGCAAAAGAAGTGGGACACCCAAGTAGGTATCAATAAATTACATGAAATTAAACCAAATATCGGTTACACCTACTTGGGTTGTCAGTCCAGATTTGAAGAGGTCATTATGCGACGATGTCGTATTGGCCATTCCAGATATACACATGAATATTTGTTACAAGGTGAGGATCCTCCATTTTGTATCCCTTGTGATGAAAGAATCACCGTCAAGCATGTCCTGCTTGATTGTGTTGATTTTTCCATCACAAGGGATAAATATTTCAAAGTTTCATCCTTAAAGGATCTTTTTAATATCAGTGCTCATTTAATTATTAACTTTTTAAAAGAAATTGAATTGTTGACCAAATTTTGATTGATATGTTTTGTATATAGTATAGTTTTTAAAATTGGTAAAATAAATTTGTTAACTGAGATTGTTAGTGGCTGTATCCTCGACGGGGGTTGAAGTAGTGTAAAATTATTGTCCCCCTGAGAGGGTATGTAAGACCACGTCTTTCAAAGTATATTTATTTTGGCCACATTTTTAATAGTAGTATATATGTTCGTTTACCTTTGGCTCAATTTGTCATAATCGCCAACAGCTGAAGGGATGATGTAAATCCGGCTGGGGTCCATGCAGGTAGCAAAAGTAATGTAAGTCCCCATGGACCCTAGCATGGTGATCTGCCTTCAGATGCTGGCGATCTACAGCCCATTTTTATATTGTACTGTTTCATGACTATCTAATGATATCTTTTTATTGTTGTATGCTAGTTTTAAACATTCAATCTGTGATATTCTAGTAATTTTACTGTCCTTCGCTGACAGGTTCTTATTTGGTTTACATATATGTTTAAATATTGTATAACTTCTCGTCACGATATGGCTGAAATATTGCCGATGTGACGTAAAGCATAAACTCACTCACTCACTATATATTTATGTCTAGATTATTTTATAGGTCGTCGAATATAGTGGCGTTACAGTATTAAAGAAGTTGTTATCCATAAATTGTGTCTACTTTGTCAAACAACAAGAAACAAACAAAACCTTTGAAAGGCATATAGAAGTGATAAACATAAGGAAGAGAATTTGTGGATGTCAACTTCTTTATTATGAGGAACACAACGTTTCGGTGTAAATGCTTACTCCTTCATCAACCCTAACACCTGATGAAGAGGTAAGCATATACTCCGTAACGTTTACCTCATAATAAAGAGATTGACATCCATACATTCTCCTCCTTAAAACAAAAGCATCTAGATGTCTCATCGGACGGGATCAATGATAAGACGATGCGCTTGTTTCTGCAGCCCAGGGGCGTTATTGGAGCTTGACAGCATAATGGTATTAAAAGTACCATTATCTTTGTTTGCTTGTTGTTTAACTACGCACTCAGCAACGGCGACCTGTAAATTATCACGTCTGGACCAGACAATCCAGGGTTTCATATTGTGGACAACCATCAAGGTCATCGGATTACAATGACACACAATCAACCAATTCTCCGAACCCGACCACCCGATCCAATTACCTATTACGATCAGCATAGGTTTCTGGGGACATATTCTAACCAGGATTCCCTACTCAGTCAACATATTTGCAGGCTGAAAAACAATTCTATACAGATGGATGACCCGTGAAGATTCCGGGGTAGAATAGGTCTTCAGCAACCCATGCTTGCCGTAAAAGGTGACTATGCTTGTCGTAAAAGGCGACGAACGGGATCGGGTGGTCAGGCTCGCTGACTTGGTTGAAGCATGTCATCGATGCCAATTGCGTGGATCGATGCTCATGATTTCAATCACTGGATTGTCTGGTCCAGATTCGATTATTTACAGACCGCCGTCATATAGCTGGAATATTGCTGAGTGCGGCGTTAAGCAACAAACCAACCAACCAACCAACCAACCAACTATACAGATGGATACTCACACCGTATCTTTTCCGCGTAGAGGCTTTGTATATACGCTATGGTTTCGTCCGTGGGATTCTCGTGAAAAAGATCCGTATCTGAAATAACATACTTCATAAAGGTTACAGGCACACGATACAACGTTCGAGGCAAGGCATTATTTTGCTTAACACTGTTGATATGCATACTTCCTGGAAATTGTTAAGAATTGCACCAATAACCACATTCATGGTTCCATCGTTATTATAATGAATGCATTGTAGTCGAGTACGTTTGGGCAAGCTTCCATTTGAAGACCCAGGTAAATGGAGGATGCTTTCGGGTTTTCTAAGAAATTGCCTGCAGCCACAACACCACAGCGGTGTTTGGACGTCTTCGGTATATCATGCTGATATACTCACCGCCAACAGCCCGGCCGCGTCATACCAAAAGACGTTAAAAGATGGTACTTGTTGTTACCCTGTCTGGCGCTCGGCATAAAGGCGCTAAAACAAGGACTGGTCGGCTCGGAGTCAGTATGCTGTGTCTGTGTGGGGTATCCATATGCATGTTAAACTGCGGCATGGTATCTTAATGAGCTAGCACTATTAATCGGCATCAAGCAGCCACACACACACACTCGCGTACATGCACGTCGCTATATACGTGCAATAATCTTGGACGCGACATTAAACCCCGTTTCACCTCACCGCCAACAGAAACGCGAACCGTCGAAACATATATAGAAGTGTGTACGTTTTAAGAAGACAAGTTTCCAAGGGGTTTCCACTTAACGGCAAAACTTACAATCAGTCAAGTGTTGGCACAGAGTGTCTTTATTTTTATCACGATATGCGCACGTGTTTTCCAAACTTTACACGCTAATCCTGCAGGAGACAAATGGTGTATCTCGAGTCATGGATCCATGACGTCACATGTGATGCGTTCATGAACGTCGGTTCATCGAACCAATCTTATATCTCTTGAAAATGAGTAATTCTTCATATATTCACCAACATGTATGGCATTCGCGTTTCTTTTGGTGGTGAGTATATCCCTGTGAAGATGAAGAAGCGTATACAGTAAACTACGGTTATAACGAACTCCAAAGGACCACTAATTTTAGTTTGTGATAACCGTAGTTCGTTATAAGCATATATACAGCATATGTTCAACAGCTTCCCAGGACTAAAAAATAAGTTCGTTATATCAGTCAGTTCGTTATAAGGGTGTTCGTTATAAACGTAGTTTACTGTACTAAAATTGCGGCGAAATTGTTACACTCAGTTCCGTTCAGAGACATCTTTTTTGGATTATGTGCAGTATAGCCCTTGGGAATGTACTTGAAATACTCACTCCCAGGACCATAGCTACGAAATGCATACTCCTAAACTATTAAACTTTTATGATGTTTCTGAGCCAGGAAATCACTGGCCATTCAATCTGGCCAAGTGTAACGGACGCAGCTATAGGCCATTTTGCAAACTGATAGAGTAAATATTTATTGAACATGTCATGGTTTAAGTCGGAGAAATCTCTCGAATCTACAATGTGCTTCTTTAATCAACAGATTCAAGTG
The DNA here is from genome assembly GCF_022045235.1 of Haliotis cracherodii. Taxonomy (NCBI): domain Eukaryota; kingdom Metazoa; phylum Mollusca; class Gastropoda; order Lepetellida; family Haliotidae; genus Haliotis; species Haliotis cracherodii. Next base: position 9,145,809 of record NW_027266343.1, read on the forward strand.
ATATCTCCATTACAGAAACGCAAAGCTAGATTTATGGTGTGAGAAATCACCTTTACTTGACATCTAATATCACATTATAATACACTGCAAACAGTGCAAATCGTGCTATACAATGCTATGCGGAGAACCGGGGGCACGGGTGGCCCAGTCGTCTAAGGCGCCGCGATTCGCTGTGCAGAGTTGCGTCCCTTGGGCCAGAAACCTATGATTGTGGGTTCGAATCCCGGTTCACCCTGATTATGTTTCTAGGTTTGTCAGCACCATACCCGTGCTCGTGGGTTTCACCTAAGTGGTAAACGTCTGAGACCTGCATCACTTAGGGTCCCCCCCCCCCCCCCCCCCCCCACACACACACACACACACATTAAGCTGACACGCCGCGATATAACTGGAATACTGTTAAAAACGGCGTGAAACCCAACTCACACACTAACTATAAGCAGAACCCTATAAGTGTGATGCAGCATAGAAACATCGTGCAGCCGTTTCTTCACACACAAAAACTTTGGTCAGTTAAGCTGCCTTGCACTTATTCCAGGTTAGTCCTACACATTTGGGATATTTCCGCCCATAACATTACGCTACCAAAGCAAAACCTGTCCACATCCCTACCTCTCCAATCACCTCGACGCAGCATAAATCTTGATTCGTAGCTAAACCAAACAGTTCTCCATCTCGGGTTCATCGACTCAATGTGACTCAATGCGACTCAGTTCGTGCTTGACACCTCTTACGTTTTCATTAAAGGCGATGTTGCATCATAATAACAACACCGACCTGCCTCAAAATTGTGTTCCGCACTGTCCAGTCAGATACCTTCAGTAATCCTCGGATTGCTTCTTATGATCGATGCAGTTGTACGAAACGGTCCAGGGCCATTGTACCACGTGGACAGCGATAGGTTGGTTATATGACGTACCATGCTCTTGACACCAAAGTCTATAGATAGTGCTCTGGACCAAATTACCATAGTTACAACCGACTGCGATTGTTCTGCTTCCAATCAATCATCGGGCAACTGTGACCGTTGTTCTTCAGGTAGTCGTTGATGACCTTCAGAGTTCGGCAATCTCAGACAACGTGTTGACCTACAAGAACCCTCCACTTTCTTTATGAAGAGGGGCGGTGGGGTAGCCTCGTGGTTAAAGCGTTTGCTCGTCACGCTGAAGACCCGGGTTCGATTCCCTACATGGGCACACTTTTTGAAGCCCATTTCTGGTGTCCCCAGCCGTTATATTGCTTGAATATTGCTAACAGCGGCGTAAAGTCACAATCACTCACTCACTCACTCGTGTTATTAAGACCTATTCTTGATGGTTCACGTGCGTCTATCTCGTGGTTTTCTTGTGTAGCGTTCCTCTGTCTGTCTGTTTGTTGTTTAACGCCGAACTCAGCGATATTCCAGCTATATGACGGCGGTCTGTAAATAATCGAGTCTGGACCAGACAATCCAGTGATTGACATCATGAGCATCGATCCACGCAATTGGGATACGATGACATGCATCAACCACGTCAGCGAGCCTGACCACCCGATCCCGTTAGTCGTCTCTTACGACATGCAAAGTCGCCTTTTACAGCAAGCATAGGTTTCTGAAGACCTATTCTACCCCGGATCTTCACGGGTCGTGTAGCGTTCCTTGATTGCTGCTTTTGGTCGTTTTGTCATCATTACTTTGGTACCCAATAACATCGTATTCTTGCTTCACATATAATGCACCGCTCATTCATGTACATCAATATCACCTCGTCGTCAATACTTTACAGGTGATGCAGCTAGAACATTGCTGAGTACGGCCTTAAATAATTTAACAAATGAGCAAACCAACTTCAACAATCCAAGACCCGGACCCGTACAAACGTCATGCAGAATATGGTTTGATAGATACTCTACCTGTCAATGCCTGTGCCAGTGATGGTCGTATTTCATCAGGTTTGTGGTTCAGTAAGTTGCAAAATGGTGAAAACAGGGTCCCAAGGGCAAACCCTGAAATAGAGAGCTATCATATGGCATCTAGTAGGACCTGGAATCAGCTAATGTTTTTGAAATTCAAAAATAAAATTCACAAAATCATTTTTGCTTATGGCGTTTTGAAATCGAATGCGCTGAAACAAATTATTCTGTTGTTTCCTTTAGTTTTGTTTGATGTTTTCTTTAGTATTGTCATTGTTTAAAGTTATGACATTATACCGTTCTATCATGACATTGAAGAATGCTTAATTCTGATTGGTTAAAATGGTTTCCTGTTTGCTGCGGAAACCCCTTTTAAATATATTAAGCTTTTCACACAGAAAACGCGCGCATGAGTACATCGATAGCCTGCATATCGATTAATAAAAAATGGCTGCCGATCGATCACCCATAGGAACTGTGAAACGCATCGATATTTCCTCTTTTACACGCCGGGTCTCTAATACATACCCGGTAAACGGCTTTCGCGAAATTGAAAGACAGCCTTGCGCCTAATAGAGGAAATACGGTAGTGTGATATCGGATGTTTTTGGCGACAATATGATGTTCTAGGCCGTAACCCTGACTGCTTCGATGATGAGATTACAAGACTTGACGAAGGCATAACAATTTCGCCATTGCAACAACCGACAATGAAAGTAAAATATAACATTATAAAAATGTGTTTGGAGAAACCTTATTCATGAAATGTTGTTAACAAACCTTTTTGTGATCAATAGTTATTGTCATCTCCATCAACCACCACCGTAAAGATTTGGCAGAAGGGGGTTTAAAGACCATCAGAAAACACTCGTCCTTTCGAAAGGCCACGAAAACAATTTCCCGACATCACTGACGTCACAGCTTATCACACTTGATGAAATTCATTTCAGGACAAGCACAATTATGAAAATCATACACGAACCACTATTTCGGAGTCAAACATTGCTTTCACACACAGGCTTTGAATCCGTGAAATCTTGATCGCGAAAGTACTCGGTTCCAAATTAAAATACAGAGGTATCTACTCAACAGTGCGACTACATCAAATTTCAAAACAAAGTTGTTTTATCTCCTAAATCACTGGATTATGGGTGCTGACTCATACACATAAAATAACAGTATCATATCATATCCACACACACGAACACAGCATCATCTCTACACACAGGTTATCTTATCCACACACACAACTCATACACACAGTACTACATCTACGACATTCCTCCGGCCCGTGAAGATCCGGGGTAGAATAGGTCTTCAGCAACCCATGCTTGTCGTAAAAGGTGACTATGCTTGTCGTAAAAGGCGACTAACGGGATCGGGTGGTCAGGCTCGCTGACTTGGTTGATGCACGTCATCGATCCCAATTGCGTGGATCGATGCTCATGATATTAATCACTGGATTGTCTGGTCCAGACTCGATTATTTACAGACCGCCGTCATATAGCTGGAATATTGCTGAGTGCGGCGTAAAACAACCAACCAACTACATTTCCCCGCAAGATGGTAGTGTCCACAGAGCCACGAGAACTACCGTTATTCCCACTAGGGTACTCACCAAACGCAACAGACGCAAACCCAGCTTGCAATCGTCTGTACTTCATGTTCGAGCCGTATTGATGGGACGGTTAAAGTCTGAAAATAACATTGGAAAATATGAAAACGGTACCGACGCCAACGACACGTTGAAAATATGTTACATATCTACGTACACGTGTCTAATTAATATAACACGTCAACCCTGCGATTTATCTTCATTTGAATATCGGCTAAAACAGATCCCAAAAGGGCGTAAAAGGTGACAATTACACACACAAACATAGGTGTATGCTATTGTTTTATGTTATGTCGTAAGGCATGTAAACTGGTGGGTAAAAGAAAACATACACTTGAAAGTTGGATTTGAATTTTTTTTAAAGTACAAACTTTATCAAAACGTTGCTGGGCTAAATATAATATCCGAGTGAGTGAGTGAGTTGGGTTTAACGCCGCTTTTGACAGTATTACAGTCCTATCGCGGCGTCTCAGCTTAATGTGGGAGGAAAGCCTGAAGTGATGCAAGTCTCAGACGTTTACCACTTCGGTGAAACCCACGAGCACGGGTATGGTGCTGACAAACCTAGAAACATAATTGGGGCGAACCGGGATTCGAACCTACAATCATAGGTTTCTCGCGTGCTCAAGGGACGCAACTCTGCACAGCGAATCGCGGCGGCTTAGACGACTGGGCCACCCGTGCCCCCTATTTGATGTGACTTAGAGCCACATTGCTATTGGTAATATAGTGAGGTACATGTAGCTCTTTTTCTGGGTGTAGAACTTGTGACTGCTCTGTAAAACAATCATTAAGGAACTGATTCGATTTCATTATAAAATATGCCACTGTGATATATTGAATGGTAATGCTAATTTGACAAAAACTAGTAATTTGGACTTCTTGAAATCAGTACATTTATACAAACTTTATCAAAACAGGTTTAAACTAACATGAGGCTATAAATCCCGGATAAAAACTTATTGTTTACTCATGACGCCAAACTGAACAAAAAGTTAAACATGATCTCCAGTCAATGGCACTGTCCTTGGGTCATTGTTCATTCGAATGAAAACAATCTGCAAGATATCGATTTCACTGGGAGTACATAATCTGCCCGATTTATTGCAAACTTATAGCGTTTCACCTGGGCGTTGCCCTACATCTGAGATGTTGTATTCGAGAGCGCAGTTCTCGCTTCCGTAAACATTTTGTATCTTCTTATGTTATGTCCTAATTTCTTTCACAAACTAATGACTTATAACCTATGTATAAACCTTTTCTTTACCAAATTCTACTTTACGGCTTGGTTTTGTAACAATAAAAGCTGTCATTTATATCAATATTAATTTTAAAAATAGTTTCTGCAATTGGAGCTGTTCACCCAAACACGTCAAAAGAGAAGGAAAACATCTATCCTCTGACTATTACGTTGTCCTAAATAAGTTCCAGATCTACGTTAGTATACGTTTAGTGTGGGAATGCATGTTAGTGCGACAATAGTCTACACACACCGAATACACATACTACACACATGACAAGGACTACACACAAGTACTTACATATCATCAATGCTAAAACTTATTCATACTGATCAGCATATTCTAGTCAGTCCGGCCTCGTGTAATTATCAAGGGACTGTCTTGCGTTATTACTCACCTATCACAAAACTGAATGTTAAATGTATATTCAGACCGGTCAAATGATACAGGATGTAGTCAGGCTGACCTCATGAGGTCATGTAAACTTACCAGTTATCCCCCGCAGTCACATACACAATAAACCCAACTATTACAAGCCGGACCCTTTAGTCGAGATCTACTCGTAGTGTACACTGCCTGTCTGTGACATTCATCACATGACACTATTGTGTGATATAGTAGAAAACGCAGGCGCAGATATTGTAAAGGTTACAAAGCGCAGAGAGCATGAATAGCCTAACACGTCCTCGTCAGATTTCCAGTTTTTATCAGCTATATGGCGTGCTCGTTGTTGCGAAACATACGTTTTTTAACGTTGTCTTATTTTAACCTTAGTGCTGAAGTTACTGTACAGTCTAGATGGTGTTCGGTTGTTTTGGGATTTGTATCCCACGCAGTTGATCAATGTCGTGAAGGTGGCCATCAGTACTTATAGTACATTGACCGTATCACAGATGATGTCACAAGTATGTCGTGAATGTATCTGCCAATGTGGTAACCTCCCATTTGTCCGACAGCTTATACCGGGATAAGTCAAGGTTGGTTAGCCAAGCAGTAGTATATTTTACCTTTCATTAACGAGGAACAGGTGAGGTTAGGTGAAATTGTGTTTAACGTCGCGTCCAAGATGATTGCACTTATATAGCGACGTGCATTTACGTGTGTGTGTTTGTGTGGCTGCTTGTACTAGTCCGGACTGTTGCCGATTTATAGTGCTAGCTCATTGAGATACCATGCCGCAGTTTAACATGAATACCCCACTCAGACACAGTATACTGACTTCGAGCCGACCAGTCCTTCTTTTAGCTCATTAATGCCGAGCGCCAGACAGGGTAACAACAAGTATCATCTTTTAACGTCTTTTGGTATGACGCGATCGGGGATCGAACCCCTGACCTTCCGCTCTCCGGGCGGACGCTCTACCACTAGACCACGGAGGAGGTCTTAAAGAGGAACAGACCAGAAAACACACGTTTTGAGGAAGTTACGGGATTGGTTTATTATGCACTCATAATCATCGAATCATACCAGAAATCACACTTTTTGAAGTATTCATTACATTATTGCTATATACACAATACACACTGATCACAGTTCAGTACAATGTCTGTTTTCAGCTCAGCGTCAGCAAATGTCCAACAGCTTCCAAGAATTCAAGAGGTGTCTTCTGCCCTCTAACCATTTCACCACATTAGGATTACCAGCTGGGTCAAGGAAGACCTACAAATGTGGTTAACATTTCTTACGAATTATAACGGCATTTCAGTGTTTCAGGACCAACTGTGGGTGGACAGCGATTTCCTCCAGCTGTTTTCAGACGCAGCGGGTGGCGCCGGCTTTGGGGCCTACATGCAGGGCAAATGGTTTAACGGCGCATGGCCACCCCAGTGGGTGACGGATGGAACCACACGGGACTTGACGCTCCTGGAGCTGTTCCCCATCACACTGGCCATCCAAATCTGGGGCAAGCAACTCGCAAACAAAAAGGTCCTCTTTTACTGCGACAACCAAGCCGTCGTAACAATAATCAACAAGCAGTCAACCAAGGCCCCCAGAGTGATGAGCCTACTCCGTCGCCTAATCCTGCAGTGCCTCCGATATAATATTATGTTTAAGGCAAAGTATGTATGTTCCACTGCTAACACTATTGCCGATGCTCTCTCGAGGTTTCAGCTCAAACGCTTCCGAGAGGCAGCACCAGCCGCGGACCAGAACCCAACACCTATCCCGTGCAACATATGGCTGATCTGAGGCAGGAAGCCGGCAGACTCCTACAACAATCTCTGTCTACAAATACATGGGTCACTTACCAAACAGGCATCAATGCCTTGCACCAGTTCCGGTCCGCACACCAGCTACAAGAGGTGTGGCCAGTCCCGCTGGGTCAGGTTGTCAATCAATCAATCAATCTTTATTTCAAGTACTGAAAAGGCCATAGGCTTATAGTACATATATACATACAGTAGCAATGGGTGCAATAGGAATTACTTATATCGTAAGAAAATATCACATCTATAATGCAGAGGATCTGATGTTCATTGCATGATATATATACATTGAAAGATATTTTGTGACTGTTTCATTTTGGGATGACATGAGGATATAAAATTTGTCTATTCTAGGATTCAGATAAAAATAGTTATGTATGTATTCTTTTCATGATATTTGCATACAATGGACAGACTAGCAAAAAATGGTATTCATCTTCTATCTCTTTGCAAGTACAATATTTACACAATCTGTTTTCCCTTGGTATCGCTAAATGTCTACCTTTTTCTATTAGAAGGTCATGAGAACCACATCTGAAACGGGATAGTGCTGTTCGGAATTTCTTAACATTTATATCCAAAAGATATTTTTCGGTCAGAATGAATGATTTAAAACAGGTGTAATGCTTTAACTTATTATGTAAGTTTAGTGAAGAGTACCACTTTTGAAAATACATATCTTTTAGCCTTTGTCTTAAATTATATATGAAACGATCTGGATCAGGTTGTAAACTTTATTGCTTATCTGTCGGTCACTCACCACTCCCCTAACACAGTCAAGACTTACATTGCAGCGCTGTCTTCACACCACAAATTCCAAGGGCTCACCGACTGTACAAACCATTTCCTGGTAGGCAAGTTTTTAACAGGCTTACACAAATCAGCGGGCCGACCAGACACCAGAAAACCGATCACTGCAGACCTGCTGCAGGTAGTAACCAACAATCTGCCTCACGTATGCTCATCAGCATATGAAGCCCGGCTGTTCAAGGCAGTCTACTGCACAGCCTTCTTCGGTTTCTTTAGGGTTAGCGAACTGGTCCAAACTGGACCCTCAAAAGCAGGTTGCGCCATCAAGAAATTTAAGCTTCTCGGGCAACCCCCAGCAGCTTCCAATCCATTTACGACACTCAAAGTCTGATCAGTACAGGATGGGGACAACAGTTACAATGTCATCTATACCAGGTAATCCGCTATGTCCGGTAGTCGCCATCAAGCACTACCTGGAGGCGCGCCCCTCCGGCCCACAACATGCATTCGTTCACTTCGACCATTCCCCGTTACAAGGTACCAATTCCAGGCACTCCTAAAAAAGGCCTTAGCACACAGCAACATAAACACGGCCCGCTATTCTTCGCACTCCTTCCGCATTGGGGCAGCCACATCAGCAGCCATGAACGGGGTGCCCGAACACCTCATACAACAATACGGCAGGTGGAAATCAGATTGCTACAATGCTTACATACACTTACCAACAAATTCAATGTTGCACAATTAATTCCAATAGCCTTTCACGGTACTTACTACACTTCTTATTGTTTACAGTTTGGATGGTGGGATCCAGCTACATGGCCAGGGCACGGCAGTACTTGCTCCTGAAGGGCACCAGTCCGAACCAACCGAGGATGCTATGGCTGGCACGAGGGGATGAGGTGGAAGGAGCTGGACACCATTCTAGATGCACAGGTCAAGGCGACACGGCGCAGCCCCAGAGCCCTCATCATTCACCTGGGCTCCAACGACCTGTGCTCGGTCAAGGGCAGCCAACTCTACCTTGACATGGTGGCATCAATCCTTCGGATACAACTCCAGCTTCCTGACACCAAGATCATCGTATCATCAATGATGCCCAGGCGCTACTGGCACGATGCCAGGGACCCACTAAAGATCGAGGGGATGCGGAAGAATATCAACCGCCGACTGGCCAACCGAGTCAAAGAGCTCGGCGGTACAATGGTGCCACATCCCCAGATCCTGGCATCAGACAAGACATGGTACGCCTGGGAGGGCGTCCACCTCAGTGACAAAGGACTGTGTGTGTTTACGGACAATTTGTTGCATGCCCTGGCGCTTGTTTTGCGCCAGTAAGGATATTATCTCCACAGGTTAGTGTTTCCTTTCAGTACATAGGCAAGCCGGGCAACAATGCTATCTCCGCGTATCGCGTGGCCGTGGGTGTGGGGTAGCACTCTGGTGCTTTGTGGCGGGGTTCTTGTGGGCTACACTGCTAGTAACAATTTAACTTGCTTCCAAATTAATACTCGTGCTTAAGGCTACCTGCTTTTCAGCGGGAACCTTTCCGGGGTTACCTGCTTTTCAGTGGGAACCTTGTCTTTCCCGACTTTTCAGCCGGGGAATCGTAAAATAACATACGTTGGGGCAAACAATTGCCACGTATATGGGCCCGGCGGCGGAAGTCGTCTTGTCAAGCGGTAGCTGACAGTTGGGTCCGTGGCGGGAGCCGCATAATGGTTTTGCTAATGGGGCCAGGCAGTGGGATCTGCTTTGGCCGGCTACCTGGGGCCGGGCAGCGGTAGTCTGACTTAGGCCAGCAGCGTGGAGCTGCTTTTGGCAGCGTGGGAGTTGCCAAGCAATGGTAGCGTTTAAATATGCTACCGTGGGGGCCGGACAGAGGTAGCAGTCTCAGGCCAGCAGCGCTAGCTGCAATCGCCGTTGGCCACGCGCGTGGCCATGGCAACGGTAGCATTTTGGTATACACAATAAGCAGCTAAGTAGCCCACTAGTACCTGCACACCCTCGGCCATTTAACCCAATCTCATCTTCTGTTTTTATTATAGGCACGGGCATCCACGGCTCGGTGGCCCGTGCCTCTCCTTGGCATATCACGGGATAATTACATTTAGTACTAACTACTAAATGACTTTATCGCGCGTATCCAAACCATGGGCTAATTATGTCTGTAACCCAATCACCCCTCGTAACTCAATCACCCCCGGGCCACCACTCGGCACCGTGCCCGGGGAAAAATCCCGCGCAAGCATCATCCCGCCCTTTGTTAGTCCGTCATTCGCGAACAGCCCTTCTCCAAGTACACACGTGTGTCACTGTATCTAATCGCCTTCCCACCCACCCACCCAGCTTGCCACTCATTTTATTTCTTTTTCAGCCTGACGTGTCCTCTTCACCTGGAATGCTAATCACTTCTTTTCTTCAGCATTTATTCTATTCCAGGTACCAGCAGAGCGGATTGTTTATATGTAAATAAACCTTTACATATGTAAAATTGGTTTTCAGGGCCCTTGTATATATGTACATACTTTTAAACGATTCTGATATATGTAAATAAACATGACTTCTTAATAGCTGTATATATGTATATATGCAATACCTGTCTCAACAATAAACTATGTCGAGGTGTGCGGGGTTCTTGTGGGCTACACTGCTAGTAACAATTTAACTTGCTTCCAAATTAATACTCGTGCTTAAGGCTACCTGCTTTTCAGCGGGAACCTTTCCGGGGTTACCTGCTTTTCAGTGGGAACCTTGTCTCTCTTTTCCGACTTTTCAGCCGGGGAATCGTAAAATAACATACGTTGGGGCAAACAATTGCGGGCCCGGCGGCGGAAGTCGTCTTGTCAAGCGGTAGCTGACAGTTGGGTCCGCGGCGGGAGCCGCATAATGGTTTTGCTAATGGGGCCAGGCAGTGGGATCTGCTTTGGCCGGCTACCTGGGGCCGGGCAGCGGTAGTCTGACTTAGGCCAGCAGCGTGGAGCTGCTTTTGGCAGCGTGGGAGTTGCCAAGCAATGGTAGCGTTTAAATATGCTACCGTGAGGGCCGGACAGCGGTAGCAGTCTCAGGCCAGCAGCGCTAGCTGCAATCGCCGTTGGCCACGCGCGTGGCCATGGCAACGGTAGCATTTTGGTATACACAATTAGCAGCTAAGTAGACCACTAGTACCTGCACACCCTCGGCCATTTAACCCAATCTCATCTTCTGTTTTTATTATAGGCACGGGCATCCACGGCACGGTGGCATATCACGGGATAAATCGCTAATATGCATGGTCATGGAACTAATCAACTGATTGGTGCTGCTCCCCCACCGAGGAAGAAGGTCTACGGAGTCAGAGGGAAGGCTGGTCTTAAAGAGGAACAGACCAGAAAACACACGTTTTGAGGAAGTTACGGGATTGGTTTATTATGCACTCATAATCATCGAATCATACCAGAAATCACACTTTTTGAAGTATTCATTACATTATTGCAATATTGCTATATACACAATACACACTGATCACAGTTCAGTACAATGTCTGTTTTCAGCTCAGCGTCAGCAAATGTCCAACAGCTTCCAAGAATTCAAGAGGTGTCTTCTGCCCTCTGACTAGCTTCTCTTTGAGACGCACCAGCCTTCCGTCTGACTCCGTAGACCTTCTTCCTCGGTGGGGGAGCAGCACCAATCAGTTGATTAGTTCCATGACCATGCATATTAGCGATATTGTGTACGTTATGGCCATGTGATTAGTTCTGGGAATGTGCATATTAGCGGTATTGTGTACGTTATGGCCATGTAATTAGTTCTGGGAATGTGCATATTAGCGGTATTGTGTATGTTACGGCTATGTGATTAGTTCCGTGAACGTGCATATTAGCGATATTGTGTACGTTATGGCTATGTGATTAGTTCCGTGAACGTGCATATTAGCGATATTGTGCACGCTACGGCTATGTGATTAGTTCCATGACCATGCATATTAGCGATAATGTGTACGTTACGGCAACCTGATTAGTTCCGTGAACGTGCATATTAGCGATATAGTATATTGACGGCTATCTGATTTGTTCCGTGAACGTGCATATTATTGATGTTATTGTGAGCGTTACGGTTATTTAATTAGTTTCCTGAACGTGCATATCCTGTCAGTATTACGGGTACCTTATTGGTTTCCTGAACGTGCTTATTAGTGATATCATTAATGTGCACGTTACGGCTATCATATCCTGTTGACATAAAAAAAAATGATATGATATGATATGTATGATTTATGTAGCGCTTTGTCAAGAGATGGTCCCTGCTCAAGAGCGCTCAGTCACATGGTCTTTGAAAGAAGTTGGTCTTGAGTGTTGACCGGCAGCTGCTGATCATGATATCCTCGGATCTCCTGACAACTGGAAGCTCATTAAATACAGCAGGGCCAGCTCTGCTAAAGGTTCTGTTTCCATACCTTGTTGTCCGGACTGATAGCACCACCGTCTGTTGTTCGCATGCAGATAGCAATGTTCTCTCAGGTTGGTAAACTTGTTATATGGCAGCGTAGCTTATTGTTACACCATAGTGCAATTGTTTCTGTTGAGATTCAGTAGAAGTTTATAGCATTATGTTTTGACAATAATTAGTTATTGGGAATGTAGTACTACACTACTGCCTAGAAGTTCATTCCCCTTACACGCATGGGCAACGCGTTACGCAACCAGTGTGCATCGGGTTGGTCACGCGTGTGATACCCGTGTGCAACGCGTTGCACACGGGTGTGCACCCCGTCCGCCACTCGTGTGCAACGCGTGACACACTCATTAGAGGGGGAACAAACTTTTGACCAAAGGAGGACCCGTCTTAAGCTGAACCTGGAGGTGGTAACAAGGAGAGAAAATTTTGTTATCCTGACGAAAAATGATAATACACATGTATTTACTAATGTCTCCTTTCTTTATGTGATTTTGTGGGAATGACATGAATACTGTTGTGTTTAAATAGATCTGTCTTGTTTTATACGACCATTGCTTCTAAATCCGATGGTGTTAAGAGAATACATGGTCCTGGAACATGTTATTGCAATTGAAATGCTTTTATTGTGATTTGACATTAACCGTCTGTAGTAAAACTTTCAGTGATAATATGTATGAGGTTTGTCGGCGCATTGTTTTTATTGGACCCTAATTACTTTATGATGACTTGGACTCTTTATCTCAGCTCCATAGCCGTGAGGCTGGAAAAGAGCAGCATGTAATTAATGAGGGTGGGTAATATAATTGAGGATACACTTGAGGGAGAGAATACTAATTACCGTACTACAGGAAGAGGCCTGTAGACGTAAGCGCAGGGTTGTGTTTTAGCTGGCCGTTCGATAATGGCCGCCAGGAGAAGTGAGCTTTGACTGCGTCATCTAAAATAAATAATAAGATACAGCAGTGTTATTTTCACGGGTCTGTTGAATAAACTCCCAGCTCTGCGGTCAATGTATCTTCTACTTGATCCTTGATACATCATTTTGGCATTCACAATATATAGTATTTCAACGTACAAAAGAGCACTGTTCTAAAGCAATTCCGCGGGAGTAGTTGTTACCTGTGCATTACTGTATTTTCCCAGTGAGTACCCGAATGATATAGCAGAAATCTAGACTTGTTCGCGACCTGTGCTCGCCATTCGTAAGCGCATTTTTATTGAAAGTAGAAGGACGTATGGTCACATTGATCAACAAAAATAAAATACAGTTTTGGAAATGTAGGTATATTTGTGGGGAGCATCGGTAATGGTGATGCAGTTTTGGTAAGTCACTTGCTTGGTAATTGTGCGATCTTTGTGTACACTATTTTGACTTGCAACACAAAGTAAATATTTCATCTGAACATTGCTTATTTTCCCGTGTGTATATGTTTACATTCAAAATATAAACAGATTTCACTAAGGAAATTTATTAAACGCCTAAATATTCAGTTTATTTTACAAATTAACTGAAAAATATGTCCATCTTTAGTAATATGATAACGAATTCCAAATATTTGTTTATGTTTGATATCATCACCAAGTACAGTTCTGTATTGTTTGGCTTCTTTTCTTAGCATAATTAATATATTGTGATATTATAAGCTCTTTTTACTCGTCTTTATCATTTTTAGTCAGTCGGTTAAATAAATGAATGGACTATTCAGTCAATTTGTAAAATGACTGAAATATTTAGATATTTAATAAATTGCCTGAGTGAATCATATTTTACACATTGACTGTAACATATACACGCTTACAAAAGAAAATACTTGTGAAAACAACGTCTATCGCGCATCGAAAAACTTCCCAACCAAACGGAAAGGAACAAGAATGATTCTGTTCAAAGCTGCAGCGAATGAATGAAAACAAAATGCAAATATCATTATTACAACCTACCAAAGTTATAATGTATCCGGGAATATCAGCATAAAGGAACAATATCCATTGCGTCTGCAGCTGTACAAAATTACTTATTCGATGTCAAATGTCTATGTGAGAATCAAATACTTTAATAATAATTATTTGGAAACAATATTTGGAATATATATGAAATATATTAACATATTTAAATATATCGTTTTTAAACGTTATTTAAATGTATCGAATAGTATAACCCGTGATCACTTAGTTTGTTTCCATTGTTTCACATAGGTGCCAAGTTAGCTGAGAAAGCCCACGTGAAAACTATTTTTTATAATGTCCACGGTTCTTTAAAACATACATTGAGTTAGATAACAATGAACACCCAGTCAGTGTATTATCGGTTACCCTTTGAACAAAGTATGTTGTTTTTACATCTGTACTTCACGCCATGATATGAGTGTATTGCCTAGGTAAGTAAACCTACCTTCACATGTAAACACTTACTTTTGACATATCCACTCTGCAAGATAACAGTAATTAATCAATCAACGTATTTCCTGTTGATCCTGTGATGTCTGGGAATGATCAGTTGATTTACAACAAAAGTAAAGCAACTGACCATACATCTCTTGCTGGGCTGCCGCGTGCATATCACATAACTCACATTCCACCTCACTTCAAACCTGGATTTAGATTGAATAATTACCCCAGGTACAAGAAAGACCAAATTTGAACCTTTATAATCTGAGTGGTGCTACAACTAAGTATACATGTTATAAATTCATTAACTGAGCAGCAAGTGAATTACGACAAATACACAAGTGTAGGGTTATACCAGAAAATGTGGATGACAACAAGGGAGTAGTAATTGTATCATCCACGCAATCCGAAATCCGCAAATGCTTTCACTCAGGGATACTTTTTTATTATTAAACTGTAACCATCAGGTGTATTTCAAAATAACGACATCCGATGAGCTTTCGCCGTTATTTGTCTGTTTGTTTAGGCTGCAGAAATTAATTACCATGTGCCCTTTGTTGAAATCTTCATAGATCACGGGTAACCAATCAGTTTTCAAAAATGCGTAAGCTTATTTAGCTGTCCTTGTAGACTGGTAGCCCAGTCTCTTGTCACGCTCGGTTGCCTTAACGAGCAAATTGACTCACGGCAGCTAGAAAGCCCAAGCGGAAATCCAAAGGTCGTATTACCTGAAGAATCAACCTTCATTTGCGAAATATCTACTGCTCTCAAAATTAAAGTCAGAACTTTCTAACCAAGGATTACCAGTTGAAACAGGTCGGTGGCTGAACATTCCCAGGGAAGACAGCCAGTGTCCACTCTGTGAATCTTTCACTGTGGGAGATGAATTTCATTATTTATTTCAATGTGAAGCTTTTCACCAACGGCGATATGAACTCTTAAATAAGCAATATCTTAAGTTTCCAAACATTTAAGAAAATTATGACCACTAACAGTGTAAGAAATCTAAAAGGCCTATCTAAATTCCTTAACAATGTGTACAATTGGTAAATTGTATTAGTATCCACGTATCCTATTTTTATTATTTTGTTTAATTGTACATAATAAAAATTGTACATAATCGTATGTCATGTTATTCTAAGAATAAATGAGTTTGAGTTTGAATCCGACACCCGAGAAGAAGCCAGAGATTAGTGCCCCTTTTTGAATAGTTTACAATCATGTGTTTTTGGGTTAGCTGTGTTGCCTTAAACGTATTTTTATTTCAAAAGAAATCTGGATCGGTAAACAAGCAAAACCTGCTTATGTAATACCTCTCCAGGTAACAACTTAACACAGCTGGATATATATAAGAGAGTGATGAACATAAACATAAAAAATGCACAAATGAAACACACGAAGCCAATACACTGAAGCAAGTGGTGTCTGTGAAATAAGGTAATGCAGTTTTCCTTTACTACATGCATAAAATTAAGCTACTCAAACCTTTTGCTATTGACAATGATGTCGTGAACTGATTTAAGAAGAGTCATGTTTGTAGAACTGATTAAATACTGCCACATAATATCATTTTTAGACCATACCCATGTGTGTAGAAATACACAGTGTTTCTGATATTATCGTATTTTTTGACAGTTATAGAAAAAGTGAATTGCATCTTCAAGGTGATATCCACGAGTGCAGTCTGTTATGTCTGATACATGTCGTCTAAACTTATCAGCGTTTTAGTCACTGCATCCGAGCCTAAGGCGCAGTGGACAATTTGGCATGATCTATGAAAATATTTGAAGTCAAAATTTTTATTAGTAATTGCATCAGAACGATTAATTAATGATTTGATTTCTTTTAATGAGCGAGCATTAGTTACTTCATCGGATAGAGGGTTCCGCAGGTTGATCATATCCAGAAGAAATTATTATTAAGCATAGGTCTGTGTTCTACATTTGATTGTTTGTATGTTGAATCTATTTTTAAGGTCATATTTGCTTTTATCAGAGAATTGAATATACACTTTTCAAATATTTTGGCTGAGCAACTTGTGAGTGCTACAGGTCTATAATTTGAGCATTCATGTTCATCGCTGACACTGACACCGCATCAGCCCGGCAGTGGACTTGACACAGTTATTTGCGCACCGATTATATAACTCCTACAGACAGGGTGGGGTGGTTGTTTAAAGCGAAACGGACGACCCCGTCTGTTATCTAACAAATGCTGTGCGGCGCCTTTGATCTTGCCTCAAAACATACACCTTATAGTAGTAAACGACGATCAGGATGGCCTGGAAATAAACACAATTCTGTCTGCCCAGTGTATCCACAATTAACTAGAATGCTTCATATCCACAAATATATATATAGAAAATAGATATTTGCCCACAGCAAATATTCATTTGCTTAATTGCATCAGTGTGGTTTATCAGAACATGTACAATGCTTTCTTACGCTTGGTGAGGCAGACTGAAATTGAACATTAGGATAACGTCAGCAGGGATAAAAGAGGTCATACCAAAGAACTTTAATTACTAGTGGAAAAGTCAGACATTCCAATCAACCACTACAAGGCCAGGCCGGATCTCAAGGTTGACCAGATCAACACCCCAAAGGAACATCTCTACGTCAAACAAGGAGTCCCTTTCGTCATGGTGCACAAGAAGTGGGGACAGGACATCGAGTACGACATCACAAACTACACAGACTTGTACTACTTCTTCCAGAGTAGTGGCGTACCGACCTCAAACCACTTCGTCGCCAATACCGCCGCCCTCCTTGCCAAGAGTCTCTACCAGAATCCCAACCCCTAGGATGAGAAGCTGACCAAGAGACTACTAGAAGGATACCGCCGCTAGACTTCTAGCCACACATGCTCGCCAGCCGACGCCGTGCCTCCCCACGCTTGCCCCCCCCCCCCCCCCTCCCCCCCCGCCCAACTTTATCACCCACTCCCACCCAGCCAAACCCCAAACCCCTTAACTTTGATTGAATAGGCTGTAAACTTATATATTTTTTTGGGGGTGGTGGGGGTGGGGGTGCACTTCTTTATTTAATCATTATGCTTTTTTACCCTAATAGTATAAGTGCTTCCCCGTGTGCGAGATAGGCTTAAGTCGGAAAGCGCACGTTAAATCTCCGAGGTACTTATCTACCAGAACTTTATTTGCTGTTCTGGTCATACATAAATATATGTAAGTTACGTACATGGGGAGGCTAGATTATTTACAGCTAACTAGCAATATAGTGCAAATATTATGTTCAATAAAAGAATACGTTGATAGATCTATAGCACACTTTTTGTACTATTAAGCAAACTGTGGACTTTTAAGACATTTTCGCTTATTGTAATAACATCTAGCTAACAAATCATGTCTATCTCTGAAATCCACAAGCATAGTTGCTGTCAAACCTAAAAAAACATATTCAGGGAGGCCAGTTTTGACTTGCCAAGCACCTTAATGTGAGTTTATTTTTAAACTGTCAAAAGCGATTGTCCCTTCAATACTAGTATATGGCTGGAAGCTGTCTCTCGGACTGTTATGAGTTATGATGTATTTTATGATATTACTGGGGAATGTTCAAATTAGTTACTGTCATTTAATCCAACGTTCTAACTGTCAACTGTCTCAACAGGACCATAGGTTTGGTTATATATCTCCTCCCTGTCTCTATGTCTTAAGTTGTTAATCGGTAACTGCGGTCCAAATGTATCAACTTATTCATCTATTGTTGCATACTTGACTGATTTAAACATATCTAATTGATCATGAACTACTCAGGCAGTCAAGCACCTGTATCAGAAATGTAAATCTAGCCATGTTTCATGTAGTCCCCCAAAAATGCCGATGAAACGTGACATATAAATTTACTCACAGACAATATATTTTTCGTGAGAGTGAAGCACATTTTTATTAAAGTTTTATTAACAATTTCATAAACTATAATAATATTAATATTAAAATTCATCATCACTTGCCAAGTTTATGAACATGTCCCCATTTGGGAGATGTCACATATAAACAAGGATTCGAACTAAGTTTGATCGTCTTTGACACTGAGGTTTATCCCCACTTTGCCAGCAAACTGCAGAAGAATAACAGTGTGTGAGTGAGCATCGTTTCTATGTTTATACAAGAAAAGATGTTATGCCAAAAACGCTCACAGTAGTTAGTGAGTAAACTCACGACCTATCATGACCTGGTTGAGTGACTTTCTCCAATCAACGTGAAAGGATTACCCACAGAGAAAGAAAGGATTAAAGTCACCCATAAATCTTATCCTAACGTAGTACTCCAACTTCTAAATGCCTCTCAAAGAAGGATTAAAATCCTAAACATATCTTATCTACGTGGTATAGGTACTCACTCACAACCTCTAATAATAAACTGTTACGTTTGGTATCCCCAGCAATATTCATTATGGTCATTGGGCAAATGTAAAAATCACAAACCCTAACGAGATTCTGTCTACATGGTCACTCCCGGTGATTGTGAAGATCTCAAATTCTATCAACAGTCAGACAGCATGGCTGTTCATATTCATTTACAACATCCTCTTATAATTAGTATAAAAGTTTCCCACACAAAACCTTCTTTTATTTATTCTTTCAAAATACAAAACAGAAAGTGGGGTGTGGGGAAATGGGACATATTCCTACGTGAAATAATGAGACATTAGTAGTGGTGCCGGCTATATCATAATTGTACTGTCTAAAGCATAAATTTGGCGAACGAAAAACGTTATATTTGCAATCAAATGGAATGACTCGTGTGGGCAAATGAATATGTGCGCAATCCACAAACAATCATTTTATTAATGGCGAACATTTACCAACCCGCGACAATCGTGTCAACACGGTGGTTCCCCTAGCAATAAATTCGCATCTAAATTCACTACTGTTCTTCTGTCGGCTAGCCACAATGACGGGTTCCTAGTGGAATGGTTCATGCCATAAAAGTCTAACAACCGAACACTAATTAAGACGGGCCGACCTTGTATTTACGGTCTGGTGAACACAGCTCAATGGCTGCTCATTAACTCAAATTTCACATCTCACTGTTTTGTTTTATCTCACTATTCATTTGATAATTTTGTCAACTTCAACTGGAACCCGGTCCCGTGTTACACGCGTGGCACACGCGTGTGCAACGGGTTGCACACGCGCTGCACACCCGTTGCACACCCGTGTGCAACGGGTGCTCACCCCGTGTGCAACCCGTTGAGCACCCGTGTCACATGCGTGTTACACGCGTTCTCAACGCGTGTTAGGGGAATGAACTTTTAGGCAGTAGTGTATCTAATGTAAGCAGTGGTGTGGATGTTACTATATTTAGATGTTTTTGGAGTCAAGTATATTCTAGAATGTTCTGGAACGGCTACACTAACCCAGCACCTTGAAGCTTGAGGGGTTATTTAGACGCTATAATGGACAAGCGCGTGCCTTCTCAT
This sequence comes from Haliotis cracherodii, assembly GCF_022045235.1. Taxonomy (NCBI): domain Eukaryota; kingdom Metazoa; phylum Mollusca; class Gastropoda; order Lepetellida; family Haliotidae; genus Haliotis; species Haliotis cracherodii. The sequence goes on from NW_027266343.1 coordinate 9,165,778, forward strand.
CTCACATTACATCAAGACCAGCGGATGTGTGAAGATAATTGTTTTCACCCTGAATATCCAGCCTTGGCCTATTTAGAAAGCTTGACCACTGTTGCTGCTAGGTAAATACTATTACCACTGCTTTTATATATAATACTGCCATTGTAATAATACTGTCGTTGTATATTGTACTACCGCTCTATTGTGTACTACCATTGTGATTGGTGTGCAGTAATTTGTGTTGATTTGTGAACCTAGTTAATCTTGTAATACAATTGTTACTTGTATACCATTTCTTTGTTGTTGGTTGGTTTGACACTGAATTCTTGTATCTATACAATTTTGAGTTTACCTATTGCCTCTGTATGGAAGTCGGCACGTAACACACTGCAGCCATGGAGACATATGTGGATAAATATTTGATTAGTTATGTGAATGCACATCTGTAGTGTATGCAGGATGATTATAGTCGTCATGGACTTCAAACTCTGGTATCTGTAACAGTAGAAACATCTATCGAACGCCCTGCCAATCACATAAATCAACAACAAAAACGTCGAGATGAATTGATTAAGGAGTTCTGTGGTTGGCTAAAGTGGCGTACGCCATTGGTTCCTCAGAATTAGTTGATCATACTTTCAGCGTGACTGGCAACACGTTAAAGACACATAGCAGTATCACTGGGAACATCACAGAGAGGAGGAGTCCCGAGCACGCAACATGACGACTCAACTCACACTACTAATACTGAGACCACAGTGTGTTGGTTCACTGTGCAGCTTGTAGCATCTCCGGACACACGAGACAGCCGAGCCATGGATCCAACGATTGTTCCGATTCTTCTTGTGTTACTTCTTGGCGTTGTGGAAGGTGTGGGTTGTGTCTGAGTTTGTTTGATAAAAGGTGGCTACAAACAATCAAGCTAGTCGAAACATCAAAGTTTTACACAACGGTGTTTTACTATATATTATTAGTTATTTCACGGTTGTTCATATGTTCAGTTAAGAGAAAGGTAAAAATGACAAAAATACCATATTGCTTTAATCGACGTATCTGTGTTGGGACCAACTGGCGCCTACGTATAACCGGAGATTGATTTTATATAGCTGGTTAAGTCCTCAAATAATGATCCCGACTTTGGGGACACGTCTTGGGGGTGCCCAGTTATGTTTTCCTGATGTCTATTTTTCAGCTTGTGTCAATGTAGCTCTTGACAAAGCAGCTAAACAGAGCAGTGTCTATAACAATCGATATCTTGGGACCTCATAAGGTCGTTGATGGGAATAGGGTTAACAGAAATACTAAACAGAGTTGTCAACATACTGCACATGGCGACTATTCCCCTTTCTGGCAGGTCGTCCTCCAGGCCACCTGTCATTGACAGTGTTCTCATTGTCTCCAGAGAAAGCATATTTCGTAAGAACCCATCAGGAAACTGCCAGTTTTATCAAACTTCACAAACCCGTGAAGATCCACGTTAGAATGGGTGTTCAGCAACCCATGCTTGCCGTAAGAGGCGACTACCGGAATCGGGTGGACAGGCCCGTTGACTGGGTTTCTACATGGCATCGTATCCCATTTGCGAAGATAGAGCTTGAATCCAGGGCCCACTTGTACAAAGCAATCTCAATCGTAAGCCAATGTTGAAGTATGGGAGTTACAATAATCTTAGCGCTAAGATTGCTTTGTGCAAGAGGGCCCAGACTCGTTTTTTTTTTATTGTACAGACCGCGGTCATATCGCTGGAATATTGCTGCTCAGTGTACCGTTAACAACAAACAAACCTGTGACACTTCACTTTACATCCGCTCCAGTTCCTCACTACAATTGGCAGGAAATGGCAGTAATTGTCGAGAAGGAAACGTGGTCATAAGGCATTAATCTCTTGTATATAACGCTCCATTATTACGCTGATAAAAATTAATATGGGTGTGCGAATTAATTCTTCACATATGCAGGCAAAGCAAATCCATAAACAAATAAGTGATTATTATTAGTACATGGTATACTAAAACCCTGCATTATGTATGGTCTTCACTGAACCCTTGAAAGCGCTTTGATAAGGCCACGTTTCCCCATGGCAACTCAGTGTGTTAGAACGCCACAAAAACGTACAGCAAATTAATATCAGTTTTGTACATCATTTAGATAATATAACGACAACGTGAATAGAGCATGTTTGGAGGGTCATACCTTATGTACGTTGATTTGAAAGGCGACAAGTCATTCAATTAACAACAGTAAACTACGTTTATAATGAAAACGCTCATACCGAACTGACGGATATTACAAACCGTGTTTGGGTCCTGTCCCTTTGATGTATAAAGGCTTTATATGTGCCCATAATGTACTACGGTTATAATGAACTATAATTAGTGGTCCCTTTAAGTTCGTTATAAACGTAGTTTACTGTATATTATATCCATTGCTTTCCAATGAAATTGAAATACAGGTAACTGTGTTCTCCTGCCAGGTGGTAGAACTCATGACTTAACAGTGACCATGTATGGGCATCACCTGCCCCTCCCCTGTCCCTCCCCTGTCCACCTACTCTGGCATACTTAGTCCGACCGAGAGGGAATTCGTCAACTGTACCTCCCCGTTACTGGGCGCTACGTCAAGCTCACCAAGGTTGTTGACAATGATGAAGACGTCCTCAATTTCTGCGAGATCGAGATTTAAGGGACTCCGTCATGTGTGGGTACGTTTCTTTCGAATACTTCTTTTGACAATACAGTGATTGATATCATGCGCATCGATCCACGCAATTGGGATTGATGACATGTATCAACCAGGTCAGCGAGCCTGACCACCCGAACCCTTTTACGACAAGCACAATCTCCTTTTACGGCAAGTATGGGTTGATGAAGACCTATTCTAACCCGGAAGAGGGGCTTGATCACAGATATAGATGGGATACAGTGGTCCGTTTTACCGTTTGTACCTTTGGACCACCACTCGTAGCCAAAAACTTTGCTTGGGACTCTTCATACATCACTTGGAAGTCAATGGTGCCTTTTCTCTACCCGGATCTTCAGGGTCTACGAATAGATAATGGTGCTGACAAACCCAGAAATATAATCAGTGAAAATCAGAGACTCAAACCCAAAATTATAGGTTATTGCCTAAATAACTGCAGCACCTTAGATAGCTTGGCCACATGTGCCCCTCATTCCTTAGAGCATGTAGTGTGTGGAAATCTACAAGGGAGAGAAGAATCTTTAGATCTTAGCATCTCCTCACATGACAACAAACACTTGAGACAGTAACAACTTTATTTGGCAAATGTAACATTGCATCATAGCAGATAAGACAGAAGATTTGCACTTATTACCAGCAAGTGTTACCAGCAACTGTACAACACAATAGTCAATGACCATAAAGGATACATAATTAATAAAAATTGCATTTCATGAAGGAAAGTACATGTCAACAGGATAAACATGAACGATGGACTTCATGGTGCTAATCTCAACGGTTCTGCTTTTATACATCAATAGTTCTGCTTTTATACATCAATAGTTCTGCTTTTATACATCAATAGTTCTGCTTATATATATCTATAATTCTGGAACCAAAGTGACCTTATACTTTAAACAAAAAGAAATGACCTTCAGAGAAATTTGGAGGTCAGCACACTTCCCAGGTAAGTGCAAAGAAACATTTTAGACCTCTAGTGTTCTTCAAATCAAACTATTTTGAGACAAAATGATCAAATTTCATTTCCAAACAATTCTGATCAAACTGTTTAAAGGTCATATAAGCTATCCTGCTTAATGAACAAGTTCAAAGTAAAGTGACTATTTACTTATTTCGGACTCCATAAGGGGAATTTAGACCAGTTCCATGTAAAGCAACTCTTAGAGGTTTACCACTTTGATGAAACCCATGACCACAGGTATGGTGCTGACAAACCAAGAAACACAATCAGAGAAAATCTGCTTTCAAACCCAAGATCAGGGGTTTCTGGCACATCTATGTGAAGAAACACAAACACACTCCAGAATCACAGGAAAGAATCTTTTTATCCTCCCGAAGCCAACTAGATTCTGATTGCACTATCCCTCTGAATATTGAAGTTATAAATAAAAAAATATACTTTACTGTACAAGGCCTGAACTAAATGGAAGAATAACTCATAATTAGAGAAAAACAGCAGTTTGAGGTCAGGTAAAAATAGATAAGTTGGTAATGGTATCTATATAATAAGGCTCACAGTAGCAAAAATTGATATGCATAATAATATGAAGACTTCTTAAACACCATAACTGGGACTGCTCAGTAATGCTTGATAAATGACACACAGAAATAACTGTAGCTAGGCAATAAGCTTGGTGTCTACATGTTGTACATTCATTTGTGTTCAAATGATACCGGTTAAGTCTACACTGATAATGCTGATGAAACATATTCTGTTTGTATTCCTTTTCAATTAGAAATGTCTTTCTGACTTAGTATTTATCACGTTGGGTAGGGATTACATGTGGCATCTTCCAAATACTAATACATACATGCATAAGGGGTTTGGAAGGAGATCTTGTCAGATATCTTTGACATGCTCTAGTGGCATTTTGAATCTGACGTATCAACCAAGACAGGATTGACTAAAGGACTTCAACTTTTTGTACGATTTCAGTTCAGAGGGAATAAGAAGCAAGATGAAATCCAAAAGTGAGATATGAGGGAAAGAATTAATAGTTTACTTTTTAGTGTATTATCGAGGATCATGATCTGAATTTGGTTTAGTAGAAGTTCAATTAATGACACTACAGTTGTGTTGATATGTTAACCATATTTATACTTGATTAGGTTGTGATACAAATCTGAAAGTTACAGTGCTATATGTACAGATAAGAATGAACATCACTTGTAATGTCTGTATAGCTATTAGAGGAAACAGACAAGACATATTATGGTCATATTTAAAATGATGACTATCAGAAATGCTCCAATCACGTGTTACTCACTGAAAGAAAAGGATTGTTATAAGTATAAACAAGAAACCCTGACAAGATCCATCTGATAATTTGTGCTAGGAATGGAACACTGGAAGTTCAACCACAGCATTAAGTATTGCATACCATGACATAAGTTGCATCACGTTGGTGCTTAATACACATGACTGGACAAAAGATCAATTGGACACACTGAGATTCAAAGGTATTATGTGAGCACCTTGCAGTGACTAGCACTCCTTCACAGCCAAAGACTAGCTTGTGTTTCCTAGGTATATGCCATGCTCCTGTTTCACAAGTCCCCGTCACAGTTCATGTCATAAAATTGAAGAGATCAAAGTGTTTCAGTGGCATTAGAGAACTTAAAGATGAGAAAGCCTAATTTACACATCAATCCTGTACTGTGAGGACTGATGAATTGGCAAGTATATTATAGGCTAATACTTCGTCATGTGTATTATCATTGAGATACATTAATGTTACACATTATAAAAAAAAATTGACCTTTATCTGGAAATGTGGAATTTATCTAGGCCTTTCCATTGGCATATTTAAGAATAGGTCACAAATAATGCAAAACCATGTCTCAATTGAACTAGTTTAGTTATACGCAGACTAAAGAAATTTGCACAATCCCACTGAGATCAAATACGTAAAGACAAATATCTAAGGCTTGCTGAGGATCGTTTTACTTTTACAAACAAGTCTTGATATGCTTTAAGCTTGGGAGACACAAGGCAGAAATTGAAATTATCATCCAAAATTATTCTTACAAATTTTTCAGTTAATAAACAGTAATAACCATTATCTTGAGAGTAAATAGTACAGCTAACCAGCTTTGTGGCAGAGATTAGTGATGCCACTTGATTGTGATGTCATCGTTCACCATGGTCTGCAAATCACTCTGAAGCAGTTTCATAGGCTCGGGCATATTGAGTCCCATCCAGCTTGAATCAAGACCTTCTATCACTACCTTGTTTGTCTACCACTTCAAACATCACAATGTTTATAAGTCACCGTGGAGCACAGTCCCCATTTAGGTATACATACATGAATTTTACATACATCTGTTTTTGAAGTGGGTACAAATGTGTATATATACTACTCAAAAGAAGTTAAGGATCACCCAATTCTTTCATATTGGTAATGTTAATCTGTCACGGCATAAGAGATTAACTATTGTAATATGAAAGAATCATATGATCCTTAACTTCTTTTGAGTAGTATATTTGTGGTGAATAATAATCGGTAATGTGATGAGCATAACTTAAAGAGTCTTTTAATAAAACACCATTCCACTTGGGACAATGTGAAAACCATTCCTAGAATCACCCATTTCTACCCAATAATACAAATGTTAATTTGAAACAAAGTTCACTATTAAGTTAGCCACAACAGCAAAATATCACAGACATTAGAAACGTTGAACTGAGAGAAAACGGCTCCTTATACTAATGGCACTAGCAGCACACATGTCACACTGCTTGTTGCTCCCGAAGTGTGAGCATTGTACCCTCCTTGCGTATCACAGTTGCTTCCTTCCTTGACCCGCCATCTGCCTAGTTCTGAACCTTCCAAGACTGGAAAGCCCGTAGGTTGTACTGGAACACAACAAAGCCACCATATATAAATCCACAGTCCCAAAGGGCCGACCATTACATATTCTGGTTGGGGCCTTGGATTTTATTGAAAATGTAATTTGTTCCTGAAAGTTCTTGAAAATATTGTTGGAGCAGAAAGAAAATGTCTGTCACAAAATGTGTTGGTTTTTTAAAAATATTTTGGCTCATAGTTTTAACTTAAATAATATCTGGTCCTGCAGCTGCAGCTGAAAAAAATATATTCTCAATACAAGTCCCAGGTGCCCACACCTTCTCCCCCTCCACCCCCGAATATTAAACGGTTGGCCCCTTAACAGCTACCATTACTGACACATAATTCAAAGTGGCAAGTTCAAATTTATTCAAATAACTAATTACAACTGATTATTATCTTGGGGAACGTGTGTGAACATATGTAATAAAACATACGTGAAATAAGCCTACTTATTTTCAATAATTGGTTTGATCTGTGTATATAATATACATATACTAATTTTTTATAATGCGACTAAGCATGCTTAATAAAGTCAATATTTCGGTTTGCACAACCCTAACATTGTTATTTAAGTCAATCACATCAACTGAAACACGCTTAAGTCATAAGGTAATTAAGGTAACTAGGTAAGGGTATCAAAAAACATATGCACACAATGTGAACAATTGTGAATGATCTAATCTATACGGCCAACACAGTTTAGAGATGTATCTAGTACCTGATACAAGGAAAGAATGTGTGATACTGTTACTATGATAAAATGAACATATAATTATCAAAAAGTAAATTAAATCGTTTGTGATTTTTAGATACTCAAAAATAACCAGGCAACAATTTAATGTCAGAGTGGCCCGCAAGAGTCTGATTACACACAGACATATAGAACCAAGGTCTAAAACATACCTGGCAAAAGTACCAGTATGAAATCAGTGAGCAAATACTGCAATACTATTTGTAAGAAAACTGTTGGGACTTGATAATTAATACCTATAAATGATGGTTGATGAGGTAAACAATGTTGGTCCATTTGATGTGTAACTGATAGATATAACATGCTTTATACAACAATTGCATTGCAGCGATTTATGGAATCAGAACCCGTATATATATATACTGTTTGTTGCTGAAAACAAGCACAGCAGTACTGAACACATGGAAGATAGTATAACACTATGTAGATATATCTCTAAATAATATCAAACAGAACATCAACAATTGTTTCATGTTAACACAAATAATGCATTGTCTTGTACATATATACAATTTACATCACACGACTTCAGATTTATTGTAACGTTTAGAAGTAGACACCAAATGCCATAGATATAAATTGACTTGTTTGAGAATTATGGAGATAAATGGTTATTTCTTTCATTGAAGAGGCTATTTCCTTCATATAAGTGGCCCTTTCGCATGAATGAGGCCAGTTCTTTCAATTAAGAGGCCATTTCTTTCATATAAGAGGTCCTATTTCACTTACGAGGCATAATTTAATATAAGTGGCCCTATTAATACAAGAGGCCATTTCTTTCATACAAGAGGTCATATTTCATATATGAGGCCACATTATCATATAAGTGGGCATGTTAATACAAGAGGCCATTTCTTTCATTTTAGTGGCCTGATGTCATGTAAAAGGCCATTTCTTCTTTCATATAAGAGGCCATATTTAAAATATGACCATATTTAATATACAAGAATATATTTAACATAATAGGCCATTCCTATTATGAATGAGCCCAGGAATCTGAAACACTACACTGTCAAAACAAAAACATCAACAAAACATGAATAACTTAGTTAAATATTGATCACAGCAACTAGAGTTCATAAACAAGATAATATGTATCTAAACGAACAACATTTTTGCAGTGCTGTGAGTCGATGCTGGCATCAGATGAGCGTGTACACTTGCGTGTATATGAAGGCTACCAGAATACATACCTGGTACAGATGAATGTGTGACAGCTATTGTAGGCTTGTATGTTTTGCTAATGATACAACACTGTTTTCAAGCTGTTGGGTTAGCATCAATACCTTTCAAGCCAGATATGAAAATGTTTATATTATTTACAAAGTATTAATCTATTCATAAGATAGAAAGATCTTCACATATTTCTTAACATCAATAGCTCCAATATGATCTTCTAGGACCCTACAAGCCTACACTTAATTTTAACACAGCATCTGCATTGTCTCATGCAATGCTTTTCTTATGCAACGCATTTCATTAAAGCATATCATGCATAGATACATGTGATATCTTACAGACCTTTTCCTAAGCCTACATATACATGAATACATTCATACAATTTCTGTAGTTTCATATCTACTCAAAAGAAGTGTAACAAAAATTGGGTGGTTTTCAATCTCATTAAAATCAGATCTTAGTTCTCGCTATCGTTAAACAAAGATCTGGAGACATCCCATTACGGGTCATGTCTGAACGACCTTTCATCCAACCAATCAGAGCGTCAAGATTACCAGATCATGAAAGTGACAGTCGGAATGTGTTTTCTGATCATGCAACCACGAAATATTTAACACAGGGTATTCCGAACGACAGCTACGGGCTTTACGATTATATCCATACAAAAAAGTAATTCCAGAATGTTCTTCTTATCAGTTTTACAATTTTAATCGAGAATATGTCAAAATATGTTTCGAAACATAGTCGCCAGTATGAAACTAGTGTCGTAAAGCTTGAGAAAGCTGCCTTCTGATTGGCTAATGTCGATTTCTTGTCAGTCATTTCATTGTTCGGTCAAAATTAATGAAAGGTCGCTCTGATGTGACCCCTCATGGGATGTCCTCAGATCTTTGTTTAGCGTTAGCGAAAACTAAGATCTGATTTTAATGAGATTGGGTGTTTTTTTACCTCTTTTGGGTAGTATATATGGCATATGAGCAATACATGCAATATGTCAATATAATCGGAATATGAATCATATCCTTTGACTTTCTACTTTAAATATTACTTCACAATATGACCAAATGCAATCTCCTGAAAAACAGATCATAGTGTTCACAAATGTTATACAAAAATCTAAGGACATCCCATTCCAGGTCACAACAGAAAGACCTTTCATCTGACCCATCTGAGTATTTGTTTGTTTGTTTATTTGTTGTTTAACGCCGCACTCAGCAATATACAAGCTATATGACGTGTCTGTAAATAATCAAGTGTGGACCAGACAATCGAGTGATTGATATGAGGGTCGATCCATGTAATTGGGATACGATGAAATGCATCAACCAAGTCAGCAAGCCTGACCACCCGATCCCGTTAGTCACCTCTTATGACAAGCATAGTCGCCTTTTACGGCAAGCATGGGTTGCTGAAGGCCACTCATCTTCACGGGACAATCGCAGTGTGGTATGTAAGATTGTGAAAGTGAAAATCTGAATGTGTTATCTACTCATGCAAACTTGAAACTATTAACACAGGTATTTCGAAAGACAATTATGGAGCATATGACTGATTCTGTCTCTTGCTTCAGTGGGATAACCATGTGAATAGGAAGACTTTGCACAGCCCATGGGAAGTACTGCCATAAAATCTGAGTGATCTATTTGACAAATATTGAATCGAGAACTTTGTCAAAATAATTTTCAAAACATTTTGGAAAGGAAGTCACCATTTTGAGTGGAAGTGATTCGGGCTTAATGCTGCTTTGAACAGTATTCCAGTTATATCAAGATGTGTCAGCTTTAAGTGGGAGGCAAGCCCGAAGTGATGGATGTCTTTGAACAGTATTCCAGTTATACCAAGATGTGTCAGCTTTATGTGGGAGGCAAGCCCAAAGTGATGGATGTCTTTGATGTTTACAACTTTGGTGAAACCCAAGAGTACGGGTATGATGCTGACAAATCTAGACTTAAATCCATGATCATAGATTTCTGGCATGCCCAGAGGATGCAACTCTGCACAATGAATTACAGTACCTTAGACGACTTGGCTATCTGTGCCCCCTGCACCATTTGAAACTAGTGCCGAAAAGCATTTTGATTGTCTAATGTCGATTCCTGTTAGTCATTTCATCAGTCGCTCATAGTTCGCAAAAGTTCATTCTGACATGACCTGTAATAGGATGCCCTCCGATCCTAAGGTGGTGGAAGCTAGCACTTAGATCTGATTTTAATGAGACATTCGGTCAAATGAAAGTATTTTACAAAACGTCCAGAAAAATCCCAGCAAGATCACAGTGTCCACCTCAATATTATTCTTAGCTGACTGTGCCAGCCACGTTACATCATTCATAAGGATGCATAGCATACACTGCATTAATTTTGCCATGACAGATATCACATGAACTAGAATGCACTTAGTAAAAGGCAGCAGGTTTAATATTTTCCATAAGCTGGAACAAATCTACACAAGTGGAGTCTTTGGTCATGGTGAATGGAAGCTTAATTTGATGGTTTCATATGCAGCATGAAATTTCATGAAATGCATTTAAGTTGGTTGTGTATGGAAGAGACCTGCCTAAAATGAAACCAGCTTTGCCACTGTACCTAGATACTATATAAGAGCCTGAACAAAAGTAATTTTACCACAGGTTTTACAAAAGGAAGTCCTGATAAATGTAGTTCTTCCAGAGATTAAATCTGAATCTCTTGAAGCTGTACTGACAATCCTTGTGGAATCACCTTCCCCATATATCAAATGTTCAGTCAAAACAATTATTAAAGTATTGAAAAATTATATTAATCAAATACATGTATATACATCCATGGCAAGCTGGTTTCATTTAGTTTCATAATCAATCCATGACTTCTGGAGCATGCAATAACTTTTGTGACATTCCATGACTTCTCCAGAACATTCCACAGCTGTCATCCTTTTTCAATGCTAGTCTCATGAATTGCTTTAATCCAGTGTGTATCACCCACATGTGAAGTAGTGTCAGTTAAGGGACCAAACACAAGGACACACATCCATAAATATTTCAATCACAACATTTTCATCACTGTTCTGACACAAAAGTTATTTGTCCAAATACGAAGCACATGGATAGTAAAGGCAAATTGTCCGACTTGTGTTGATTTTTTTCCTCAAATCGCTTTCACCACAACATTGCAGGGTGCTGTTGCAATTTTAGAAGCACCATAGTCACATGACCAACAAGCAGCAAGCAGGACCACGCACTAAACACAGGTCTCAGGAGTAAGAGCAACTCGTACATTTTTCACCCGGCGAACAAGAGTTCCGATATCCGTCATGCACGGAACATGTTGTGGTGACCTCGCTGGGCTCAGGGCTTCATTGATCAGGTGTTTGGGTGACCTTGGTGGGGTTGACCTCTCCGAGGAACACCGCTGCGACCTCAGGGTCATGTTACTGGCGTCAGATGAATTGATGACTGACATCACAGACTCGTTCTCATCATCGTCATCCGGGGAAGGCATTATCTCAGCATTTGGCGAGGGAATAATGTGGTTGATATACTTACTAGAGTTTCCAAAGCAGCAGCAAAAGAAACCAGACACAATTTAGTACAAACTCATCACACATTGAATGGATTTCAATAGGACAATATGGAGTGAGTGTGTGAGTGAGTATGGTTTAACGCCGCTTTTAGCAATATTCCAGCAATATCACGGCGGGGGACACCACAAATGGGCTTCACACATTGTACCCATGCTGGGAATCGAACCAGGGTCTTCGGCGTGACGAGCGAACGCTTTAACCACTAGGCTACCCGACCTCCCCTAGGACAATATGGACATAAACATGGTTGTTGGTTTGTTGTTCAACGCCGCACTCAGCAATATTCCAGCTATATGACAACGGTTTGTAAATAATCGAGTCTGGACCAGACCATCCGGTGATTGACATCATTGGCATCGATCAACACAATTGGGACCGATGACATGCGTCAATGAAGTCGGCAAAACCTGACCACCGATCACGTTAGTCGCCTCTTACGAGCATAGTCACCTTACGGCAAGTATGAGTTGCTGAAGACCTATTCTACTGAGGAAAGTGCCTGACAGTAATCATCCTGTAAACACTGCATCCAGATTAAAAGAGGTCAGACTTATGTGTTTTTGTATCAGCCATTTTTCAAATAATGGCAGCACCTGATTTACTCTTGAGTTGGTTTGACTTCAGCAATAGTCTGCCAATATACATATATATATCAGGCTTCAGCAATAGTCTACCTTTCAGGGTGGAGCCTACCAAGAAAGGGATTCACACACAGAACCATTTAGGGATCTGAACCCAGGTGTCAAACAAGACAAGCCAACTCCTTCACCACTAGGCCACAAGCCAAGGGGTACCGACACATTAATTTACGCAACTAGTCCAAAAGCTCATTTGGACTATTGGTTAAAGTACCGTAACTACATGTTGGAGAGAACAAGAAGTCCTTCCACACGTTCACTTGTTCTGAGATTTATGGACTACTGGACTATGTCCATCTCTCACCCTAGTGCTTCTCAACTGCTTTTGTACTATCAATTCTGATATTTTCTTACTTCAAATCATATTCCATAACAAAGAAGTGAGTGGTATTCTTGTAAAAATATATATTTATTTCTGAAATAATTAAAATAATACTCAAGCACAGCTACACAAAACACATACAGTCTACAACAATATGACACGCTATATAACAGAAATGGGTACTACACATGACAACATATAGGGAAACACTAAAACAGCTCTCGGTAAAACATCAAATTCATGCTCTTCAGCAAACTAACAAATGTATAATAATTGCATACAGTTGGATCTTTATATTTCAAATAAAACAAAACATAAATTGTAGATAACTTGATGCCTCTTGTAAAAATGCTTTAAACCATCAACTTCGTAAAATACCTTCGTATGTGCAACAACACAGGGGCCATTTGCACAAAGCGATCTTAGCGCTAGACTAATGTAAGCCTATGTTAAAGTATGGGCGTTCCGATCATCTTAGCGCTAAGATCGCTTTGTGCAAGTGGGCCCAGGTCTAATTAAAACAAGGTTTCCTGGTCGCCAAACTTCATGAAGACATTATATGAAACATTCTGCTTATAATTGCTTCACACTGTTTTGATACTGAAATTCATATCATTCTTTGATTCATTTAGTTTCATTTGAAATTGGCAATAAGTAAGTTGGCAGAATGTCATTCTCTGTGTGCAAAATAATGAAATTTTCTTGACTTCTGGCAGTATTTCATTCAAACATTTTTCACAAGTGATATTAACATTTCTACATTTTCATAAATGTTGTTATATTATGCAGACCAAACTCCCATTAGTCTTCAATCTACATATGTGGGGAATGCCAAATTTTCTTGGGAATAAGGGAGTTAATTTGGACAAATCAATGACAAGGGACGGAACTCTTGATGCAGTTTCCATAGAATCAGCAGTGACAGATTTGGCAGAAATTGAATGTAATTTGTGCCAATATTAGACTTATTGATGATTATTTAAAGACCACATCCAGAAATCACAAACTATTTTTGTATGTGTGATGTGGCAGCAGGAAATATGCATGTGTCATTTTGGAATTTGTTTCATTTTTGATAATGTAAGGAACTTTGGGCCAAATTAAGAATAAAAATAACTAATCAGTTATTGCAATTACTTTTAATTATTTCAAATATTTTATTAATTTTTATGTCCTGTAATTGAATTACCATGGGATTTCATAAACAGCAAACACATTTTATCAAGCATACACTTAGAATACCCTTTCACCTGACTCACAAATGCGATTAAAGTTTGTGTATAATATCACCTAGTCCCTGAGATACAAAGGTTTGGCATTGATAAAATAAATCTGATTAAATTTTGGCTTTCAAATCAGTTTAAAAAATGTTAAAAATTCACTCATTTCAGAAAAAATGATAAATATGTATATTTACATACAATTGCCCAAACATAAGAAAAATGTTGAACGTTGTCAAATAAAATATTGCATGTATTCCTTATGGGAGATACTTCAGATGTAAAAAATTGATATAATTTTTATCCAATTTAAAAAATTCACAAAACTGATATAGATGACATGTTTCTCCTCATCCTTTCAAGGTTTAATATCTTTATATTTCATCAATAACCAGTAGCATGTAATAATACATTTTCTCTTTGAAACTTAATGTATTGTATCATGGCCACTGTATCGAGATATGATTCATATCGTGTGACACCTGTATCGTGACAATCTCATTAAAACCAGATGTAAGTTCTCGCTGCCGCAAAACAAAGATCTGAGGATATCCCATAACTGTTCACGTCAGAACGACCTTTCGCAAACGTGTCCCACTACTGAAATAACTAACAAGAAGTCGACATCTGCCTATTAGAAAGCAGCTTTTTTGAGCTTTACAGCACTTGTTACAACCTAGTGACTTCCATTTCCGACTAAGCTTGAATAATATGCTGACACAGTTTTCCATTAAAATTTTGAAAACTGAACAAACAAATATTCCGAAATGTCTAATATATGGTTGAGATTGTATGGCAGTGCTTCCCACATACTGTGCTACGCCTCCTCCGTTCAAAGCTTTATCCTACAAAAGCAAGAGATAAATGATAATTTTGATGGAATCAGTCATTTTGAATACCCTGTGTTATTGTATTCCGACTGTCACTTTCATGATCTGGTAATCATCGCTTTGATTGGTTGGATGAAAGGTTGTTCTGAGGTGACCCATAATGGGATGTTCCTCAGATCTTTATTTGGCTATAGCGAGAACTTAGAACTGATTTTAATGAGATTGGTATCGTGACATCCCTAGTTCAACTATACTATGCTCACAGTATGAAATACGACTTGCAAAACACATTCAACATTCAAACTTAAGATATGGTACATAAATTGGTACAACTACCGTATTTTCTTGAGTATAGTGCACACTTTTTTTCGGAAAAACACAGCTGTGTAGAAGGGGGTGCGCATTATACACGAATTATGAGTTTGGATGTTTTTTCCTCCCATGGAAAGACATTACGTACCGTGAGCACGAAACACCGGAAATACCATGTCAACAAATCCATACTGAAGTACGCAAAATAATTATGTAATTACACTGTCTGTCTATAAAAAGTGTTCTTTGTATTTCTGGACTTATGTTTGTAACTTACTTCATTAATTTTATTCAAAATTCCTTATAATATTGTTTTTATTAATTTCGGCGAAATCGTTTGTGAAGCGATCGGAAGATCGCACAACTCACCGTTATTAACAGCAACCACGGTCAGAATACCGCTATTGACGCCTTGAAACGAACTTTAGTTGACAGAGAATGGATACATATATCATAAATGACATACTTTGACTCGTTAAAAGTCATATTTGTTTTTGTTTGACGATTCTATGTCAACATGAAATTCTCGCGCTCACGTGCTCACGTGCACGTGAGCCTTGACGGTGACTGGTCAGACATGTTCCATGTAAAAAATAATACCCGGGAATAGCGATCAGCTGCTTCGCTTAGGGTTATTATTATTTTAAATATGTTTAGTAAAGGCTGCATATAATTAAGAAAATAATGGAATATATTATTCCTGATAAATCAAATAGTTTCAGATACAATTGTTGCCGATCCTTGCATTAAAAATCCTATAAAGTTATATCACTGGGTGTGTCTTGACCGAATCACCGGTCGATTCCAAGAAAACGTGTGTACAGCTGATTGCTGTTTCCTGATTAGTTTACGAGAAAATACACAAGGTAATCTTAATCCCTAGATATAAAACAATGCCTAGCAGAACAATAAATACTATTTAAACGGTAAATAAATATGTCTGGTGATTTTTTATCTCAAATTTCGAATTTGTACTGACGAAGTTTCTCAGCACCCGTTCGTTTGCCGGACTTCGCTGAAAGGGTACGGTGTAAATTTTTTCTGCGCATAATATTCAAATTTCTTTTTTTCCAAAATATTGAACCCGCTAGAGGGGGGTGCGCATTATACATGGGTGCGCACTATACTCAAGAAAATACGGTAATTTGATTTCATTTTTTATTGAAATATTTAGACTCAGTTGACTATAACAAAATTACAATTTAGATTTTTATATGTAGGCACTCTGACAAAACTCTTTTCATACTTTCTTAATTCAACTTTTGATTACCTCCCCTTAAACAGGTCATCGATAACAGGTCGGCAGTTGCAAACGATAGTACTTTCTGCTTATGTGTATGTCAGGATTAAATACATCGACTAAAAACATTTCTAACAAGCTAAACAGGTATGAGACAATTAAAACAAAATAATATTACAATTATTTGTTAATAAAATCAACAACATATATTTTAACAGGTACAAAAAACTTCATTCCTCTGTCAAACAGTCTTTCTATTTCTGCAAAAGAAACAAAAGAAACATGACATATAGACAGCATGCAAGATATCAACGTTTCCTTTCA
This sequence comes from Haliotis cracherodii, assembly GCF_022045235.1. Classification (NCBI taxonomy): domain Eukaryota; kingdom Metazoa; phylum Mollusca; class Gastropoda; order Lepetellida; family Haliotidae; genus Haliotis; species Haliotis cracherodii. The sequence goes on from NW_027266343.1 coordinate 9,182,685, forward strand.
AACTTCTATTTACAAACCTCAGCACACTGATAACTGAACTAAGTTCCCAAACAAACACAATATGCAACTGAATATGTTAAACAACACGAGGTACCATGCCAATTGTCAGTGACAATAACACAACTGCTGTTCAACAATGCAAAAAAGTATTACACAAGCATGACACGATGCTAAGCAACAGTGACAAGCAATGGTACTGGGATACTGATTGTGGAAGGTAATTCACATTATCATGAGTTCTCTGTTCCTAAATCAATGTCAGGATTTATGTCAAAGAGAAATTGTCGAAAATATATAAATCTATCTTCCTGAGGCAACAAAGTTAACTGACAATAAAAGTCCAGTTTCCATCCTTGCCAAACTTTTCGAAATGGGGAGACAAAAAGGTCACTTGGTCCTGTTTCAAACAACATAGAGCTATGTCTGTCAATGTTAAACTGTGAGAGTGACGACTAACTTAGCACTAAGATCACTTTGTGAAAAAGGTCTGTTTCCAGCACACACCACAGAACTTTGTCTGTCGTAAGTCAATGTTAAACTACAGGAGTTACCATAGTCATAATGCGAAGAAAACTGTGTGAAAAACATCCCATGGTCCTGTTTCAAGAGCTGTCATAAAGCTATGATTGTAAGAAGTCATGTTAAAATATGGATTATGAGTGAGTGAGTGAGTTGGGTTTAATGTACTGCGGTAACAAGGTTAACGAACAAATATTAAAAACTCTCAACATCCCTGGGCTTAATCAACGACATTACATATAGAGATGAAAGTTCACTGAAAGGAGCTTATGCACACACGGTGACCCCAGCAACCCTGTTGCTAGGCTGACATCACATTGCAGTTTCGCCGGTGGATATGGCAACAAAATTACCTTAGTGCTACGATAATTTTCTGGAAAGGAACCCTGAATTCATAAGGTGGGCCGTTGCATGGTATAAAATTAATATGTGTCAACTTTTGACTTGTTTGAAGTATTGTTTCGTTAAACTCAATTGGATTATGCTGCGGATCGCGTAGATGTCTGCCGACATTCACACACAAAATTAAAATTCTAAAAAATAGTTTTAAACGGCAAGTAATAAATAAAATACCAAACTCGCCCCCGAGTAGTACCAATTTAATTCAACTCGTGAATAGTTCTGGAATCTGACTCACTTTCGCTCGTCAGATACCAAAACTATTCACTCGTTTCATAAAATTGGTATTACACGGGAGTTGTTTAGTATTCTATATAGGTCACCTGGTTATTGCCAATATCAGTATCACAGTACCACTGCCAGCGTTACACAACCAACCAACAGTGAGTCACTTGCTTACTTGTCAGGCAGGCCATACAGCTCGTGCTCCTTGATGTGATGGATCACCGCATCCTGCAGCAGGAACTTCACACTTTCACCTCGCCTCAGGGCTCGTCTACAAACACACGGGAACAAACATATGTACAGCTGACTGCTATTTCCAACTTAGCTTACTGGACAAATACACATAGTAATCTTAATCTCTGCATATAAGACATTGCCTGGCATAACAAGACATACAACTGAAAAGGTAAATCATCGTAGTTTACATGGGCTGCCCTCTATCTACAGAATCTTTTTTCTGGTCTTCACAATCAAGATTAACTACAGTCATATACAGTAGTGACAACAGGAAAGTAGTTTCTTCGTTTGTTTGTTGTTTAACCCTGCACTCAGTAATATTCCAGCGTTATGTCGACGGTTTGTAACTAATCAAGTCTGGATCAGACAATCGAGTGATTGACATCATGAGCATCGATCCACATATTGGGATACGATGACATGCATCAACCAAGTCAGCAAGGCTGACCCCCAGATCCCGTTAGTCGCCGCTTATGACAAACATAGTCGCCTCTTACGACAAACACTACGTCAACTAGGAGAGTAGTAAAAACATGTATATCAACACAAGACAAAACAGTGACTGTTATCTGCAGTCCAGTGTCTGTCGGATGCTGGGTGTTGCTGAAACAGTGAGTGCAAAAAAGTCTACATTCTTTTTTCGACTTAACATCTCTTTTCACATGCTCCCTGAAAACAGTGAGAGAGTGACCTTCATAGAATGACTATTCAACTTGTGTAATGTAAATTCAATGTTGCCTTCACATTACAAAGGAAAGAGCCATGTGAAATTTTATCATCGCCTACGTGAACAGATTAGGTGCCAGTTGTGTCATTCTACTGAGATGATAGGGACATAGCTTTCGAGTCAACCATTCACACGACCTCATCCCCCCTAAATATTTTCTCATTGAAATTGATTCACAAGCAGTGTCCAGTTGAAAAAACTAAACATACACGGAGAAGGAGTGAAATTTTGACAAGTCAGACAGCCATCTATTTTACATTTTTCAGTAAGACGTTTGTAATTTTAACTGACCATGGGCCAATGGGCCTGAAGTTAAATCAACCCCTGCAATGTAAGTCTGGACTAATACAAGTAGGCACACACACATGTGCATGCATGTCACAATATAAGTGAAACCTCACCTCACTTGGCCCGAAAAGTAAGTCCACTTTGACGAAGGGACATCACAGCCTTACCAGCTGATACAGGAGTCTGTGAAACACTCGTAAAATCTCTCACCTCACATTTCTTCTGTTGACTCACCTTATCTTCGTAGAACTGATCTCATTTGTGATCCATTCAGTAACTATATGAATATTGTCCTGAAACAGCAGAGTTATCTCCCTTTAACATCATGACAGATACAACAAAGTCATACATGCCAGAAATAACTCAACCAGGATGAAATATTGCCATAGTTATTGTGGACATAATTCCAACTAGATAAAGGACTTCAGCTTTGGATACAGTGTTATCTGAAATAATTCATCTTCACATCATGCTGGTCAAGACTAGCAATGAAGATTCCGGGGTAGAATAGGTCTTCAGCAACCCATGCTTGCCGTAAAAAGTGACTATGCTTGTCGTAAAAGGCGACTAACGGGATCGGGTGGTCAGGCTCGCTGACTTGGTTGATGCATGTCATTGATCCCAATTGCATGGATCGATGTTCATGATATTAATCACTGGATTGTCTGGTCCAGACTCGATTATTTACAGACTGCCGTCATATAGCTGGAATATTGCTGAGTGAGGCGTTAAACAACAAACAAACAAACAAACACAAAAATGGTCAAGACTAGCCATGAAACTTATAACTGGCAACATTATTCATGGTCAAACTTAATGAACTTTGGAAAACAATGAAACTATTTATGAAATATAAATGTATGGCTTAACATTCCACTTACTTGATACTTTGATAAGATATCCGATTCATAGATGAACTTCCGGGGGTCGCATCCTTCTCTTGTGATACAAACTAGTCCATGTTTACTAAGTATATATTCTATCTGAAAACCAAAGGAAATCTGTCATACTCAGGATGGTGACAAAGTACAGTCACAAATTTCTCCTTTTTAAAAATATATCTTTAAACTAAGTCGCTAAACATAGATATTTAACCTCAAAGCAAGGCAAAATGTTATTTCCTTGCACTAAAATTGACAAGGGGAAACCCTGATGGTAACAGACAAGTTGACTTCATTCGAAAAAATATACTTATATGAATATCGCCAATGTTTTGTTCAACAACAAAGATTTATAAGGTACTCAGTTTGCCAGTCCACATGGACTGGCAGTCACATGAATTACCACTCCAAGCCCAATTTTACCAGTAAAAAACTGGTAATTACCGGTAAACGGGAACACTGCAAAAGAAGTTTATTTGCAACCCCAATTATGATGTCTCATTTCTCCATTTAATCTGGGAAGGTACGTAAGTCCGGTATCATTCAACGTATCATTTCATTTCTCTGTGATCTTAATCGTAGTATTTTTGTTGATTTTAACTCTTTGCTTAATCTGTCTGTTCATCGCCAGTGGCCAGAGGGATGGTGTAAATCCTGCTGGGTTCCCATGTAGGTAGCAGAAGTACCGTAAGTCCCCATGGTCCCTAGTATGGTGGCCTAACTTTGGTTGCTGGCGATCTACAGCCCGTTTTTTATATTGTGTCGTCTGTTATAATCTGATTATTTTATTATTCTAAAACTAGTTTTACAATTATCATCTGTGATATTTTGCTAGTTGTTGTACTGTCCTTCGACGACAGGTCTTAATATATTATATAAATACATAACTTGCTCAAGTCACGATATGGCTGAAATAATGCCGATGTGACTTTAAATTTTAACTCACTCACTCACTCTCCATTTAATTATGAATAATTACATTGTAAGTGATTCCAGGTCATTTATTGGCTACAAAGCAATTATTTTTGCTTAATTAATCTAGACCCACATGTGGACGACTTGGGGCTTGAGTTATTGACTAAATTATTATTGTTGATTTATTTATTTATAAGAATTGACTTCAATTTGACGGATGGTTTGTTTAAGTAGTCTGACCTTTGATTGAAAGAAATGCTGAGGAAGGGGCCACAAGCTTTCAAAATTTCATGATTAAAAAGTAAATAGTAAGGGTTATTCCTAGTTACAGTATCGATCTTAATGACCAATGAAATGCTCTCATAAAGTTTGATGTCATTCTGAGAACGTTCAGAACAAATATTGTACTGTTTTCAATCAGAGCTTTTAGCCCCATGCCTAGATTATTGTTCATAACCTGATGATATTATATGTTGTATTGATGTCTTATGTTGACAATGTCGTCTTCTTTTTTTCAACAAAAGGTAAGTAAGAACACGGTAAGGTTTTTTTCCAGTAGGCTTCAACATGGAGAAAGGGTCACACATTGCATGCTTGTGACAGTTGTCCTTGTGTCTGGGGGTGAAGTTAAAGGCAGTATTGCCCATAGACCCTGGTGGGTAGCTGGGTGCGCAGAATCTATGCCCAATTTTTTTAGATTACTGATTTAAGTTTGAAGTTTTACTGCAGTAACCCACACTGACAGATGCAGAGAAGTTGCCATAATTTTAAACACGATGTTTGAACAAATGCATTTTGCAGCATTATTATGTTTTTATTTAATAAAGCGTCTGATTTGCTACATGCTCCGCAATACGGGCTTATTGACTTTTGCCATTGATTTATTACATTTCTCGGGTCCAAGTCATTGACCAAGACCTTGACCTACAGCTTTTGTGTCAAAATCACTGGGACTGCTAACAAAACAAATCTGTGCTGGGTAATGGGTGCTTTTGTCATTCACTGACTTCGATTTATTGTTACTTACACAATACATGAACTTATATTTTAAAAGTTGTCATAAACGACTCAAGAGAGAATAGTCTGGAATTCTGAAAATGAATTTTCATTTCCGAGACAGTAAATGTCAATGAAGGATGGTAACTCACATCCTCCTCAGCCCAGACTCCTGGCTCCCCGAATGACTGCAGCAGGTCTGCGCCACACAGCAGACGGAGCTGTATCGGGATGTCCGCGTCGTTCACTGTGATCTTTGGTGACGATGCATTGTCAGCCTCGTCTGCAACAAACAACCACTGATTACTGGCCTCTTCACAGACTTCACTCAACAAAATTACTGTCATCCATAACAAAGATGATTGAGATATTTTGTATTTTGACATAATTCCTGTTAACCTCAACATGTTCAAGGTTGCAACTTTTGTCTATTACTGTATGCCTTGCCACCACACACCTATCTCACCACCTTCAACCTGCCTCACCATCACACCTATCTCACCACCTTCAACCTGCCTCACCACCTTCAACCTGCCTCACCACCTTCAACCTGCCTCACCATCACATACCTGTCTCACAATCACACCTGTCTCCCACCTTCAACCTGCCTCACCATCACACCAGTCTCACCACCTTCACCTTCAACCTGCCTCACCATCACACCTGTCTCACCACATTTAACCTGCCTCACCATCACAACTGTCTCACCACCTTCAACCTGCCTCACCACCTTCAAGCTGCCTCACCATCACATACCTGTCTCACCATCACACCTGTCTCACCACCTTCAACCTGCCTCACCATCACACCTGTCTCACCACCTTCAACCTGCCTCACCATCACACCTGTCTCACCACCTTCAACCTGCCTCACCATCACACCTGTCTCACCACCTTCAACCTGCCTCACCACCTTCAACCTGCCTCACCACACACCTATCTCACCACCTTCAACCTGCCTCACTATCACACCTATCTCACCACCTTCAACCTGCCTCACCATCACATACCTGTCTTGCCATCACACCTGTCTCACCACCTTCAACCTGCCTCACCATCACACACCTGTCTCACCATCACACCACCATCAACCTGCCTCACAATCACATACCTGTCTTGCCATCACACCTGTCTCACCACCTTCAACCTGCCTCACCATCACACCTGTCTCACCACCTTCAACCTGCCTCACCATCACTCACCTGTCTTACCATCGCACCTGTCTCACCACCTTCATCCTGCCTCACCATCACACGCCTGTCTTACCATCACACCTGTCTCACCACCTTCATCCTGCCTCACCATCACATACCTGTCTCACCATAACACCTATCTCACCACCTTCAACCTGCCTCACCATCACACACCTGTTTCTCATTGTTTTATTTGAGCAAGAACCTACAGAAAAGGAAACTCACCATGTATGTTAGTTTCTTTCATCACATCATGAAACATTTGTCTTAATTCCTAAACACAGTCCTACAAAACATTCATAGTTCATGTGAACCAGGGGCAATTGAATAGACAAGTGGATAAAGTGTTCGCTCACCATGCCGAAGACCCAGGTTCGATTCCCCACAAGGTTACAATGTCCTAAACCCATAACTGATGTCCCCAGCCGTGATATTGCTGGAATATTGCTAACTGTGCCATCCATAAAACCATACTCATTCACTCACATGAGCCAGATTACACACAACACAACACACACACACACAGAGACACAGAGAGAGACACAGACACAGACACAGACACACAGACACACACACACACACACACACACACACACACACACACACACACACACAATGCTTCCCCTTTCAAAATTTTGATTAAAACATAATAATTTATTATTGCCTAAGAAAACACAAAAAGCTGCCAACTAAACACTGTCTACTACAGTTAATCCACCATCTGTCATAATGAACATTTACTTCTCTGAACGAGTAACATTTCGTGAAACAAGGGACATTATGAAGCTGGTTATATGCCTCTTAATCAATCATAGGAAGTCATATTCCCAGGAAAACTGGTCGTTACAAACACGGAATGGCTCGTCTAGACCAGCAAATATTATCTTAATTGACACGTTTCCACATGTGGCTGATCAGTTCCCTGTGTGAGGCTGTGATCTTCCTTCATTAATGGACATCAACAAGCCAAATTACACACAGGATGTCCAACATCACAGAACTGCTTCTCCAGCAGCAGGCTGATAGTAGGGATGATGACAGTGTGTGATGCTGGCGAGATGCAGTAATATACAGGTACATGCCGTGTAATCATCGTTAACATCTGACAAGCTGAGGTAAACAATGGGTTTAACATCACATTCAAGATTATTGTACTTATATAGTGATGTGCATGCACATGGGTGAGTGGCTGCTTTTTAATAGTCCAGACTTAATGCCATTAAGTCTATGAAAGGCATTAAGTGGAAGTGATACATATAAGAAAGAGAATTCACGGATGTCAACTTTAGGAACCCAACCTTTCGGAGTATATGCTTACTCCTTCATCAGGTGAATGAGTATCAATTTTGTAGTGTTAGCCCAATGAAATTATAAACCTAACACTGGCTCCGAGCTGACCAGTCCTTGTGTTATCCCTTAATGCTGAGCAACGGGCAGGGTAACAAGTTTCAACTTTTAATGTCTTTTGGTATGGCTCTTGTGACAGATTTGTTTGCGGTTGATGAGTGATGTACTGGAACACATTGTGTAATCATAGTTAGGAGGTGAGGTGAGGTGAGGTGAGGTGAGGTGAGGTGAGGTGAGGTGAGACGAGACGAGGCGAGGTGAGATGAGGTGTGTCTGTGTGTCTGTGTGTCTGGGCAGACGCTCTACCACAGAGGCGGTCTCATAATTAGGAACAGATGACCCTTTCAGCAGCTGATAAATGAGAACTCGGCAGAGAAGCAAATGGACGCAGTACTAGTAACTTGACCAAATTATTTGATTATTTCTGCAGATGAAAACCATTCCTCAATATTTCTGGTTCGCAACTCTCAAAATATTTTGTTCAAATACTCTGGCTGGTTCTATCAAGCTTCCAGTGTTACTTCCTGTCCACACATTGCATGAGCGTCTCTTTCAAAATCATGACTGGAAATCACAATACCCAGCACCTAACTATCATCACATTGATGTCAATGGCAAATGATGCCTCTAGCATGTCTAGGCACAGAGATGTCCTCAACTCAACTCGGTACCTAAACACTTGCTATCACGGTAATCTGACCCAGAACTTAAGAGAAAGAACAGCTGTATGATGTGTCCACAATCAGCCAATACCCTTACTGGTACCCTTCTTAGGGGTAATCACTTGTAGTAACATGACTGAAGATGAGTGGAGCTGTTAAGCAATCATCAGGGCTAGTTTTTATGATAAAATAAATCCAGAAACCCAAGGTGTTAGATTAATGCAAATGTGGCATTCAGTGATAGTTTGCTGTCTGCTGATGCAGTGACAATGTAAAAACTCAGAGCCTTTAAATTAGTCAAGTGTACCAGTCCCTTTCTGTACACAGAGCAGGCTTCACTTAAGGAATTTTCTTACATGGGCCCTTCATGTGAAAATTTTAAATATTGCAGAGGTACACCCACACTGGCCATACAGCACAATGTTAAAATATCCCATAGTATTTGAAAATGTGGGCCTTTTTTCAAATTTAGGGGCTAAAAGCACAAGGCCCCACCCGAGAAAGATCCCTGACAAAGCATGAGGTTAAAGTGAGTGAGTATGGTTTTACGCCACTTTTAGCAATATTCCAGTGGGGGACACCAGAAATGGGCTTCACACATTGTACCCATATCAGGAATCATCCCGGGTCTTCAGCGTGACGAGCGAACGCTTTAACCACTAGGCTACCCGACCGCCCCCACGAGGTTAAAGTCAGGCACAAACTACATCATGTGATAGTATCAATAAAAATAGCCAATCTAATAGTTTGGAGGGAGAACTTAATCCCACTTCTCTATTAAGTTAAATCTACCTGGAAATAAAACCCTGCAGTGACCTAAACGCAATTACTCCCCATTACTCTCCATTACCTGTGACAGCAGACTGGACATGGTCCCTACTGATGGACACGATCTCCCTTTATTTGCTCCGCCTCTCCGTCCTGGGTTTGCCACGAGTTAATCAATACCTCCATTATCATCATATGCTGAAATCACTGTACAGGAACTCATACACTGTCAGTGGACGAAGTTAATTACCTGGGACGCCATTAGGTTTCAACATACAGCCACCATAAGCTGATACGGTAAAACTCCTCAAAAAAGATTTGTCATGCATTTGAAGTGACATTTTAATCCGCGAAGATAGTTGATCTATGGGTTTCAACTTCCTTCTCGTTTCCATTCAAGAAAAAAAAGATGAGTGGGAGTTGTTTATCGTACAATAAAACACTGCATGGAGAATAAACCATGACGGGGCAGCCCCTGCAGTGTTTATTGTATGATAAACAACCACCACAAGTCGTTTATTTCTCAAGTGAGATATCAACATTATGCATATACTCTATAAGGATGAAAAAAAAATGTACAAGCTTCATAAAAGAATTCCCCTATTTTAATAATGATGACTCCCTGAATAGAACATCTGACCTCGGCAATATCAGGAAAGTCTATTAGCAGCTGGATTAAGTTTGGTATTTCCCTCATATTCTCACATCGATTATTTGTACATTTTCTCCCAATTTGGGATACGATCGTTGAGGCACTGCATTTGTTTTCGTCGCCCAGCTACATCTATGGGGAACAACTCACTTGCATTCTAAAAGACAATGAGTGACAAAACCTACATCCTGCAAGACCTTGCATCCTAAAACACAATGAGTGACAAAACCTACATCCTGCAAGACCTTGCATCTTTAAAGACAATGAGTGACAAAACCTACATCCTGCAAGACCTTGCATCCTAAAAGACATGAGTGACAAATCCTACATCCTGCAAGACCTTGCATCCTTAAAGACAATGAGTGAAAAAACCTACATCCTGCAAGTCATTGCATCCTTAAAGACAATGAGTGACAAAACCTACATCCTGCAAGACCTTGCATCCTAAAAGACACTGAGTGACAAAACCTACATCCTGCAAGACCTTGCATCCTTTTAGACAATGAGTGACAAAACCTACATCCTATGTATATATCTTGCATCCGAAAATCACTATGTGTCCTCTAAGACCTTCATGCCACAAAACTTGCATCCTTGAAGATTTCCAGAAATCTGTGTGCCCTGCCAAAAAACTTTCATCCTAAAAACTCAGGAGACTTTACCTCATAAAGCCAGCTGGACCAATCAATACGACAGACCCATGCAGTTTTAAACAGTTTTACCTCACACCGGTCACAGCCAAAAGACACTTTTGTCCCTGATGAAATGAGTGTGTGAGCTTCAGGATATTTATGAGCAGCTAAGCAGACAAATACTGACCACTCTTCCAGATTAGCAAGTCCACACCCAGCCTACAGTCACCCCATATTGCCACACTCTAAACCACTTTAATATTCTAATATGTCCTTGCCTTCCCAGTTCAGTCAAGCAATCAACAGTTTCACCATAAAGGCAGTAAATTGAGAAAAGCTCTGTAAATATTTGTCAATAATTCACTGGCTATTGAATGAGACTGACTATTGTTTGAAGTTAATTTGCCAGATGATAAATAATATTTACAACATTGAGTAGGCAGGGAAAGTCATATAGTTGTATGGGGTTGGATAAATCTCTGGGAATTATTACTGGTAATTCTTGCTATCAGGACAATCTCCATCACAGAGATAGAAACAACCACATCACTGTTTCCAAAGAGGGAAATGACATTATTGTTTCGGATTCTGACATTGCCATGGTGATCATATTGGAATGTCAATAGTTTTATGAACAAATCAGATTTTACTTGCAAGTCCATCCATCCTGCATGGCCTGGGGCATCAAAATCTCCATTAAAAGCCTGCCCTTCCCACAATACAAACAAGAAACAAAAATACCCAAACAATATTTATATATAAAAAACAGCCCTGTTCCACAAAGTGATCTTAGGGCTATGATAATCATAACTTGCATATGCCCATGAAGATCTGGGTTAGAATTGGTCTTCAGTAACCCTTGCTTGTCGTAAGAGGCGACTGACGGGATCAGGTGGTCAGGCTTACCGACTTGGTTGATGCCTATCAATGTGTCACAATTGCTTAGATCGATGCTCATGATATCAATCACTGGATTGTCAGGTCCAGACTATTATGTACAGACTGCCGTCATACAGCTTGAATATTGCTGAGTGCAATACGTACAATGTGTGAAGCCCATTGTTATTGCTGGAATATTGCAAAAGTGGCGAAAAATCCAACTCTCTCACTCCCTCTGTTGATAATAATTCCAGTAAACTTGACACAAGACTTTCAATATTTCACATGCTTTTTCCTCTTCTTACATCATTGCCTTAGAACCATCCTCTATAATGCAGTGTGTAATACCTCCATTCATGTATGACAGATACCTCAAACCCCGCTTGACTATCACAGCCTTATGGCAAGCCAGAAGTGAATGGAATGTCTATCACTTAATACCGTATTATGTTATAAAAAAATAAGGAAATCAGGAAATTTAGGCAATCTAAACAAATTGTTTTTAACAAATCCAACTTAAGGTAAAAGCAATTTCTGAGGATATAAATTTTATACATAAAATTCCAGAATATTTCAGAAGAGTGAAACTTGCTGTAACATCGTGAACATATGATTAGAAAATGACGTGAACCTAGACTAACATATAGTCTATGAAATCATTTAATACACTATACATATCACACCTCAAAAATTAAAACAATTATTTTTCCTGCTGCTGATTTAGACTTGCTTTTATTCTTACCCACCTGAAGGCGGGGAAGTGTAAGGAGTTGGTTAATTTTGACTGAGGGAGAGAGCCTTTTTTGTTCTCTGAGAGTGGTTTGCTTTGGTTTGGTTTGTTGTTTAACGCAGCACTCAGCAATATTCCAGCTATATGACGGCGATCTGTAAATAATCCAGTCTGGACCAGACAATCCAGTGATTGATATCATGAGCATCGATCCACGCAATTGGGATCGATGACATGGATCAACCAAGTCAGCGAGCCTGACCACCCGATCCCGTTAGTCACCTTTCACGACAAGCATACTCGCCTTTTACGGCAAGCATGGGTTGCAGAAGACCTATTCTAAAATATATCTCGCTAAAGTAAACCGGTCTATATTTTGTAAGAATAAACTATTACGCATTGAGCGATTATCTCCTTTAGCTATAGGCGTTGTACAGAGCGTTATCACACAATGACCTTGCAGTGCTGTGCATCGTATCTTATTCAAGCTGTATCACTGAGAGTGAGTGATTATCTCCCTTACCCAAACAGCTCTATTGCGCACACCTTTGCAATGTATCATATGTTATTCAGGCAGCCATCCAGAAAGGTTCCAGGGAGAAATTTAGGTCAAGCCTGTAATGTGCACTCAATCTATCTCCCTTTACACTGTTTTTGAACTTATTGTGCGACACGATTAAATATCTAGATTTTTGGTTTTGTTTACATAAAATACATATATTCCACAGTCATGGTGCAGGGCTAACATGAACCATGCTATTCCCAATCGGACTGATGACATACTTCAGTGGAATTTCATCTCCGGGCAGCATACACATCCAGTATAAACATGTCTAATCATTTTGAAAGCCTGGCGTCCTAGGTCTTCTGTCTGTCCTGGGACTGTCATCATGTCACTGTTTGTTTATTAATATCTGTCAGTCGATACGACCTATTCATTTCAACATGGCTATGCATTACATGTATCCAACGGGGAATCTGGCCAAAAATTGATCCTTCGCTTGTAACCAGTTAAAAAACATGCTGGTCAGCAGGCTTGGTGACTTGACATATCATCGTACCCCGACGTTACTCAAAATAACAATCACTGGTTTGTCTGGTCCAGCATTGGCTACTTAAAGGCCACCATTATGTATAGCTGGAATATTGCCGAGTGTGGTACTAAACATAAACAAACAACATTGTTACAGTCATGCATCAAGCATTTCTTGTGCTGCTTAATCCTCATATGATGCGGACTATTGTTCTATTTATAACACAGCAGTGTTTATTAACAAATACTGAGCCATGATGTGTTCAGTTGCAAATATCCAACAAATGTTCAATCTGAGCAACTGTAATGAGTTCTCAACGAAATCTGCAGTTGTAACGAGTGAGTGATCGAGTGAGTGATCGAGTGAGTGATCGAGTGAGTGATCGAGTGAGTGGGTGGATGAGTGAGTGAGTGAGTGAGTGAGTGAGTGAGTGAGTGAGTGAGTGAGTGAGTGAGTGAGTGAGTGAGTGAGTGAGTGAGTGAGTGAGTGTTTAACGTCACTTTTAACAGTATTCCAGTCATATCACGGTATCTCAGCTTAATGTTGGAGGAAAGCCCGAAATGAAGCAGGACTTAGATGGTTTGTTTGTCCTCAACAACACAGTGAAGCCCTAATAATAAACTAGCATTACAATTATATTGGGTGTAAAACAGGTTATACAATATTAACTGAAATGAAAGGTTTGTTGCAATGTTCAATCAAGACGTATTTGTGGTTATAACACTGCTTGGTGCCTTGTGCAGAGAGGGAATTTGACTGTGACATATTTTGGTGACACGTTACTTCAGAGGATCTTTAACGGGTTATTTCAAATTGTATTTTGCTAGCTATCATAAAATGAAAATGTTGATGACTGTGTTTGCCTTTATCATCAAGTTTCCATGGCCATTCAGAATTACTTGTAGTAACGAGTCTCATTACATGCAAATCCTTTACACAGCTCCATGTAAACTCTTCCAAATGTTCATCACTGTAGCTCTTGAATAAGGCGATTGAAATCCCAGGAATAGATGTTCATCAAATGTTTGAAAATGACCATCAATCATTTCCATCAATCGATGATTTCAATTTATTAACTTCAACACAAACATGATCCATGGCATCCCACAAGGACTGAGAACTCAGAGAACATGGAAGCTGATATGGCGCCGTGGCCACAAATCAAGATGGCTGCATCCCTACGGGGCTGTCCCAGACTAATAGTGTGTGACCTGTCCACTGATATTATTACCAGGTTAGAGTGTTACACTGCTGGATGACCTCGCAAGCTCTGACTGAAGGCAGCAGGAAGGATGTAGCGTGTGTTCTTTGAGTCTAGTGTGAGTGTGTGTCTGTCTAGTGTGAATGTCTGTCTGAGTCTAGTGTGTCTGTTTGAGTCAAGTGTGAGTCTGTTTGAGTCTAGTGTGAGTGTGTGTCTGAGTCTAGTTTGAGTGTCTGTTTGAGCCTAGAGTGAGTGTGTGTCTGTTTAGTGTGAGTGTCTGTTTTGAGTCTAGTGTGAGTGTCTGTTTGAGTCTAGTGTGAGTGTGTGTTTGAGTCTAGCGTTAGTGTGTGTCTGTGTAGTGTGAGTGTGTGTTTGAGTCTAGTGTGAGTGTCTGTTTGAGTCTAGTGTGAGTGTGTGTCTGAGTCTAGTATGAGTGTCAGTTTGAGTCTGGTGTGTGTGTCTGTTTAAGTCTAGTGTGAGTGTCTGTCTGAGTCTAGTGTGTCTGTTTGAGTCTAGTGTGAGTCTGTTTGAGTCTAGTGTGAGTGTGTGTCTGAGTCTAGTTTGAGTGTCTGTTTGAGCCTAGAGTAAGTGTGTGTCTGTTTAGTGTGTGTGTGTGTGTTTAAGTCTAGTGTGAGTGTCTGTTTGAGTCTAGTGTGAGTGTGTGTTTGAGTCTAGCGTTAGTGCGTGTCTGTTTGGTGTGAGTGTCTGTTTTGAGTCTTGTGTGCATGTCTGTGTAGTGTGAGTGTGTGTTTGAGTCTAGCGTTAGTGCATGTCTGTTTGGTGTGAGTGTCTGTTTTGAGTCTTGTGTGCGTGTCTGTGTAGTGTGAGTGTCTGTTTGAGTCTAGTGTGAGTGTCTGAGTCTAGTGTGAGTGTGTGTCTGAGTCTAGTATGAGTGTCAGTTTGAGTCTGGTGTGTGTGTCTGTTTAAGTCTAGTGTGAGTGTCTGTCTGAGTCTAGATTGAGTGTCTGTTTGAGTCTAGTGTGAGTGTCTGTTTGAGTCTAGTGTGAGTGTGTGTCTGTCTAGTGTGAGTGTCAGTTTGAGTCTGGTGTGTGTGTGTGTTTAAGTCTAGTGTGAGTGTCTGTTTGAGTCTAGTATGAGTGTCTGTTTGATTTGTTTGTTTGTTTGTTGTTTAACGCCGCACTCAGCAATATTCCAGCTATATGACGGCGGTCTGTAAAATAATCGAGTCTGGACCAGACAATCCAGTGATCGACATCATGAGCATCGATCCACGCAATTGGGATCGATGACATGTATCAACCAAGTCAGCGAGCCTGACCACCCGATCCCGTTAGTCGCCTTTTACGACAAGCATAGTCGCCTTTCACAGCAAGCATGGGTTGCTGAAGACCTATTCTATCCCAGTGTCTGTTTGAGCCTAGACTGATTGAGTCTAGTGTGAGTGTGTGTCTGTCTAGTGTGAGTGTCTGTTTGAGTCTAGTGTGAGTGTGTCTCTGAGTCTAGTTTGAGTGTCTGTTTGAGCTTAGAGTGTGTGTCTGTTTAGTGTGAGTGTCTGTTTTGAGTCTAGTGTGAGTGTCTGTTTGAGTCTAGTGTTAGTGGGTGTCTGTGTAGTGTGAGTGTCTGTTTGAGTCTGGTGTGTGTGTCTGTTTAAGTCTAGTGTGAGTGTCTGTTTGAGTCTGGTGTGTGTGTCTGTTTAAGTCTAGTGTGAGTGTGTGTCTGTCTAGTGTGAGTGTGTGTTTGAGTCTAGTGTGAGTGTGATTTTGATTTGACTATGCATAGAGTTGTTAGTCCAGCCAAAATGTAACTCCATAATACCAGCCTAGTTCGGCAAGGGTGGAAACTGGACTTTTATAGTCAGTTAACTCCCTTGCCTCGGGAAGATGCTGCATTGGAACATATGAAGACATCAAGAGGTAACAGCCTTAACAGTCTTCTACATTCTACAAACCCATGGAAGATGATACGAGAGCCAGAACGTGTGGTCCAGCATTAAACACACTCACTGAGCAGGCCATTACAGTGTCCAAACCATTTCCACATTGAATGAAAAGTCTAATGGTGATTAAGCACAAGTAATTCTCAGTGTAATCATCAATTGGTCGTGTAATACAAACTCATTCATCTCTGCGTGGCTCAACATGCTGGTATCTCAAATAGGTTTCATGGCGGACTGTTTGCAGAATAGTGTTAAACATTTCAGCCTTAAATTGCAGCATCAGACATTAGCACTAGTCCTGTAGTTCTTGCCAAACTGCCCAATAGTTAAGGTATCATAAGGACTTATAGAAATTTGCCATTTTTAATTATTGCCATTATAAGGACTAGTGGACTGAAACAATTAGTTTCTGACGCTGCATTGGTCGCATATTCTTTCCAGGAATCTGCATGTGGGTTCTTCACCGAAGACTGGATAAGATTCTGTACATTGTGTAATAAAGACCATTATCTTAAGGTCACTTCCATAGTGATAAAGGTCAACACAAGATATTTCACCATCTAAACAACAAATAATTATTTGCCATTTATAAGGGTTTTGCTATTGTTATCATTATAAGGACAAATGGACTAAACATGTTAGTTTCTACTGCTGGAATCCCAATGTAAAGGCAGGGTACACAGATAACCTGATACTTGGCATGCCTACCAGGTATATCAATCATTCTCCATGTTCTATCACACAACTGCAGTTTCTTTGTTTGGAGTATTTGACACCCCACTCAAAATTCCAGCTCTATGATGACTGGCTTGATATAATCAAGGCCAGACCACATTGACTTAATGAGCAACATCCCACACTACGTCAGATTGTAAGATGACACGCAATCAACAATGTCCCCAGTCTCATCACCTGATCCATTTGGTTGTCTCGTATGACAGCATAGGTTACTAGGGACCAATCCCAACAACGGAAACACAACTATGAATAAATGAGTCACATTGCATTACAGTATTTGTGGAGATCATCCTAACCTAAAATGATGCTGGTCATTTATCAACCTTGTTGTTTTCCTTAATAAACCAAAATAATAATCCGGATGAACCTTTAAGATTCATATCTTCAACAAGCAGATCCTAGTATAGCTAAGGGAAGCAACCCAAGGTGACATAATGTGAAATAAACTGCTGGGTCACCATTTCAAAGATTATGGGCCACTTTACCTATTATGTCTACTTGACCTCAGTATTCACAGCCATCAGCCAACACAAGGCTCTGGAAAAGGAAATTTATCAAGCTCTGGGCATTCTAGACAAGACTTATTTCCGGAGCAATCAAGGCTGGACGTAAACGGCAACCAAAAAGATTGGTGGGTCAGGTTTGGTGACTTGACTGGCTTCATGTCATCTGTGTCTATTACATGGATCTATGCTCATGACGTCAATCACTGGATTATTTCCTGACCACCACCATATTGCTAGAACATTGCTGAGTGTGGAGCCAAACAACAAAGAAACTATAATCATCAGTTTACTGCTATCAACATAACTAACTCAATTACCGGGAAGAATTATTGTCCAAGCAGCCATTATTGCCTCGGAATAGTAATAAATAATTTAGACCAAGACATAAATAACATCTACCTTTCTTTTGCTTCTAATTTAATTTCAATGCAAACAGTAAACACATTTTCAAAGTGTCAAATTCTTAACATGACCCTGATGAAATATTCTGCAATGTATCAAAAACATATCAATTATTCACTAAATGTATTGTTGAAGCTTCTGTCGGTCAGAGGAATCTAATCATGCAATGTCAAGCAATTTGAATTATTAACAGTCACCATTACAATTACGCATGGAAAACACATCCAACAATCGCAAACATTCTACAAACTCCTCCTTGAACACAACTAACCTTTCTCATTACAAGAACGCATCAAGAATATCACAAGAACACAAAACGTATTGGTTAAAATCATTGGTTACAATAAATACACCGGCACATAAAATGTAATTGCCAAGGGAACGTGAATGACACTTAAACATCTCCAGTGATGATGTGTAGTTTAAGCATTATTTGTTCCCCCCATGGCTAAGAGATCTATTATACCAGCCTCTGCCAGCCAATCAATAAAGTATTTAATTCATTCTCCCTCTTATCTATGCCTCTAGGAAATTCCTAACTTCAGACTTCTTCCAACCATTATCTAATGAAATGTGGCCCAAGATCCACAGGAAACTGGACGAGCGACAGAGCTCCAGATAAGCTTTTGGTGTTGTGGGTATTTTACCTATGCATTTTAAAATCATTGGGTATCAGTAATTCTATATGCGTATTCAAATTTCTGTAACCCACTAGTTTTTACACATGTGGGTATTTAAGTTAAATATTTAGTAACACTATTCATCTAGCCCCTGCAAACTGGTGTCGTGTGGGTTCGAGAGCTTTATAGGACTCAAAAACACCATGATACTTCCACATGAAAGTGTGATAGCAAATGATCATGATGTAACTGTCATCGTGGAGTTTGGCAAGGTTGACGGAATGCCCGTTTATAATTTCAAAATAAGTTGCTGATTTGCTAATCAAATACACAGGGTTACTTTACAATATTTTGATGATACACACAAGTATTATTTTGGTAGCGTATCTGTAACGTTGGATGCGTATTTGATACGCTTGGATTTTACGCAGCTTATCTGGAGCTCTGAAGGGATGAGGAGGAAGATGTGAAGAAAAGTGGGCACAAAGTTTCAGCGTCAGAGTGGGTCACAGTTTTCCCTTTTTTGTTGACATCCTTTAAACATGTGGAAAGTGAAATGTTCTTGAGGAACATCTTTGTACCCAAATGTCATAAACTAGCCATTGATCGAAGAATAAACAAAACTCCAATCTCTAGACAATTTGGATAGACCCCATGAGTCATTACTGAAGATAAGAAAACATTTTGTATTCCAGTTTTCGGATATAAATTCAAATATTCTCATTTCAAGAACAAATACATAGTAAAGCATGAATATTTATTCATTTAGAACATCCATTTTCAGGACTGAATATTATCTAGCACTGGCATAACTGTCTTCATTTGTTTGACCAGAATGCAAGATCTCATAATCCATATCTATGCAACAGTTTCCATGCAAATCCAGACAATCGTGACAAATCAAAGGCTTGGAGCAATTCCAGAACTATTAACCTCTCCAAGTGAGGCTGACACTCTGAGTGAAATCCTGGTGTGAACAGATGTTTTATGCCCAGTGGAATGTCCAGACTGAAGGAGCCACACAGGCACTAATCTCCAGTCTCAGACTATCAGGGACACTGGAACCAAGGTATTGGTCTCTGTGGACTTGTGGGATATTTCAGAGTAAATTGTGAAAACTCTCCTCAAGAACAAGCAGTTATTTCTGGTCTACTTTGTGCCACGTTAAGCTCGAATGTCAAAATATGCTCTGACACTAAGGTGCGAGTTTGTGAGTGTTGCAACTTGGAGCTGGATCAATACTTAAGGAGTCTGCTGACTTCTGATAAGACTTCAAGAACTAGGTTATCCAAAGGTCAATATGTCCCTTAACTCTTTCACATAAGGACTGAAAGCGACATTCCGGAACTGTTTGTTTGTTTGTTTGCTCATTAACGCCGCAATCAGCAATATTCCAGCTATATGAAGGCGGTCTGTAAATAATCGAGTATGGACCAGACAATCCAGTCATTGACATCAAGAGCATTGATCCACACAATTGGGACACGACATGCATCAAGCAAGTCAGCGAGCTTGACCACCCGACAAGCACAGTCGCCTTTGATGGCAAGCTTGGGTAGCTGAAGACCGATTCTACCCCGGATCTTCATGGGTATTCAGGAACTGTAGTGATCATATGGGGTCTGCTAAAATGATTCCTCCTCGTGTCTTGTATAATGGTATCAACAAAAGCACATACAAAGTTTTATTATTCTCATATGTTCTTATACAAATGTCCTTCATATGCAGCACTACAAGTTGAATTGAAGATATTTTCAAATCTGTTAACATTGGATCATAGAGCCAGAAACAAACAGAATAGCTCAAGAAACATGACTAGATCAGTGATGAGTGAGTGAATCTCAACTAATGGTTGATAGCATGAGCACCGGTCCTATGTATGAAAACAAAAAGTCACACATTGTAATCTTTAAATACTCATATTGTTGGCTGTATGACATGCATTGGAACACAGGGGTACCTATTCTACCCAGAACTTCCCCTAGATCATTGGTATTGTGGCATATTCTTTCCAGGAATCTGCACGCTGGCTCTTCACAGAAGACTGGATAAGACTCTGTACGTTATGTAAAAAAGACCATTACCTCGAAGGTCACTTCCATATTGATCAAGGTCAACACAAAATATTTCGCCATCTAAACAACAAATAATTATTTTCTCAAGCAAACTGTAACCACCCACAAATAACCATCATCAAAAGTTTTGAAACAAACTTTCTTGCACGTTCAGCATTAAAGAACATTAAAATAAAATGCTCAGTTAAAGAGATCTCCATTCACTTCTGAGAATCAATACCTCAAGGTTAAACAAGATCGATGTAATCTCAGTAGTTTCCCAGTAGTCAGCTGTGTCCAGCTTCCACAACCAGTGTGATCACTCCATGAGGGACTGAGACTTCATCCTAACACTGTCCACCTGACTGGTTAGTTGAGTGGCAAATTGTCTCCTACACATCCCAGCTCTTGTCCTGGAGGCAGACATTGTCATCAATGTAATGACCCGGGATGATACTTTCTACTGGCTTTCAACAACATCCAGAGGATGGGAATAGATCCTTGCTGAAGCCAGTAACTAAATATTGAGAGCCTGATGCTGAGGGAAATTACTCAAAATCAGTATGACATTTGAAATTGAGGTTCCTAATATTTGTTTGTTGTTTGTCTCAGCATTAAAAACTAATGCCTCATGTTAGAGCTGAGCAATAGTTTGTAGATTGTGCATTATTTCTAACAATCCTACACATTTGAACAGCATTTGAAAGTTGGTAGGTGATACTGTAATAAGAGTGAATGAGCGAGTGAGCCACTTTGAACAGTATTGCAGAAATATCAAGGCGTGTCAGCTTAATGAGGGAGAAGAGCCCAAAGTGATGCCCCTCATTCATTTACCACTTTGGTAACTCCCAGGTGCGAGCACAAGCATGGTGCTGACAACCTTGAAACATAATTGGGGGGAACCAGGACTCACAGGTTTCTGGGATGCCCAAGGGATGCAACTCTGCACAGAATTGCAGTGGCTTTGACAACTGGGCCACCCTTGCCCTAGTGTAATAAGAACAGGTTATTTACACCTATGTATATCTATATCAGTTATTTTACAGCAATTTAAATTCTTGTCACTAACGCAAGACAAATAATTAGATTTGGTGTAAAGTATTTTAACATGCAGATTGCATTTCCTGAAACTTGCTCAAACACTAATACATAACTTGAAATCTTTCAGAAATATAAGAAAATCAACACTTTCAGATGGAAATATGAATAATTCAGCAGGTGTTAATAATTATGCTGCAAATTGTGTTTCAAAATCATGCAGCAAGCATTATGATGATGACATTTTTCTTCTTGATAATTCATTGTCCGATGATTATGCAATCAACCATGTAATCATCGAATGTGCTTATTATGATTCAGCAATGTGCTTCATGAATCAGAAATGTGCTTTATGACTGAGTAATGTGCTTCATGATAATGTAATGTGCTTTAAGACTGAGTAATGTGCTTTATGACTGAGTAATGTGCTTTAAGCCTAATTAACATGCTTTATGATAATGTAATGTGCTTTATGACTGAGTAATGTGCCTATGACTGAGTAATGTGCTTTATGATAATGTAATGTGCTTTATGACTGACTAATGTGCTGTGTGATAATGTAATGTGCTTTATGACTGAGTTATGTGCTTTATGAAAATGAATGAGCAATGTGCTTTGTGATAACGTAACAAGAGTAATGATCATGCAAAGTGCATACGTCATTTCATCATCTGATGTCCAAGAATAACTAGCAACTTATCTTTCACAGAAAATAGCAGCTCCTTTAGAAATAATGAAACATCCAAGCAGCATTTCACCTTTCACGTCCAATTAATCTTCAGTTTTTACCAGATCCTTATCAAATATGACAGATTCCCGCTGAAGAGGGTGAGAAAACGTGTGACCCTTACATCAATCAAACGCCAGGACCGAGTAGAATTAAACCAATTTCGGGCCAAATTATCTGAAATTTCTTATTTTGGGTTAACCTTTACATTTTTATTGACATTTTTGTCTAATACATGACTGGGACAATCATACAAACCTAACATTGTGCCAAAGACCAGTAATCTCAACAACATGTCTTGACAGTGCCAAGGCCACTTTTGAGTAGTCATCCATTTCAGCAAAATAGCTCCAGAACTCTGAATATTCGCAGATCCAAAAACCTTATTTTTTAAAACTTTTCAACAAGTACATCTACAAAAAAAAGTCCTGAAGACATTGTCTAGTTTGTTCATAAGGCAATGGTGTGGCCTAGAGATAAAAGTGTTCGCTAAACATGCCGAAGGCTCAGTTTCAATTCCACACAAGGGTACAATGAGAAAAGCTGTTTCCGGTGACCCCAAAAGTGACAATGATGGAGTATTGCCAAAGCAGTGTACAATCCAACTCGCTCATTTACTTTGTTCACAATGACATGACACTCCCGACACTCAACTGTGACAGCAGCATCGATAACTTAATGTACAAACTTCAAAGACCTTTGAAAGTTCCAGTCATTAAACTGTCAGCGAAGATTCCCCAAAACAACAGAGATGTAAAAGGATAACAAAATCGCTGAATAATTCAACATTATTGTAAAACATACAAAGATATCAAGATCCATATATCCTTCCATGCAACTGAGTAAGTATTGATGCCTCTAAGCTCAGCAAAAGCAAGTCTCAAACAACTCCAATGTTAACCGCTCCAGCATCAAAATCAATATTTTTTCTCCCAGCCTAACCTGTGATGTAGAAGTTTGTAGAACACAGAGAAACAAATGGACTGCGATATCCGTACACGAAAAAATCAACTTCTACTTAACTAGCCATCAGCACACACAGACACTAATATGGAACACTATCATCCTGCTGGCAATAACCTTCAACACTGTTGGTGGACATGACTGCAAATGGAAACTAAATCATGCGGTTCATGGGAGGCAGGCTCTTGCTGTTGGTTGGGATGTTTTGTATCAATGTTTTGGTAATCGCCATTTCAGGCAAGTAGTAAGAAAGTTGTATCCTAGCATGAAGGGTATGTTTGACTCATGGCAGGGTCTAATTCCATGTTTGATTAAATAAATGAGACGGCATCCCGTGAGCGGATTGCTTGCTTCTTCATCTGATGCTTGAGTCTATACACGTTCAATGGTAACATGCTAAACGCTTTCATTGCACTTTTAATCGAAACGCCCCACCACGATCATTGTGCTTCAACTGATAGTTGGTTGGTTTTATGCCGCTTTTAGCAATATTCCAGCAATATCACGGCGGGGAACACCAGAAATGGGCTTCACACATTGTACCCATGTCGGGATTCGAACCCAGGTCTTCTGCGTGACGAGCGAACGCTTTACCCACTTGGCAACCCGACCGCCCCTCAACTGATAGGAGCTTACATGATAGTGAATGTGAGCGATCAAAATTTGGTATTATGAAATGTTGAGACCAGCGTTTCAGTCATGTAGGGAAGACGTGAAAAGCATGTTGCAGACACTGAAATAAAAATATAAAAAAAAATGCCAGGAAGCCATCAACACCCAAAGACCTTAGAAGCTGCAGGTCCTGACTAAACACTTTGGGTCGTCACCAAAATACTTAACTGAAATGATTCTGCAGCACAATGTGTCACATTGATTGTGTTGGGTATTGATGAAAACAACATTTGCATAAACAAGGTCCTGCTTTCAAGAATTCAAACCTCTTGGTTGTTAAACTGTTCAACTGGGTGAAGGTTACAACAACGATTCAACCTGATATTAAATTTCTTTATTTTCCCTTTGTGTTTGAAATAAAAGCATTGCCAGGCTGCCATCAGGACCCACAGACTTTAGAGTGAGTGAGTGAGTTGGGTTTTACGCCACTTTTAACAGTATTGCAGTTATATCACGGCGTGTCAGCTTAATGTGGGAGGAAAGCCTGAAGTGATGCAGGTCTCAGACGTTTACCACTTCGGTGAAACCCATGGGCACGGGTATGGTGCAGACAAACCTAGAAAAAAAATCGGGGCGAACCGGGATTCGAACCCACAATCATAGGTTTCTGGCGTGCCCAAGGACGCAACTCTGCACAGCGAATCGCGGCACCTTAAACGACTGGGCTACCCGTGCCCCCTCACAGACTTTAGAAGCTGAGGCCCTGACTAGACACTTCTGGTCCACACTTAAAAAACTACAGTTTACTGTGACAAATACATCAACACATAAAGTTACTGCAGGCCATTAGGACCCTTACAAATTTGAAACATCAGCAGAGCTCCAGATAAGCTGCGTATCTGCGTAAAATCTGCATCAGAGATGCAGAAATACGCAGTAAAATAAAATACAAGCATATCAAATATGCAACGAATATTACCCATACACTACAAAAATAAAACTTGTGCGTATCATCAAAATATTGTGAAGTAACCCTGCGTATTCGATTAGCAAATCAGCAACTTATTTTGAAATTATAAACGGGCATTCCGTCAACTTTGCCAAACTTCACGATGACAGTTACATCATGATCATTTGCCATCACACTTTCTTGTGGAAGTATCACGGTATTTTTGAGTCCTATAAAGCTCTCGAACCTACAAGACACCAGTTTGCAGGGACTAGATGAATAGTTTTTTTAGATATTTAACTTAAATACCCACATGTGTAAAAACTAGTGGGTAACGGAAATGTGAATACCCAGATATAATTACTGATACCCAATGATTTTAAAATGCATGGGTAAAATACCAACAACACCAAAAGCTTATCTGGAGCTCTGCATCAGGCCATCACAAGATCTATTTGCCACCATTTGCCATTATCACACACATTTTCTAAGAACATGGCTGCAAGATAGACAAGATGTCATTATGGAATGCAATGACATCATCAAATAATAAATGACATCACATACTTCTGACAGATAAACCCCTTGATAAGCACGATACAAAGAAAAATCAACAAAAAGCAAAATTTTGGCGACAAATATTTATGAAAAGGCATTTGAACATGATTAAAGGCAATACAAAATTACTAGATTTTCAACCCTACTCGTCTCATAACCAAACACCAGCCTCACATCATCATATTGGAAGTTCAAATATATTCATCTTATTTCACACTTTCAAATACTCCTACAAAAACAAACACCAACATCAGAACATGATAAAAATGATAACTGATATCAAATATCAATTTATGCAAACAAGTCACAATGCAGTCATTATATGTCACAAGCATGACTGAACATGCTGAAGAACTTCCCTACATGGACGTCTGGTGGACGTGACAGACACTTCATCAAGACACGTGACAGTTTGATATTTCACCCACACAGAGTGTTGCTGATTCATGTGACCTTCAACTTGGACCAAAATACTTCACTGAAGCAACTCTGCATCACAAAGTTTTATGCCACGATTGTGTTGGGTATTGATAAGGCAACATTTGCATAAACAAGACCATGTTTTCAAGGAATTCAAACGAGCTGTGAATGCCATACCCTTTGGCTTGTCAAACTGGTTACAAAAACGATTCCCTTTGATATCGGTACGCTATCTATTAAAAATATCAACATGAAATGATGTTATCAATCACTTTCTGATACAATCAATGGGCTTATTGAAGATTTGGGTAATTTCTGTTGTTGACCAAACAAAGTCTTTTGATGCTAAATATGCAGCTAGTTCCGTATAAATATCTGAATTGTATTGATATTTGTGCTGATTTGGTCAATAGTTGAACTATAAAGGCTATTACCCGCCCTTATCATTAATGACCTAACTGTTACATTCCTCATAACCGTTGTCCCAAGCCCAGGACTTACCTGCAAATTTAAACAAAGCCCATGGCAGGCTAACTAGCAAAATATATTTTCCTTCAAAATTGAGAATCAATCCTTATGTCCTTCATTTCAGAGGCACTTCACAATGGGGTAATGTAAAACTAATCATTGAAGGCGGAAAAAACCTGCTCTCAGCGAGAAACAAGTCAAAGACCCGCAATTACAACTAACCTAGGGCAGAGAATGGGAACACCTACACAATGCCGGTAATCATTAAAGCTCCACATGTTGTACCCGAATCGTTGATGGACAAATGATCTGAACTACAAATGTTGGTGAACTGATTTTTTTTCAACTTAAATTGTTGGTACCCTAAAAATCGCTAGATGCCCAAAGTAATGGTACCCTACTTGTGGCCTCATTGTATGCTTCTACTTGTGGGTACCCTACTTGAGGCCTCATTGTATGCTTCTACTTGAGGGTACCCTACTTGTGGTCTCATTGTATGCTTCTACTTGAGGGTACCCTACTTGTGGTCTCATTGTATGCTTCTACTTGTGGCCTAACTGTACACTCCCACTTGTGGGTACCCTACTTGTGGCCTAACTGTGCACTCCCACTTGTGGGTACCCTACTTGTGGTCTAATTGTAAACTCCCACTTGTGGGTACCCTACTTGTGGCCTAACTGTACACTCCCACTTGTTGGTACCCTACTTGTGGCCTAACTGTGCACTCCCACTTGTGGGTACCCTACTTGTGGCCTAACTGTACGCTCCTACTTTATGGGTACCCTACTTGTGGCCTAACTGTACTCTACCACTTGTGGGTACCCTACTTGTGGCCTAACTGTACACTCCCCCTTATGGGTACCCTACTTGTGGCCTAACTGTACGCTCCCACTTGTGGGTACCCTACTTGTGGCCTAACTGTACGCTCCCACTTGAGGGTACCCTACTTGTGGCCTAACTGTGCACTCCCACTTGTGGGTACCCTACTTGTGGCCTAACTGTACGCTCCCACTTGAGGGTACCCTACTTGTGGTCTCATTGTATGCTTCTACTTGTGGCCTAACTGTACACTCCCACTTGTGGGTACCCTACTTGTGGCCTAACTGTGCACTCCCACTTGTGGGTACCCTACTTGTGGCCTAACTGTACGCTCCCACTTGAGGGTACCCTACTTGTGGTCTCATTGTATGCTTCTACTTGTGGCCTAACTGTACGCTCCCACTTGTGGGTACCCTACTTGTGGCCTAACTGTACACTCCCACTAGTGGGTACCCTACTTGTGGCCTAACTGTACACTCCCACTAGTGGGTACCCTACTTGTGGCCTAACTGTACGCTCCGTCTTGTGGGTACCCTACTTGTGGCCTAACTGTACACTCCCTCTTGTGGGTACCCTACTTGTGACCTAACTGTACACTCCTACTTTATGGGTACCCTACTTGTGGCCTAACTGTACACTCCCACTAGTGGCTACCCTACTTGTGGCCTAACAGTGCACTCCCACTTGTGGCTACCCTACTTGTGGCCTAACTGTACACTCCTACTTGTGGGTACCCTACTTGTGGCCTAACAGTGCACTCCCACTTGTGGGTACCCTACTTGTGGCCTAACTGTACGCTCCGTCTTGTGGGTACCCTACTTGTGGCCTAACTGTACACTCCCTCTTGTGGGTACCCTACTTGTGGCCTAACTGTACACTCCCACTTTTGGGTACCCTACTTGTGGCCTAACAGTGCACTCCCACTTGTGGGTACCCTACTTGTGGCCTAACTGTACGCTCCGTCTTGTGGGTACCCTACTTGTGGCCTAACTGTACACTCCCTCTTGTGGGTACCCTACTTGTGGCCTAATTGTAAACTCCCACTTGTGGGTACCCTACTTGTGACCTAACTGTACACTCCTACTTTATGGGTACCCTACTTGTGGCCTAACTGTACGCTCCCACTTGTGGGTACCCTACTTGTGGCCTAACTGTACACTTCTACTTGTGGGTACCCTACTTGTGGCCTAACTGTACACTTCTACTTGTGGGTACCCTACTTGTGGCCTAACTGTACACTCCCACTCGTGGGTACCCTACTTGTGGCCTAACTGTACACTTCTACTTGTGGGTACCCTACTTGTGGCCTAACTGTACGCTCCCACTTGTGGGTACCCTACTTGTGGCCTAACTGTACACTCCCACTTGTGGGTACCCTACTTGTGGCCTAACTGTACACTTCTACTTGTGGGTACCCTACTTGTGGCCTAACAGTGCACTCCCACTAGTGGCTACCCTACTTGTGGCCTAACAGTGCACTCCCACTTGTGGCTACCCTACTTGTGGCCTAACTGTACACTCCTACTTGTGGGTACCCTACTTGTGGCCTAACAGTGCACTCCCACTTGTGGGTACCCTACTTGTGGCCTAACTGTACGCTCCGTCTTGTGGGTACCCTACTTGTGGCCTAACTGTACACTCCCTCTTGTGGGTACCCTACTTGTGGCCTAACTGTACACTCCCACTTGTGGGTACCCTACTTGTGGCCTAACTGTACACTCCCACTAGTGGCTACCCTACTTGTGACCTAACTGTACGCTCCTACTTTATGGGTACCCTACAATGGCCTAACTGTACACTCCCACTTGTGGGTACCCTACTTGTGGCCTAACTGTACACTCCCACTTGTGGGTACCCTACTTGTGGCCTAACTGTACACTCCCACTTGTGGGTACCCTACTTGTGGCCTAACTGTACACTCCCACTTGTGGGTACCCTACTTGTGGCCTAACTGTACACTCCCACTTGAGGGTACCCTACTTGTGGCCTAACTGTACACTCCCACTTGTGGGTACCCTACATGTGGCCTAACTGTGCACTCCCTCTTGTGGGTACCCTACTTGTGGTCTAATTGTAAACTCCCACTTGTGGGTACCCTACTTGTGGCCTAACTGTACACTCCCACTTGTGGGTACCCTACTTGTGGCCTAACTGTACACTCCCACTTGTGGGTACCCTACTTGTGGCCTAACTGTGCACTCCCTCTTGTGGGTACCCTACTTGTGGTCTAATTGTAAACTCCCACTTGTGGGTACCCTACTTGTGGCCTAACTGTACACTCCCACTTGTGGGTACCCTACTTGTGGCCTAACTGTACACTTCTACTTGTGGGTACCCTACTTGTGGCCTAACTGTACACTTCTACTTGTGGGTACCCTACTTGTGGCCTAACTGTACACTTCTACTTGTGGCTACCCTACTTGTGGCCTAACTGTACACTTCTACTCGTGGGTACCCTACTTGTGGCCTAACTGTGCACTCCCACTTGTGGGTACCCTACTTGTGGCCTAACTGTACACTTCTACTCGTGGGTACCCTACTTGTGGCCTAACTGTACACTCCCACTTGTTGGTACCCTACTTGTGGCCTAACAGTACACTACCACCTGCGGGTACCCTACTTGTGGCCTAACTGTACGCTCCCACATGCAGGTACCCTACTTGTGGCCTAACAGTACACTACCACCTGCGGGTACCCTACTTGTGGCCTAACAGTACACTACCACTTGTGGGTACCCTACTTGTGGCCTAACTGTACACTCCCACTTGTGGGTCCCCTACTTGCTATGGCCTTGCACATCCCAGCTGCTGCTTCCATCAACCTACCATGGACTACACAGCACTACATAATTCAGTGATCCAAGTCATCAACACCGTCACACCACTTACACCACAATACTTGATCAATGGTTACATCACTACAGGGTGCTAACTTGATAGAAGTTTCCATTAGAAGGATGTCTCTACGACTAACCTCAACATCTTAAGATGACCACATTGTCCTCACGCTGTCTGTCGGTGCTACATCCATAATTCCATCAGGTATTTATCCAGGATTATAAACTAAGTGCCAGCAAGAGCAAATACCTAAATGAAATACCAGGTCCCAGGACACTACTGTGGTGGTCGGAGTTGATGGGCAGCATAACATAGGATAGAATTGATGTGTCAAATGCTGATAAATGACATGTAACTCTATCTGTGAACTGTTTCTTGTACATGCACAAACAACACATTCATGTTAATAGTCATGCGACGTGAGAGTTATCAATGATCCCAACACTCACCTTCGTAAGTACGGATCTTCTTTCTGCGTTTGGTAGGTGTGGGTTTCATGTTGGTGTTGTACAGGTTGTCGAGCACCTCCTGGTGGTGTCGCAACACCCTAGCGGTCTCACTCCAGTTCTCCTGCTCGGACTCCCATGTGTCGCATCTTCAACAAACAAAACAGCTTTTCAACCTCGGCAATAAAATAATGATGTTATTCAGGAGATAAACATATTATGTTTTCTTTGTCATACTCCTTGAGCCGATTGGGTTACCTGTAGGTACCTGCATAGTTGAATTTAGAAACAAATATGGGGCGGTCGGGTAGCCTAGTGGTTAAAGCGTTCGCTCGTCACGTCGAAGACCCGGGTTCGATTCCCGACATGGGTACAATGTGTGAAGCCCATTTCTGGTGTCCCCCGCCGTGATATTGCTGGAATATTGCTAAAAGTGATGTAAAACCATACTCACTCACTCACAAGAACCAAATACGCAACCGCAGGTTTCAAATGTGACATTTAGCACCAAATATACAGATTGATACAAGGAGCTATGTTCCATGTCTTTGAGGTATGATGACTTGCAATCAGTCCCAGGTGAGGTGAAGGGAAACGGGGTTTACCATTGCATGTGTGTGTGTGTGTGTGTGTGTGTGTGTGTGTGTGTGTGTGTGTGGTGTGTGTGTGTGTGTGTGTGTGTGGTGTGTGTGGTGTGTGTGTGTGTGTAAGGTGTGTGTGTGTGTGTGTGTGTGTGTGTGTGTGTGTGTGTGTGTGTGGCTGCTTGTACTAGTCCGGACTAATGCTGATTTTATAGTACTTGCCCACTGAGATACCATGCCACAGTCTAACAAGAATATCCCACTCAGACACAGTATACTGACTCCGAGCCCACCAGCCCTTCTATTAGCCCCTTAATGCAGAGTGCCATGCAGACAAGGTAACAACCTCTTTTAACCTCATTTGCTATCACCCGCCCGAGGTTCAAACTCCCGACCTTCCGCAACCGCGCTAACACTCTACCACTAGACCACAGTGGTCCAATCAGTCCCCAAGTCTGACCTCCCGATCCACTTAGCACTGGCTACTGGGAATCAACTCTACCCCAAATTCACCATGGACATTTTGCTATTTAATTTTCTACATCTTTTAATTTTTAATTTTAGAAATTAATACTGCATCACAATTTTTCTAATACAGATTTTTATATAGATATCAGAACATTGATGCTCAGTTGGCAAGTTGCCATGAAAACCATATTAATAAGGCTAAATTTGTTCGACATGTCATGCTGATTCTCTGTACTTATTCATGTTAATTGAACTTATTTTTTGAGAGAATCTTCAAGTTGTGTTAACTTGAAATTGGTCTTGTGAAATACACGAAACTCTTCATATATAACCAATGATGAAAGAAGAGCCATTCCACCTTGAAAGTGGGTGTCATAACTATGCAACATCAGCAGTGTTGACCCTTGTAAATGTAAGCTAGACTTATCACTGTTGTCATGGTCATAGCACACTATACTAGTTTCTGTCAACAGCAAATGTCACTGACAAGATTAACTCAATACATTACAACCAAGGCCATAGCAACCCACACATATCTATAGCAGCAACTGCCCACACACCTGATAATGCCAGATGTCCACAGAAGTCAGACCTCCATCTGAGTACTAGCAATGCGATATACTGAGTACGTTGAAGGCCTATAGTCATGTCGACCTGTGAAAACCCGGGTGAGAATAGGTCTACAGCAACCCATGCTTGTCGTAAAAGGGACTAACAGAATCGGGTGGTCAGGTTCGCTGACCTGGTTGATGCATGCCATCGTATCCCAATTGTGTGGATTGATGCTCATGATGTCAATCAATGGATAGTCTGGTCCAGATTCAATTATTTACAGACCGCTGTCATATAGCTGGAATATTGCTGAGTGTGGCATTAAACAACAAACAAACAAACAAACAAACAAATTTATGTCATAATCAGTTGGTCCCCTTTGCTCATGCTACTCAATGTCTGGATGCAAAATTAATCTGAACCTCCGCCGCATCATACCAACAGTTGCTTCCCTGCCTCTCTCTCTCG
The DNA here is from genome assembly GCF_022045235.1 of Haliotis cracherodii. Classification (NCBI taxonomy): domain Eukaryota; kingdom Metazoa; phylum Mollusca; class Gastropoda; order Lepetellida; family Haliotidae; genus Haliotis; species Haliotis cracherodii. The sequence continues at coordinate 9,215,092 of NW_027266343.1, forward strand.
GCATTATGGGTCTGAAACAAGAACTGGTCGGCTCGGAGTCAGTATACTGTGTCTGAACAGGGTATTCATGTTACACTGCGGCATTGTGTCTCAGTGGGTTGCATCCCTGCCATGAAGCAATTTTGAAAGATTAAGTCTGAGGTGAGTAAGCGTAATTACCATATTCACCGTATTAAGAGCCCTGCTCCAATAAACGCTTCCTGGCCAACTTCTAGATAAACCTGTAGGTAATCTGTTTTAGCACCAACTTCTAAGGTCAAAACTTACATGACAGTCTTTTTCTCATGGATAGTACTGATTTGTTTACAGAAAAAAAAGGGCACAGAAGGGGAAAATAACTGCCTAGTAACTATTTTATTTATATTTTTCTTATTCAGTTTCAGCAACATTTGAACTATGAATAGTTTACATCTTTTGCCGAATATAGCACTTGTTTGTTGTTTAACCTTAACTCAACAGTACATCAGCCATATGACAGCAGCATGGACCATAAGCAAGTCAGGACCAGTGATTGATAATATGAGCAACAAATAATGCCACTGGGGCACGTTCACACCTTATCAACCAAGCCACGGAGTCTGACCACCAGCTGTTTCAAGTCTCCCCCTTAAGACCAGCAGAAATATTGGAATCCCCAAGCTTTTGGCAATATGCCAGCCATATTCTTAGCGGATATTATAGCTAAAATGGATAGAATTATCATTAAACTGCCCGCACGTTATCAGAAATGAGCTGGCCACTGTGACGTGATAATGCCCTCTTATTGCTTGACAACGGGCCAATATCAAGCCAGTTGTTAGGTGACATCATAGGGTAGAGAAAGTGACGTCACGTATTATAGTGATGTCATCTGGTTTAATCTATGACGTTTCCATATTTGTAAAATGTGGTCAGTGACATTCGTGTTGATTGCAGTAAATGTTTCAAAACCGATGTTGTTTCTTTGTATTTGATAACAAATTCCATCAATTTTAGCTATAATAACGATAACGCTCTTTTTCAGGGCATTATCATTTGCAGAAGCCCTCGGTCTTTTCGGTTAATGAAAGACCTCGGGCTTCTGCAAATGATAATGCCCTGAAAAAGAGCGTTACCCTTATACACTGTACTAGAGAATGGGCTTCCCACATTTCACCCATGTAGGGACTGAAACCTGGGCTGTGTGGCATAACAAACTGAAACATTAGCCACTTGGCTACCCTATAATGAGAGAAAGCAAACTTTAGAGTTGTTCAACACCATCTCTCCAGATTTTCACACATATGTTCCCCACCCCTGGCAACGTTCCATAGTTCCCCCTAAGCACATCATGGTGATGCAGAAACTCAATTATGTCTGCTTTGAGGTTTCCTTCACAAGGAAAGTAATCCTATTTGGTGTCCTTCTTTTCTGCTTCCATGAAGTGAGACTGACCTCCATCCCTGACATTCATCCAGTAATATCTTCTTCATCTCGACATTATCCTGGCAACTCATACTGGTAATGTCATTTTCTCAACACTGGGGCATACAATAACATCAACATCTAGCAAAAGGTTGCCTATTGCCTGTAAATTGCTATGGATAAGCCTTTGAACATGTTGAAGAAAGCCATTATTTTGATTTTCCCATGTGTTAGATCTTATCTAAACTACAAAATTTTCTGTGTTTGTAATAATTTTTCCAGTATTCGGGGGTTGGTGATTTTGCTGGAGACACATGCCATTTGAACAATCTAGACCGTTCATTCTTCTGTATCATTATCATTTGTAAAAAGATTTGTTAGGATAGCACTGTCCATGCCTTGAATCTGAGCCCATCTGAACCCATCTGAACAACTGCAAGTGCAAGTTAATCCCAACTTCTCCAAGGCTCAAATAGGTTTTGGGGTTTATGCATCATAACAAGACCTGTGAAGATCCGGGGTGGAATAGGTCTTCAGCAACCCATGCTTGCTGTAAAGAGCGACTATGCTTGTCGTAAGGGACGATTAAAGGGATAGGGTGGTCAGGCTCAATGACTTGGTTGATACAGGTGATTGTATCCCAATTGCCTGGTCCAAATAATCCAGTGACTGACATAATGAGCATTGATCCACAAAATTTGAACAACCAAGTCAGCGAGCCTGACCACCCGATCCCATTAGTCAACTATTACGACAAGAACATTCGCCTATTGCGGCAAGCATGGGTTGCTGAAGACCTTTTCTGACCTAAGTCTTCATGGACCGTCTGTGTACAAGTCAGAGTCTTGCTTTCATCAATCATGACAGAACGGAGGTGTCAGCTTTCTTTGCTTCCTCTACATGTATTTCAAGTACATAAACCTGATGAACAAAACAAACTTAAATAGTAAAGGTATATGATCAAAGTGCCACTTGGCAACTTGTGTATTTAATGAATTGAAAAACAATCAGATTCATCATTATAACTTGTGCAGAGTGCACGGTTGGCCAAGCGGTCTAAGGTGTTTCAATTCACCTTGCAGAGTTGCATCCCTTAGGCACGACAGGATCATCTTGGGTTTGTATCCCAGACTATCTGAATATGATAGCACTATACCCGTTTTTGTGGTTCATAAAAGTAGTTAAAGTCAATGATTTGTATCACTGCTGACATTCCTCCCACAGTCACAAGCGTGACATTTTGCAATTTCTACAGGAACAATACCTTCCTGAGTGACATCCCCATCAAGTGTTTGAGTGTATTCAGGCAACAAATCTCAAAGTGTGAATTTCTCCTTGCCAAATTATCGATTTTTCTCTCCTCCCTGATTGATTTTGACTACGTCCAGATTAGCTGGACATCGGTCAGCGACCAGACCCGGCATTCTATAATTAAGCTGCGTTCTTCACCACCGATATAATGGCGGTCATTTGTAGAAGCGTCCAATGAAGAACGATGTCCATTCCCACCAATTGTATTTCCATCAAGGCCACCTTGCCCCAACCCCACACCACCATGTTAACCAGTCTGCAGGAAAATAGATTATTATTGATTTACGTATTTCTGCTTACAAGTATGATCTATAACACGATGCCCACAATCGCCATCCCTGATACAACAAAGAACTGAATCTGATTAGCTCAGAAACCATTCAAACTAAAGTGATCCTGAGTCTTAAATTGTTAATTAGCGGTAGAAACTAACATTTTTGGTCCACTAGTCCTTATAATGATAATATATAGCAAAATCCTTGAAAATGGCTAATATCTAGTAGCCCTTATGATACCTTAACTATTGGGCAGATTGGCAAGGACTATAGGACTAGTGCCAATTTCTAACCCTGTGTCTCTATAAGAGTGTTGATCATAATCAAACATCATATTTCTAAGTCAACTCAACAGTGAGATGGGTTTTTTTTAACTTTTTCTGAGCTGAAACAGAATGAAAACCACCATTGCAACACACGCAGCAGGACAAGGCCGTTTGTCGCCCATTGGAAATGGGAATTGTTACAAACTGTAACACTGGTATGAAAGTTACCAGACATCTTCAGATGATTGACTACAACCCTCTTCTCTTGCAATCAAAGAACATGTATCAGTGTTAGAAATTCACACTAGTCCTGTAGTCCTTGCCAAACTGGCCAATAGTTAAGGTATCATAAGGAACTAGTGGAAATTTGCCATTTTTAAGGGTTTTGCTGTATGTTATCATTATAAGGACTAGAGGACTGTTATTTTCTACCCATGTTGTATTCCTGCATAAGTATGTCAAAAATCAGTGAAACGTCTCAAAAGAGAACATATATAAGAAACAAACACAGTCACGGTTTATTCTCCCTGCAGTGTTTATGTACGATAAACAACAACCAAGACTTGTTTATTTCTTATATGAGATATCAACATTATGTTCAGCCTCTGTTGTAGCATAAGCTCACAACAGCACATGACACATTAAGTGAGATGTGACACATTAAGTGAGATGTGACACTTTTTTGCATTTGTCACTTAGAGTTCATCATGTTCACATATATACATGATGCCTCTATTCCATCAGTCCGGCTACAGTTACATTCTGTTTTACCATCTGCACCAGGTAAATTAATCAGGCTGCACAACCAAAATACTGGCTGCACTAGATTATTATAAATTGAAACACTGTATTTTCAGATACTTTGAATATCAAATAAATTCAAAGAGAACAAAAACTTGAGAATGTGCTCCAGTATTTTATCTTGGGTAAATCTGCATATGGCTTTCCAGTAAACAACCTTAAAAAGAAGTTTCAAGTGTCTGTTTGATGTGATTGTTACCTCGCGTGAAACTTCCCACTATTCTAGTGGTAATTGTGAAGAATTAGTTCTGCAAGTTCACTGCATTCAGACCACCTCTCTATTCCAAACATTTCTTTTGTGTCCTGGATTCAAAAAGATTTGCAGCCAACTCTAAAAGAATTCATTTTTCCACTTACCCGCACTGGGTGCATCACGACTATAAAAGTTACCTGCACTAGCAATGTTTTACCCACACTGGTGCATCATGACAATAAAAGTTACCTGCACAAGCAATGTTTTACCTGCACTGGGTGAATCATGACAATTAAAGTTACCTGCACTTGCAATGTTTTACCCACACTGGGTGCATCATGACAATAAAAGTTACCTGTACAAGCAATGTTTTACCCACACTGGGTGCATCATGACAATAAAAGTTACCTGCACTAGCAATGTTTTACCTGCACTGGGTGCATCATGACAATAAAAGTTACCTGTACAAGCAATGTTTTACCTGCACTGGGTGCATCATGACAATAAAAGTTACCTGTACAAGCAATGTTTTACCCACACTGGGTGCATCATGACAATAAAAGTTACCTGCACTAGCAATGTTTTACCTGCACTGGGTGCATCATGACAATAAAAGTTACCTGTACAAGCAATGTTTTACCTGCACTGGGTGCATCATGACAATAAAAGTTACCAGCACTAGCAATGTTTTACGCACACTGGGTGCATCATGACAATAAAAGTTACCAGCACTAGCAATGTTTTACCCACACTGGGTGCATCATGACAATAAAAGTTACCTGCACAAGCAATGTTTTACCCCCACTGGGTGCATCATGACTATAAAAGTTACCAGCACTAGCAATGTTTTACCTGCACTGGGTGCATCATGACAATAAAAGTTACCTGTACAAGCAATGTTTTACCTGCACTGGGTGCATCATGACAATAAAAGTTACCTGCACTAGCAATGTTTTACCTGCACTGGGTGCATCATGACAATAAAAGTTACCTGTACAAGCAATGTTTTACCTGCACTGGGTGCATCATGACAATAAAAGTTACCAGCACTAGCAATGTTTTACGCACACTGGGTGCATCATGACAATAAAAGTTACCAGCACTAGCAATGTTTTACCCACACTGGGTGCATCATGACAATAAAAGTTACCTGCACAAGCAATGTTTTACCCCCACTGGGTGCATCATGACTATAAAAGTTACCAGCACTAGCAATGTTTTACCTGCACTGGGTGCATCATGACAATAAAAGTTACCTGCACTAGCAATGTTTTACCTGCACTGGGTGCATCATGACAATAAAAGTTACCTGCACTAGCAATGTTTTACCCACACTGGGTGCATCATGACTATAAAAGTTACCTGCACAAGCAATGTTTTACCTGCACTGGGTGCATCATGACTATAAAAGTTACCTGCACAAGCAATGTTTTACCCACACTGGGTGCATCATGACTATAAAAGTTACCTGCACAAGCAATGTTTTACCTGCACTGGGTGCATCATGACAATAAAGGTTACCTGCACTAGCAATGTTTTACCTGCACTGGGTGAATCATGACAATAAAAGTTACCTGCACTAGCAATGTTTTACCCACACTGGGTGCATCATGACAATAAAAGTTACCTGCACTAGCAATGTTTTACCCACACTGGGTGCATCATGACTATAAAAGTTACCTGCACTAGCAATGTTTTACCTGCACTGGGTGCATCATGACAATAAAAGTTACCTGCACTAGCAATGTTTTACCCACACTGGGTGCATCATGACTATAAAAGTTACCTGCACTAGCAATGTTTTACCCCCACTGGGTGCATCATGACTATAAAAGTTACCTGCACTAGCAATGTTTTACCTGCACTGGTGCAGCTTGGACAGCGTTAGAAATTCACACTAGTCCTGTAGTCCTTTCCAAACTGGCTAATAGTTAAGGTATCATAAGGACTAGTAGAAATTTGTCATTTTTAAGGGTTTTGCTATATCTTATCATTTTAAGGACTAGTAGACTACAAATGTTTGTTTCTACCCTGATGGATACAATGAAATCGATCCCTGCTTGAACGGCACAGCAGCCAGCTTTAGACAAAGAAATAATTTCAGTGTTGAGAATGTTTTTTATGTAAGTTATGGGCTGTGTCAGACCTCTTTCACCTACCCATGTAAATAGAGATCAGAAGATATACACAGGCATGCAAGCTGAAAAGGCGACAGTAGGCTTGGTAGGTAAATACAGCGATGTGATACTACTGGTGTTTGATATTTCCAAGTGTATTTGTTGTGGGCTGGGACGGATAACTCGGGTATCCTGGTCGGGTGGGTACTGAGTAGGACCCGGGTTAGTCAAGTGATATATTGTTTAATAACAAAAATTATCTAGAACTCTATGGTTACACTACAACACACTAATGTTCACATTTCTTTCTGACTATGCACCCATATATAATATTCCTTCTGATTTTTCATGTGGTTGAATAAAGATATAACTTAATTCAACTTTTGGTGTATGAATGACCAGATTGTTTAATACATGTATCTAAATATGATTGGCCAGGGCTATGCTAAAATTGTTCCTAATCAGTAGGGCTGGTGATTTAGATGGATCATCGTAATTATCATCGATGAAAGAAGGTTGTGACGATTATCGATATGAATATAATGCTATCGATAATGACATGTATTTTTTCGACAAATAAAAGTTTTTACTGCAACACATTTGACTTAGGCCTATTTGTTTTGCTGTCCTTGTAATTATCGCTAGATATAAACAGATTCAACCTTACATACAGTTTTCTCACCTTCGCTTTATGTTTAGTCGCAAATAATAATCAAATGTTTCAAAAAGTAAAAAGTTCTACTTTCAATCGAATGACAACGCCATTACGTGTTGTTAGTGGGTAATTACAAATTTTGTCACTGGCATCTAAATGCGGGAGTCAGGATTTTAGGAAATATGTATATTTTCGAAATAGTATGAAGTATCGTGATTAAAATAGGTTTCATAATATTTTATTTCTTAAAAAAGAATTTTTCCCATTCTATTTTATAAAATTTCAAATTTTATGTCTATTTGGTAACTACGTATTCTAGCCTGTTTCGTTTTTTTCCAATGATCATAGTTTTTGTTTTTTCCTGGTGTTCTCAACTCAGAGCCCACGTGAGGTCCATGTGGGGTTTGACATTTTTACGATATGGCAGCAAAAATTCATAATTTCCCCGGAAAGGTAAAAAGTGGTGTGGAACATTTTTGGTTTCCATCAAAACGAAACTGATAAAGAACTTGATAAATCACATGCCGTGTGCAGGCAGTGCTTTACTAAAGTAAAGTATACCGGCAATACTACTAATTTGCAAGTCCATATCGACAAGTATCATGGTTCAAAAACAGGTCAGAAATGGCAACCAACTATTCAACAGTGTATTTCCCCAAATGCTAGTGCAGTAAAATTGCCTATGCACAGCCCCAAAGCTGAATCCATTACAAATGCAACAGCTGAACATATCGTGCTCGACATGAGGCTGGTCTCCATTGTGGAGTCCCAGTCTTTCCGTAAGATTCTAAAGGCTTTGAAAACATCCGTTGCAGATTGGGGATTCGATCCCTTCACTATTGTCTCAGACAATGCAGCAAACGTTGTTAAGGCCATTGGCATGTTTGAAAACACAATGCACATTCCTTGCATCGCCCATACTTTGAACTTAGCTGCAAAGGCGGGTCTGAACGCAAATGCTAGTCTCAGCAAACTGCAATCTCGCTGCAGACACCTTGTTGGTTATTTCAAAAGAAGTCCGCTGGCCACAAATGTCTTACAGTGGGCTTGTTAAAGCTGTTAAATCGGCAATTTCAGCTAACTTGTCCAAACGTTACACCAAAGACAAACTCAGAGAAACACTTGTAGCGTCAACGCTGCTGGATCCACGTTACAATGGGATACCTTGTATCACTGAGGATGAAAAATCTGCAGCAGAGGATCAGCTACAAAGAGAAGTGACAGAAGTACATCGCAAGTTATCAGAAACACCAAAGCGTTTGAGCATAAAGCAGGAGAAAGCTGACTTAGCTGAGAGCGAACCAGCCCTTCCCGACTTGCCCCGATTGCCAGATTTTCCCAACGTACCAGATACTGCAGATAGTACAGATTCAAGCAAGTCTGGGGTGACAGTTGAGACTGAGCCACCCGTGAAAAGGATCAAGACTGAATCTGACAGCATAAAATCGAAGTCACTATGAGTTGACGACTGGTTCTCAGATGTCATTGTCACAGGAGTGGAGAAGGTTGCTGGAGATCATAATCAATGGGCAAGGGAGGAGATATGTAGGTTTCTGAAGGAATCCCGGCTATCCGGGGACATGTCTACCCTGAAATGGTGGAAGATGAAGGAAGTGGCATATCCAGAACTGGCAGTGCTAGCCAAGCGTTATCTCTCCATCCCTGCCACATCGGTCCCCAGTGATCGGGTTTTCAGCACCGCGGGACTTGTTGTTAATAAACAACGAAGCAGCTTGAAAACAGATAAGCTGATATTCTTGAACAAAAACCTTAAAAAGGTCTTTGATCAGTGATGATTTTCATGTTCAATACCAAATGAACTCATTACTATTTGTCGTATTTGAGGCAAGTGACCTTGCCAGATACAAATAAGCTTTCAAGTGTTAGCATTTTGATATTTAGCCGTACATTCACAAAAGTCAAAAACATGCAAAATGAATTGCTGTTCGGTATTTTATTTTTTTGCATTTACAAAATGAATTAATGTTAAATTTAATACTAGTTCTTTATATTTTATACATTTACAAAATGAATTGATATTACGCATTTTAAAGTTCATAGTTTGATTGTTTCTCAAATTTGGTGACTGACACCGATTGCCGATATTCCAACTGAACGTTTATAAAGTTATTTTAAAAGTGCATTCTTCGGGTTTTTTTATCTCATGACTTCAGACTATTAGACTTATCAATATATAGTAATCATGAGAAAGTTTCGTAACACATTAGTGCTGAGACGATCATAACTACATTATTACAAGGGTATACAAACTTACATCGTTATAATCGCACAATGTTTGTTTAATATCAGTCTGTAACCCAATCTGTGCCCCACCACAAAAACAATGACGTAGCACTCACCTGACCTATTACGTATCACACCTGTGAACCAAGTACAACCTACTACGTAGCACACACCTGTACACACCTGACATTCACAATGGCGGAATATTTGATGATTTTTTATCCGAAAAGTTTCGTGAATACTGTACATAAATGACAAACGACTATATCAGGTGAAATTACATTTAATTTTTAATTATTCTCACTTTATACAAATAATAATTGTCTTTGACGACATGAATCTTAAACTCAGATTGTTCATCGCTAAAAATGCGATGTAACGTGCGTATTGTTGAAACACTGAGTCTCCGGAGAAGTGAATTGCCATTTTTCTGTAATGTCATTTTACCAAAATAGAATTCTTCGATATTTATCGATTATTGATCGATATGTGACTACCGATAATCGATCTGAGTAATCCATATCGATAACCAGCCCTACCAATCAGACATTTTGAGACATCTCCTGAGACCTACAGTGGGTACCCGGGTAGGGTCGGGTAACAGGGGGATGGGTAGCCGGGTAGTAAATTTTGACTCGTCCCAGCCCTAATTTGTACACAAGCAAGTCAAACTCAATGTTAATTGGGTTATGGTGACCGCGTGTGCATATCTACACAAACAGAACTTATCTTGAGTTCTGGAACCTTAAGGAAAACGAAGCCGTGAGACCAGCATAATATGTCAAACAGCCAGCAAACTGATTGATTGGTGATGTATGAAAGGAGACTTATCCGTAGCGTCTGTGCAAGGATTGTGTCTAGTCTAGGTCAGGTTGCCATTCCATTGGTAATTAGCAAACTAAACAGTTTCCATGCAAAAACCTCACACTGTGTCAGACAAGAAAACGTACAACTTTATGGATAATAACGTCTAGTTTATTGCATATAGCAACGTATTGATGTAGATTCTTACACCGTTATCAAGCTTGATAATATAAAACTTAATAAACGGTGTAATAACCTACATCCAAAAGTCACTATATGCACTAAACCAGAACTTGTTGTCCAGAAGTTGTAGGTTTTCTTACTAACTTACCAATTTCTAGAATGCCAATCACGCAGTTACTGTGACAGACTGAAGTTGGTTGGTTTGTTGTTTAACACCGCACTCAGCAATATTCCAGCTATATGATGACGGTCTGTAAATAATCAAGTCTGGACAAGACAATCCAGTGACTGATATCATGAGCATCGATCCACGCAATTGGGATACGATGACATGCATCAACCAAGTCAGCGAGCCTGACCACCCGATCCTGTTAGTCGCCTCTTACGGCAAGCATGGGTTGCTGAAGACCTATTCTACCCAGGAACACGCTTATAACGAACTGGCGGATATAACGAACTTACTTTTTTGGTCCCGACTATTTGCTGTAGTTATGCTGTATATATATGCTTATAACGAACTACAGTTATAGCGAACTAAAATCAGTAGTCCCTTTGAGTTCGTTATAACCGTACTTTACTGTATTGAAGTTTGCCCCTTGGAATAGTTTTGGTCCATCTTCAAACTCAGTGAATGTCATTCATGAGCTTGATAACATATGTTATTGTTTGCCCCTCTGCTTTGATTGAGATTGATAACATTTTCTGAATCCCAGTTATTTATTTCAAGCACCACAGTGTGCTACAGGCATGTGAAGCAAGTTTATATTTACATTTTTCATGATTATCCTGAATACCTGTGTAAAAGAACATTTATCACTGACATCACATAAAACAGTTCATCAAAGGTGTGTCAGAAATTGGCACTAGTCTTGTAGTCTGCCAAACTGCCCAATAGTTAAGGTATCATAAGGACTAGTAGACATTTGCCATTTTAAAGGGTTTTGCTTTATGTTATCATTATAAGGACTAGTGGACTACAGTAAAACTGCTAGTTTCTACCACTGTCAATGATCTAAAAATATATATATATATATATATATATATATATATATATATATATATATATATATATATATATATATATATATATACGGGCCTGTTATTCTTCATGAGTAACCAATATTAGGACTATAAACAGTGAATTGACTGTTGGGAGATCACAATGTGTAAATTGTGTGTCATCAGCAGTCATGGAGTCAACTACAGATTTACTTGGCTGGGACTTCACCAACCACCATGATTGACTACTGAGGCGTAAAACAACACTCACTCTCTTCTCTTCTATTGTGAGTGAGTTTGACTTGCTTGAATCTGTCTATCAGGGTTATCCTGTTAGGGTCACAGATGACCAGGGTGTTCATGGGCCCAGGAACAAGGCCAAATTGGGATTCAAACCTACATGCTTAATCCACAGTGTCAGACCACTGAGCCCACTGTACCATCAAAATGCAACAAGTGCAGTGAATGGGCTTAGAACAGTATTTTACTTGTATGGTGGAGTCACTGGTGTGTCAGTTTGGTGTGAATATAAATCCTGAAGTGATGCAGGTTTCAGATGTTTACCACTTTGATGAGTGAGTGAGTATGGTTTTACGCCGCTTTTAGCAATATTCCTGCAATATCATGGCGGGGGACACCAGAAATGGTCCTCACACATTGTACCCATGTCGGGATTCGAACCCAGGTCATCGGCGTGACAAGCTAACGCTTTAACCACTAGGCTACCCGACCGCCCATCCACTTTGATGAAACCCACAAGCACAGGTATGGGGCTGATGAGCGTAGAATCATAATCAGGGCCATGCAACAACTGCAGGTGTCAGTACGTCATACTGGGGTAGTATTAGTTGTGGGACGATACACTGATGCATCGGTTGATCACAATTTTTTACTTCTTGAAACAAATATTGATCACATAAGTAAAATGCATTGATTCTTACCTGAAATGTAATTTTTAATACATGTTACACCAAACACTAATTAGTAGTAAAATTAGAAGTGAAAAACGTAAATATGTTCAGTCATTGTGCCGTACTTGACACTGCCAACTGTAAATCATTAGTGTGCCAGGTATTTGACAATCCTCTCTTTGAAAAAGATGGCTTCCACAGTTCATTCATTTTATCATTTAAATCTTTTATTTTGGGGGGGTATTTTACGCAAATATGCTGCTTATCTGTAACTCTGGAACAAAGTGTTAAGACCCACTACTAAATACACATATAACAAACTTCATTACAGAAACAAGGGGAATCTGAAGATGACAAATCCACACGGCCCCTACAATAGCAAAAGGCAATACTTCAACCTCTGGTTCATACATGCACCAAATTTGGATGAAAAATCTTTCAAGGTTTTCCAGTCATGCTCTGGAGACAAAATATGGACAGACAGACAGACCAGATGATGACCACATCCCCCCTGTATTATTGGCAGCAGGGATGAAAAGGGGTTGAGTAATTTAATGAGCTTTCAGTATGGTCAAAATGCAATGGTCAAATAAAGGTCAATATCAAAATATCACAAAATAAACAAAATATATATATATATTCAGCCCCACACTAACTTCACATGTGAGACATTTCATGACATTTTGTACACAAATGACTGAGGAATGGCCATAAATTGTTTTTTTAATATGACCATACTGAAAATCAGATTTGAACCTCTTGAACAAAGTAGGGTGTAATCCACGATGGGAAGAAATTTGTGAAAGTCAGCTTCATTAGTTTCTGAAGAAGATGTTTACGACTAATGGCGGTCAATAAATATATACCGTAATTCAACGTAATAAGCGCCCAGGGCGCACTCAAAATTAGAAATATTGGGCTCTTATTAGAATATAATTTTGGTGAAAAAAAACACAAGAGTTGAAAGATCGTAAATTTGTGGTTTAAGCTGACAGCCTGAAATGATACAGAAGAAAAGTCTGTGCGTATTATACACAACAGACATGTATTTCAAGAATTTTATTGCCCATAATTAAGGGTTCATATAACATACGAGTGCGTATAGTACACAAATAAATAAGTCTTGTGTACATTGATCAGTTGTAAGGGGTGCTGATTGGGAATGTTCACAAGCCAAAATATTAGCAAATTTCATCGTGGGCGCTTATTAGAGTCGGGCTCTTATTACATCGAATATGGTATACTTTCCAAATAAATTACTGCATTACACACTGATTACCAATGCAGGAGTAATGGGTCATAAAAGATATTTTCAAGAGGCACTGAGAAATGCAGTTGGTCAGCACTTTAAGTTTAAGACATACCAGTTCTTCTCTGAAAGGAGCGGCCACAGCTCCATCAACAGCCTTTGTTTCAGAACTTTTAAAGCATGTGTCTGATGGGTTCATATCAGGAAGTAGGCCTTTTGTTTAACCACAATGGGGGCGGTCGGGTAGCCTAGTGGTTAAAGCGTTCGCTCGTCACGACGAAGACCCGGGTTCGATTCACCACAAGGGCACAACGTAAAACCATACTCACTCACCCACTTTAACCACAATGCAGGGTTCACTCAAAGAACTTTTTTTACATGGGCCCTTTCTGTGAAAATTTCAAGCATTCCAGAGGTACGCCCGTACAGCACAATGTTAAAATGCCCCATTGTATTTGAAAATGTGGCCTTTTTTCAAATTTAGGGGCTAAAAGCACAAGGCCCCACCTTAGAATTATCCCTCATGACGGCAATAATGCGGTTGCTGTATTTATTCTTATGAGCAAATTGATGCTGAAATCTGGAACAAAACAGACTATTGTGAAACTGAGCATAACCAGGTGTTAGTAGATCAAGGTGAATGTCCATGACCTATGACACCTTGACGACAGGTGCTTGAAACCCACGTGAATGTGATTTGCCAGTGGTTAGTGATTTGTGAGTGGCATTGTGGGATAGTGAATCATCGTCAAAATATCAGAACGTAAAAGTAACATATTCCCTTCTCAAACAACATCTTACATGTCATTATTATTATGTACACAAACATAGCTGTTATTTTTATTGTTGTTTTGATAACTTTTTTCCAGGCTAATTTGCATAATGCATATAGCCTGTTTCTGCCATGTCAATTTGGACTGTTTTATTTTTGAATGTTGAAAGTGCCTACAAATTACCTCCTGTAAAGTATATTTTGTATTGAGCACTGAAATAAAACTATCAAATCCAGACTAGTTGTTTTGTATTTTCGTATTTACATCTACGTAATTCTTTGTGTCGATTATTAAATCAGGCAAAACAGGGTTTTTTCATTTCCATGAGTACTTTCATGCCTATATGCATGAAGACAGCAGATGACTAGAGTCTACCACCAACAAGACTAATCTTAACAAATGTTATCTGTATCACTATGGCAACCAGACACTCACCTGACCCATTCCAGGCTCTTCAACGCCAGTTTCAACATGGCGATCCTGTGTTTGGCAGACAGGAGGTCCTGAAGTCAAAGGTTTATACTGTTAAATACTGATAACAGAGTGATTATGCTTGTTTGGCCAGTCTCCAATCCCTGCCCAGACATTGATACCAGTACCACATATGGAAGTAAGATATTGTCTTTGTGTAAATAGTGAAATCACTAACTGCCAGATCATGTAGCTAGATTGCATCCTAAAATTACCTGACAAAGAACAAGAATTTTGAAATACTCAAACTTGAAATGACTGCAAATTGTCCCAATGAATAGAAAGATAATTCCTTTTCAAATTCAACAAAAAATGAATGAAAAGCTTTAAAAAAATCAAATCTAAAAAGTGATGTTTTCAATTCAAAGAAAGCAAACTTAAGGTTCACAAAGAACTGTGCATTCCACAGCTAAACAACATGAAAGGTTATCTTATAACACAACAAACACGGCAAATATGGCAACATATTACATATATTCAGAAAACTTTATTATCTGAAATCTATGTTGTTTTTTTCACAATTTAATACCAACTACCGAACATAAAATCTTTGAACACAGACAAAAAGGTTTGACAATAAAAAACTTAAAAGACATTTTACAGAAAATAGACTAAAGATTCATGTCCTGCTCACCTTCTTGCCATAGTTATCATTGACGGGAGATATGATACCCTCTACCACCGTGTATCGCCCTGTCCTCTGCAGGCTGTCTCGAGCTATCTCTGAAATGACAACAATCAACCAGTTTACTTGCCTGTGTGACTGACATTTATTATTGTATGTTTTTCAACGACACAACTAAATTATGTACATTTGCCTAAAAGTTATAAAATATCTTGTACCCTCTGTAATAAAAAAAGTAATAAACGTTATCACTTCTAGACATCATTAAATATCAAAATCTTCACGTTAAATAAACAAATTAGAAAAGGCATTTAATATATGATTGTTTGCAATAGTTGTCAAGTCATGGAAGTACCTACTTATGCCGTTATGTCAGACAATACGTAACTAATTATCTTAGGTCTTAAAATAATCATAACCAACAAAAATGTTACAGTGCGTTCCGGCCAATCTGATTTGTTTCCAAGCAAAACTAATAATTACCGAACATCCTGAGATGCATATTAGTAACGGGATTGAAAGACCCGCAGGATAACAACACCACCTTCGCCGCTGAGGCCATTCTGATACTGGTCGGACGCGGAAACATTTCTAGTAGACATTGAGCGAGCTATCGTAATGCATCACGTGACCCTACCGGTTGTTGATATTTATTAGCCTTATTCTCGTCAGTCTCAGATTGAAAAAAAATGTAATCATGCCATTATACATGTTATAACACACATTATGTATTGAGTCAAGTAAAAATATTTTGTTTGAGTATTTAGTGTAAATTAAGTTTGAAATCTCGTTCTGAACGAGAATAATGGCTGCGCCCATGAACATGTGCGAGTTTGGATTATATCGTCAATGATGCCATACTGCTAGTTGCTTATCCAAGACGTCTTCATAACACATTTGGTAATGTCAGTCTGGAGAATTGGTTGTAGTGTTTTTGTTAAGTGATGTCCAAAACATACAATGTACATTATGTGAAATATTGTTTCTTTTTCTTATGAGCTTGGACTGATAAGGTATCAGCACTACTGATGCTTTTCATAAATGATGAGTCTCAAGCTGTAGCTTGACTAGTTTGGATACATAGGTACCGTAGACATATCGTGGTGTGGGAAGAACTTAGATGTAGGACATGTACATGATTGTATCCTCGAATGCTCCATCCCGTTATCGACTCCAGGTTGCTTTATAAATCCCAGATAGCACGACAGTGGTAGGCCATGTAAACAACAAACAAACACGTACACATACAGGCAGTGTGTTGCGGGATGAGCAGATTTTGCATGGTCATGTGACTGTGACGAGGTGTATTACTTCACAAGTGATTCATGAAGATGTGTCCGTGTAGTTTTAGATATACCGAATTCGACGAAATATAAGCGACCGGCCGTTCAAATAGCGCCCATATATTGGCTAGTGAACAATCCCAATTAGCACCCCATCCAATTGATCAATGTACACAAGACTTATTTATTCATGTATAATACGCACTCGTGTGTTATATGCACCCTTAATTATGGGCAATTAAAATCTGGAAAAAAATATCTCTCGTATATATATATATATTAAAACATTTCAGGCTGTCAGCATGGTCAGCATATAAACCATGAAATTTACGATCTTTCAAATCTGTTTTTTTATCACTAAAATAATATTCTAATAAGAGACCACTATTTCTAATTTTGAGAGCGCTCTGAACGCTTATTACGCCGAATACGGTAGTTTGACTGCGAAAGGTCCAGAGTTTGATTCCCGGCTGTGCCATACCAAAAGACATTAAAAGATGGTAGTTGTTGTTACCCTGCCTGGTGCTTGGCATTAAGCGGCTAAAACAAGGACTGGTGGGCCTGGAGTCAGTACTGTGCCTGAGTGGAGTATCCATGTTAAATTGAGGCATGATATCTCAGTGGGCTGGCACTATAAAATTGGTATTATTCAGAACTGACAGAGTATGGTTTTACGCCGCTTTTAGCAATATTCCAGCAATATCACGGCGGGGACACCAGAAATGGGCTTCACATATTGTACCAATGTCGGGAATCGAACCCGGGTCTTCGGCGTGACGAGCGAACGCTTTAACCACTAGGCTACCCGACCGCCCCTTAGTCAGAACTACTACAAGCAGCCACGCGCATGCACACACGTTGCTTTATTAGTGCAATAATTTTGAGTGCGACATTATACCCCATTTCACCTCATACGTAGTTTCATATCCTGCAGTTTCATATCCTGCAGTTTCATATCCTGCAGTTTCATATCCTGCAGTTTCATATCCTGCAGTTTCATCATGTGGTTCATGTACACGATGTAGCAATTTTCTAATTTCAGTTACTTCACTGAAGTTTTTCAAAATGGCCAAGAAAAAGAGATTTATAGCTGATAAAGTGAGAAGTAAGAAGACAGATGGACAAAAGAAAACTAACCCATTTGAAGTGAAAGTAAATCGCCAAAAGCACCAAGTACTGGGAAGAAAAGTTGCTAAACATGACCGAGGCTTACCAGGTGTATCCCGGTCGAAGGCTAACAAAAGGGTAAGAAAGGCGAACATTAGTTTCTGCTGAGAGCAAGGTGAGTGAGGGAGTTTGGTTTTGATTAGCTCCACTTTGACCAGTATTTCAATTACCGTATTCGACGTAATAAGCGCCCCGCTCCAATAAGTGCCCATGGCGATATTTGCTAATATATTGGCTAGTGTACAATCCCAATTAGCACCCCTTCCAATTGATCAATGTACACAAGACGTATTTATTCTCGTATAATACGTATGTTATATGCACCCTTAATAATGGGAAATTAAATTCTGGAAAAATATATCTGTCGTATATAAACATTTTACGCTGTCAGCATAAACCACGAATCTTTCAACTCTGTTGTTTTTCACCAAAAGTATATTCTAATAAGAGCCCCCCATTTCTAATTTTGAGTGCGCCCTGGGCGCTTATTATGTCGAATACGGTATACTATGGCGTATCAGTTTGATGTGGGAGAAAAGCCTGAAGTGATACTTGTCTTTGGAATTTACCATTTTGGGCGGTGAGGATTCTGGGTTAGAGTGTCCTCAGCAACCTATATTTGTTGTGCGAGGAGACAAAATGGATTGAGTGATCACTCTGTAATTTGATCGATAGTGTATAATTGAACCCTGATGATTTGGATCATTGCTCATAATATCAATCACT
Organism: Haliotis cracherodii; assembly: GCF_022045235.1. Taxonomy (NCBI): domain Eukaryota; kingdom Metazoa; phylum Mollusca; class Gastropoda; order Lepetellida; family Haliotidae; genus Haliotis; species Haliotis cracherodii. The sequence goes on from NW_027266343.1 coordinate 9,233,528, forward strand.
GGGTTGTCTGGTTCAGTGTTGGTTATTTACAGTGTGCCGTCATGTGGCTGGAATATTGCAAAGTGTGACGTTAAATAATAATACACATTTGGCCCTTTTTGTCCGCATGAGAATCATGACATACTTGATTACATGTTGTACTGTACTGGTTGTCATGGTTGTCGGGGCACAGGTAGGGCTGGCTGTCGATATAGATTATTATAGAGATCGCTAATCGCTAACTAAATATCGATCAATTTTTGATAAATATCGAAGAAGTAACTTTAAGCAAATATGCAAGAAAGTCCCCAAAGAAATCAACATCTTTCACACCAATGGTAAGCAGTGACACATATATGCATTGACATATATTGAGATATTCTTCGGCAATAGACATGTCATTGACAATAACAATTCTGTTTCAGTAAATCTAATATTTATCTCATCACAATAGTTTATGTGAGATATTATCAATGACATCAATTTCATTTCAATAATCGTTAATATTTCTTCCCATTGACGACAATTCTGATTATCGACCTTTTAAGCCAGCCCTAGGCACGGAGGTTTTTTGTTTTTTTTGTGGTTTAATGCCACAATCAGCAATATTCCAGCTATATAATGGGTGTCTGTAAATAATCGAGTCTAGACAAGACAACCCAGTGATGGACATCATGAGCATCTATCCACACAATCGGGCTACAATGACATGCATCAACCAAGTCAGTGAGCCTGACCATCCTATCCTGTTAGTCGCCTCTTACGACAAGCATAGTCACCTTTGATGGCAAGCATGGGTTCATGAAGACCTATTCTACCCTGGATCTTCACGGGTCAGACTCAGGTGGACAAAGTGCCTATGATGCCACAATCTGGCAGGCAAAAAACATATGATCACAGACTGTGATTTGAGCAGCTGGTCCGAAGCCAAAGTCCAGTGGAAGCCTGTTGGGCTCATCTAATAACTGCCCATATGAATAATAATTATAACACTAAACATGATAAAATTACCAATGTTCAGGTTTGTAGACTCAAAGTGTTTGGCACAGACTGTGATCGGTAGCCTTGAGTCCAAGATTTGCCCTGTTTATGTTTCTCGGTATGTTTTCACCCTACCCATGCTCGTAGATTTCTTGTTTATTTGGTCTGTTTTGTTCCGGTTCATTGGTCATAAGTAGGTAACAAGTGGGTCTCCGATAAGATCTGGGTGAGAGTTAATAATCCACAAACCCATACTTGTCGTTAGGGGTGACTAACGCAATTGGGTGGTGAGGCTTGTTGACGGGATAAAAAAAAGACTGGTCATTTTGGAGTCAGAATACTGTGTTTGAGTGCGGTATCAGCGTTAGAAATTGGCATTAGTCCTATAGTCCTTGTCAATCTATCCAATAGTTAAGGTATCATAAGGATTAGTAGAAATTTGCCATTTTAATGGTTTTTCTTCATATTATCACTGTAAGGACTAGTGGACTATAACTCTTAGTTTCTACCCTTCGGTATCCATGTAAACTATGGCATGGTATCTCAGTAGGCTAGCACTGTATTACTGACATTAATTTGGCCTAGTACAAGCAGCCACACATACGCAAGCATGTACGTGAACACGTACATGCTTGTAACCGAAAAATCCTAAACACACCATTAAACCCCATTTTACCTCACCTCAAATAATAGGTCTTCAGCTGGTCTATGCTTGCCGTAAAAAGCGACTATGCTTGTCGTAAGAGGTGACTTGTCAGCCTCGTTGACTTGGTTGATGCATGTCATCGTATCCTGATTGCGTGGATCGATGCTCATGATGTCCATCACTGGATAGTCTGGTCCAGATTTGATCATTTACAGACTGCCATCAAAAAGCTGGAATATTGCAGAGTGTGCGTTAAACAACAACAAACAAACAAAAACAAAACTCCTCAAATATTGAAACATAAGCACCATGAATGTGAAAAGTCAAAGTCCATCGAAGGAAGGACTGTTTTCTCTGAACACCTGGTGCTGACTATTTTCAGCGCAAGGAGACACTGCTACAGGAATATGAACAACGATTCAAATCTAACAAGTTGGTGGATCGGCGGTTTGGGGAGAACGATACCAGCCTCAGTGTGGAGGACAAGATGTTGAAGAGATATGCCATAGAGAGAGAGGTAGGTAGATTATTTATTGTTGAATTTTTATTGGGTTTATGTTGTATTTATTGGAGCAGTTATGTCAAAACTCAGATTTAGAGTTTGCTACACACCTGGCCCCCCTGAGTCTCTGAAAATAGTGCAGATTTTGTATAAATTAAGTTCTTTGAATCATTTTGAAATGTACACTGGTAGAGGTTAGGGCTGGGATGATACACTAATTGTGTGATCCGATACGTATCACGATACATGCATGTGCTCTTATCTGTGATGCGTAAACGCCATTGTTCATAGACAGGATGGCCAAATACCTGGCCCACGGACGATTTTTAGTTGGCAGTGTCAAGTACGGTGCAATGGATGAATATATTTACGTTTTCACTACTCATTTTCACAAGTGATTAGTGTTTAGTGTGACATTTATGAAAGATTACATTTTTGGTAAGAATCAATGTTTTTTTGCTTATTGTGAGATTGTGATCCGATGATCCACCGATGCATCCGTCTATTATCCCATAACTGGTAGAGGTGATACGAAACTGTATCAAACTGGATGATTTTACAGATTTTCAGTATTTGTTTTTCTAATAGTTGAACCATGTTGAACATGAAAAAAAATGAAAAGAGGCTCCTTATCATGCTAAAGATTTTTATTATGTCCTGAATTTTGTTTTTCAGAAACACACAGGTGGAAATAAGTTTAACTTGAATGATGATGAAGAATTGACCCACTACGGTCAGTCACTGTCCGAGATTGAAAAGTTTGATGACCCAGAAATCAGTGATGAAGATGAGGATTCTGGGAAGATTGGAGGTACTTCCATCTTTTTTGTTTGTTTGTTTGTTGTTTACACTGCCATCTTGACACAGATTAAGAACATGTGGTCTAAGGTGCCACGATTCGCTGTGCAGAGTTGCATCCCTTGGGCACACCAGAAACCTATGATTGTGGGTTTGAATCCTGGTTCGCCCCAATAATGTTTTTAGGTTTGTCAGCACCATACCCGTGCTCGTGCGTTTCGGTGGTAAACGTCTGAGACCTGCATCACTTCGGGCTTTCCTCCCACATTAAGCTGACACACTGTTATATAACTGAAATACTGTTAAAATCAGAGTTAAACCCAACTCACTCACTCACTCACTGAATAAAAGAAGTTGCTATCTATGAAAAAGTGACATGTAGCTCCCTTTCAGTTCATATACATGGTGTATAAATCGGTGTATATCTTACAATTTTTAACAGAAAGATGTATTGCAAGTCAGCCCCCAGAAGTAGCTGTCTGTACTGTCTGGGATGAAAACTTGCAGATAGAAACTGAAATCATGACCCAAGACTGTCTGATATAGACACACTTGTGTTTGATTGCAAACAAGCTAAAGTAGGCGACATCAAGTCAGTGTTAAGCATCAAATAAAGCATTGAAATTCAAGAGATCGTTGTCGTAACCGTAATGTTAAAAGTGTGTCTTTTCATTTAAAGACTGATGCAGCGTTAAGCAGTACTCGCTCGCTCTCTCGATCACTCACTCACTCACTCACTCGAACACCCACCCACTCACTCACTCACTCACTCACTCACCCACCAACACACTCACTCACTCACTCACATAGCTGGAATACTGCCAAGTTCAAGTGACTTTAATGAAAGAAAGACATGCTCTGTTTATGACTCTGGGCAAGTACCCAGCTTTATATATTGCAAGTCAGCCCCCAGAAGTAGCTGTCTGTATTGTCAGGGATGAAAACTTGCAGATAGAAACTGAAATCATGACCCAAGACTGTCTGATATAGACACACTTGTGTTTGATTGCAAACAAGCTAAAGTAGGTGACATCAAGTCATTGTTAAGCATCAAATTAAGCATTGAAATTCAAGAGATCGTTGTCGTAACCATAAGGTTAAAAGTAGGTCTTTTCATTTCAAGACTGATGCAGCATTAAGCAGTACTCGCTCGCTCGATCACTCACTCACTCACTCACTCGAACACCCACCCACTCACTCACTCACTCGAACACCCACCCACCCACTCACTCACTCACTCACCCACCAACACACTCACTCACTCACTCACATAGCTGGAATACTGCCAAGTTCAAGTGACTTTAATGAAAGAAAGACATGCTCTGTTTATGACTCTGGGCAAGTACCCAGCTTTATATATTGCAAGTCAGCCCCCAGAAGTAGCTGTCTGTACTGTCAGGGATGAAAACTTGCAGATAGAAACTGAAATCATGACCCAAGACTGTCTGATATAGACACACTTGTGTTTGATTGCAAACAAACTAAAACATTTGAAACCAAGGCAACGTTATGCATCAAAATAGGCGTGAAAGTCAAGGGGTCGTTGCCCTAACAGTAATGTTAAAAGTGGGAGTATAGAATCTAGATAGTAGATTTATATTGAAGTTGAAGATAGCATTTTGCAATATATGTTTATACCACTTTACATCATCATGTAATGATGAAGGGGGGCACGGGTGACCCAGTCGTCTAAGGCGCCGCCATTCGCTGTGCAGAGTTGCGTCCCTTGGGCACGCCAGAAACCTATGATTGTGGGTTCGAATCCCGGTTCGCCCTGATTATGTTTCTAGGTTTGTCAGCACCATACCCGTGCTTGTGGGTTTCACCAAAGTGGTAAACGTCTGAGACCTGCATCACATCGGGCTTTCCTCCCACATCAAGCTTACACGCCGTGATATAACTGGAATACTGTTAAAAGCGGCGATAAATCCAACTCACTCACTCACTCACTCACTCACTCACTCACTCTCTCTCTGTAATGATGAAGTTTTGTTTTGATGCACCAATGAATCAATATATCTCTGATGTAAACTATCGCTCAGCGCTTATGACTAAAGGGGTTTGGGTAAGTCTGTGACTAAAGCCAATGTCTACTGTTTGCAGGAGATATGGTCGCCCGGGAACACTTCGGAGGCTTCATGACGCGGAAAGATCCATCCGAAGCGGAAGATGACCAACGGTCGTGGAAAGAGAAAATGGAGGCCATGATAGCCAAGTCGAAGAAGGAGAAGGTGAGCTAACAGGTCACGTGTGTGGTGGATGACATGGTTTGAAGATTACATAAAAGTCTTTACAAGGGGCAGAAAGAATAAATGCAATTTGGGCCGAAAAAGTACACTTTGAAAAGGTTCGATTCATAAAGTTAAAACACCAATGTGTTAATTTGCTCACTTTAATTTTGAAAGGTGTCGCAGTTTCATGGCAATTTCTGTTGTCCACTGGACGCAAGGGATATGTTGTGTGATGTACCCTGTGTGTGACCCTATGTAGGTATATATGGTATATCACTATATGGACTAGTTGACGATACATTTATTTTACCAGCATAATTTTTGCCTTTGCATCTAAAATGTCTTCATTGGTATGGCTAGCAAACTGTTTCATGGACATGTTGACAGCTAGCACTGTCATAAGCACATGCAGAGTTATTTCCCTTGCATTACAATCGGATCAAGCTCCTTACCAGCGCGTGACACCTTGTTACACTCTCCGTTACATGGCTGCCACCAGTGTGGGCGAGGCCATTACAAGAATCTTGAAATTTGCCCTCTAACCCCAAATGTATTACTTAACGTTTATACTTTTGTTTATGTCTTTGGGAATGCCATCATATTTAATTTTGAAAAGGTTTATGGCTGACCATGTTTTTCAGATGAATTTGCTTTCTTGTTTTAATAATCAGATTGGTTCGAGATTGCAGACTAACGGAAAATCAACCAACTTCTCCCTTACATTCTTACTATGTCAAAAACACGATATTTTTAATGAAACAGAAATTCAAATTGACAAACAAAGAAAGTAATTTAGCAGCGAAAAGTATATTCGGCGTCATGACAGTCGTCACTTGTATGTAAACATAACGGTCATTCGGTTGCGAGTTCAACTCCAAGCATGGTTGTGGCCACCTATCACAGTGGGGAGTTATGACCGGTGGCAGCGATAGTATAGAGAGCTCCGCGAACAGGCTATCGCTGTGAGAGGTTGACAATCGGATATGCCTTGTTAAATTTGCTAAACTGTATTTGATAGGCATTCACTTTCAGGGTAATATGATTACATCAATATATTCCCAGTGGGTGTTATATTCCCAGTGAAATTTGTACCCTATCTATCACCGGGGTACACGTGAACAAACTGCCCATTCAGACACCAGTCAGAAACAAGTATCTTAGAAACAAAAGCTTAGATAATCCATATTATCCAGTACGAGGGCTGTAACAATTCACTGATACCTACTATATCATTGGGGGTGATCGGGTAGCCCAGTGGTTAAAGCGTTCGCTCGTCATGCCGAAGACCCGGGTTCGAATCCCGACATGCGCACAATGTGTGAAGCCCATTTCTGGTGTCCCCCGCCGTGATATTGCTTGAATATTGCTAAAAGCGGCGTAAAAACAAACTTCTATATCATTGATACTTAGGTGTACACGATACTTAAATCATCAGTTTGTGAGATCACGATACGGTATACATTCAGGAACTAACAGAGTTAGCTCCCATGGCAGAAGTAGCATAGCGTCACCTGTAAGCATGGCAGAACACAGGGACGTGGTAGCCGAGTACGTGCCAACTGGCTGTTACATTAATAACAATCCCTTCATTTAAAAAACTGTTTAGTTCTTGTGTTTTTCCTTGTTAAATTTTTTGAGATAACAATAAATAAGTGTATGAAGAAAGAGGTTTTAGAGCAGTATTTCAGTGATTTCATCATTTCTAACTATTTGATGTAGTGTATTGTTATACCAGAAGTATCGTCAGACTGTATCGTGATACGAATCGTATCCCAAGATATCAGGAGATAATCAGCTCCATCAGTGCACAATGCATACATCGATCTACGATTTGTACTGGAATACTGTTAAAATCGGTGGTAAACCCAACTCACTCACTCACTGAATAAAAGAAGTTGCTATCTTTGAAAAATTGACATGTAGCTCCCTTTCAGTTCATATACATGGTATATAAATCAGTGTATATCTTACAATTTTTAACAGAAAGATGTATTGCAAGTCAGCCCCCAGAAGTAGCTGTCTGTACTGTCTGGGATGAAAACTTGCAGATAGAAACTGAAATCATGACCCAAGACTGTCTGATATAGACACACTTGTGTTTGATTGCAAACAAGATTATATAAAAAGCAAATAGGTATCCTTTGAAATAGGCTCGGTGTCAACTGCATGCTGTGGATTGAATATGGACTGCTGGTTCTTGTTGAAAACTTTAGTTCCGGTGGAGTAGATCTGAGGACATCCCATTATTGGTCACGTCAGAAAAACCTTTCATATGACCAATCAGAGTGTCGCTTACCAGATTATGAAAGTGATAGTCTGAATGTGTTTTCTAATCATGCAACCTTAAAAAACTTAACATGGGGTATTCCGACTGCATCCATACAATCTAGGTCATCTATTACCCTTTCCAGAATGATCTTTTGTTCAGTTTTCAAAATTTTAATAAAAATTTATCAAATTCTTTTCCGAAGAGTAGTCGCATGTTTGAAACATGTGCTGTAAAGCAAATGGAAGCTGCCTACTGATTATCAGACATTGCATTTGTTGGTCAAAGTTTGTGAAAGGTTGGTCTAGCATAACTCTCATTGACATGTCCTCAGATCTTTGTTTGGAGGTGGTGAGGACTAAGATCTGGTTTTAATGAAGTGTACTTTGTGTGCTGGTGATTAGATGCCTCACTCTGGCAGTGTGGGTTTGAATCCCGGATGGGACTCGACCCAAAAAAGTACAAGAATGTGTACTTAACTAAGAAAGTGTTATCCCAAATATAACATTTGTTACTAATTTTATGAGATTATTATTTTGTAAATGTGTTGTAATAATTTACATGAAGTTGCTGAAATGATAATCTTGAAATTTCTTACTTAATGATCTAAGAATATATAGAAATATTATTGTATTTTTTTTTAATGTACATAATGCTGTGTGCTGTACATTGTGTTGTAGTTTGAATTGTTGACGTTGCAGTTTGACCGACAGTTTGAGCGGGAGAAGACAGCTGAGCTGACAGAGGAGTTGGATGAGCAGTGGAAGGATGTTGCTCAACTGCTACGAGGAATGACTGTAAGTTGATACAGTGGAATCCGCTAGAGAATTCCACTTTTATCCCTCAGTTTGAATCAGTCCATAGGTCTCCTTGGCGCCAACACTGGAAGGAATCCATTTTGGAACTGGTCTTGACGTGACTTATCCTGGCAGCAGTCGTGAACCTTATCTAACTTTTAAAGTTACATTTGCTTTTGTCTTCAATTTAGAGTGAAAACATAATTTCTGGTGAGCACAGATGACCTGTCTTCATACCTGTGAAGGGGCGGTCGGGTAGCCTAGTGGTTAAAGCGTTGGCTCGTCACGCCGAAGACCAGGGTTCGATTCCCGACATGGGTATAATGTGTGAAGCCCATTTCTTGTGTCCCCCGCCGTGATATTGCTGGAATATTGCTAAAAGCGGCGTAAAACCATACTCACTCACTCACTCACTCATACCTGTGAAGATCCTGGTTATCATTGGTGTTCAGCAACCGATGTGGGTAATATAAGGCTTTAAAAAATAGGTTCTCAGGCAATGGCTTTTAAAAATATTGTGCAGGCGGGCAGTGTTTTTGGTTGTTGTTATTTGTGTTGAAGTTAGTCTGTAACCAAAGTTTGTTAACAATAATTTTGGCAAAATCATGAAGTCATGAAGTCTTCATTATTGTAGCATTTCACTGCCGGGGTTGTGTGTTCGAGACGCCGAATATTTAGAGATTTTTTGAGGGGAGGGAATGGAAATGAAAACAAAACATGCAGTGGAGTTAATTATGTTGCAGGCAGTGCCTGTGATAAATGTGAGAGCCAAGACTATTATTTTTTTTAGGCTAATGTGACTAACAGGATCATGTGGTCAGGATCGCTGACTTGATTGTCTTGTTCAGACTCAATAATTTACAGACCACCATGATATAGCTGGAATATTGCTGAGTTAAACTACAAACAAACAAACCTATCTTCAAAATGGCCATCATGTTATTCAAACTATTTAAGGCAGTAGGCGGTATCTGGCTTAAAGCATTGTTCATGCAATAATCGACCTACATGGTATTATGCAAGTAGCGGATAAACCTTGTGGCCTAGTGACCACATTTTTGGAATGAGTTGTCTCCCTTGATGTGCCTCGGGGAATGAAAGCATAACTGGTTAGTGTTGTTGTAATGTGGGAAGTATCTACTGATTACAGTGTGTGCATATAAGAAACGCATATTGTTTTGTGTTTTCAGGGCAAGACAGAGAACAAGCCTGCAAATGATGATTATGACATTGCAGTGCGGGAGCTGAAGTTCGAGATCAAAGGAAAAGTGAGTCGTTGTGGATGTTCTGAATGTCAATGATACTGTTTTGTTGTCATGATAATCATTATCAGTTAATGGTTTGTGAAGCTGTGATCATTGATAATCGTTTTCGTCTGGGGTAGTGATGGATTTGTGTAGTAGTCATTAAACTTAGATTCTGGTGTTCCCCGCCTTGATATTGCCGGGATGTTGCTATAAACAGCGTAAAGAAACCTCACTCACTCACTCACTCATTAAACTTAGGACCTGGATTTGCTTCTATGCATGGATGTGATGTGTGAAGCTATTTGGGGCACATCACTGTGATATTGCTGGAATATTACCATCAGGAATATCTTGCTCGCTCACTCACAACAACCCACCCAACCCCTTGCAAGACATGTAAGAGGTGACCAGACTCGTGGTCACACTTGGCGACCTGGCCCGTGAAGATCCCGGGTAGAATAGGTCCTCAGCAACCCATGCATGCCGTAAATGGCGACTATTCTTGTCGAAAGAGACGACTAATCGGGTGGTCAGTTTCGCTGACTTGGTTGATGCATGTCATCGTATCCCAATTGTGTGGATTGATGCTCATGATATCAATCACTGGATTGTCTGGTTCAGACTCGATTATTTACAGACCGCCGTCATATAGCTGGAATATTGCTGAGTGCGGCGTTAAACAACAAACAAAACTGGGTGTCTTGGTTGACTGAGTGTTTTGGTTGACTGAGTGTCTTCATACACTGATTGCGTGGATCATATATTCACGGGATTGTTTGGCCCAGATTTGCTTATTTATTAGTTGTTATATGGCTCGATTACTGCAAAGTTCATGGTATAAAACAAAAATGGGTCGATTCATTCATATACAATAGCAGCAAATGCCACGCTTTATATATTGCAAGTCAGCCCCCAGAAGTAGCTGTCTGTACTGTCAGGGATGAAAACTTGCAGATAGAAACTGAAATCATGACCCAAGACTGTCTGATATAGGCACACTTGTGTTTGATTGCATACAATCTAAAGCGTGTTGATCTTAGGCACTGTTCGAATTTAAGCCCTTTCATTCCAATGCTATAGCAGTAATGTGTACTGATCATATGACTCAATGTGAAATTGCTGATGCAGCCTCAAGTCAGTTGTGTTAAGCATCAAATTAAGCATTAAAATTCAAGAGGTCGTAACCATAATGTTAGGAGTGGGTCTTTTCATTTGAAGACTGATGCAGCATTAAGCAGCACTCTCACTCACTCACTCACTCACTCACTCACTCACTCACTCACTCACTCACTCAACCCTCCACCCACCCACCCACTCACTCACTCATTCACTCACCCCTTCACTCACTCACTCACTCAACCCTCCACCCACCCACTCACTCACTCATTCACTCACCCCTTCACTCACTCTCACTCAACCCTCCACCCACTCACTCACTCACCCCTCCACTCACTCACTCACTCACTCACTCACCCCCCACTGACTCACTCGCTCTCTCACTCATTCACTCACCCCTCCATTCACTCACTCACTCACTCACCCACTCACCCACTCACCCCTCCACTCACTCACCCACTCACTCACCCTCCACCCACTTGTAAGAGGTGACCAAATGGATTGGATGGTCAGGCTTCATCACCGATGACTTAGTTGATTAAGCGTCGTAGTCCCCTGAATTGTATTTTCTCTGGATTGTCTTCAGATGTAATACTGGGAATACTGGGTTCAGGATTATCAAACAAACAAACAAACAAACAAACAGATCTGATTATTTATGACTTTGGACAATAATACCACACATCGTATATTGCAAGTCAGCCCCCAGAAGTAGCTGTCTGTACTGTCAGGGATGAAAACTTGCAGATAGAAACTGAAATCATGACCCAAGACTGTCTGATATAGACACACTTGTGTTTGATTGCAAACAAGCTAAAGCAGATGACATCAAGTCAGTTGTGTTAAGCATCAAATTAAGCATTGAAATTCAAGAGATCGTTGTCGTAACCGTAATGTTAAAAGTGGGTCTTTTCATTTGAAGACTTTAAGCAGTACTCGCTCGCTCACTCACTCACTCACCCCTCCACTCACTCACTCACTCAACCCTCCACCCACTCACTCACTCACTCAACCCTCCACCCATTCACTCACTCACTCACTCAACCCTCCACCCACTCACTCACTCACTCACTCACCCCTCCACTCACTCACTCACCCACCCCTCCACTCACTCTCACTCAACCTTCCACCCACCCACTCACTCACTCACTCACCCCTCCACCCACTCACTCACTCACTCACTCACTCACCCCTCCACTCACTCACTCACCCCTCCACCCACTCATTCACTCACTCACTCACTCACCCCTCCACTCACTCACTCACCCCTCCACCCACTCACTCACTCACTCACTCACTCACCCCTCCACTCACTCACTCAACCTTCCACCCACCCACTCACTCACTCACTCACTCACTCACTCACTCAACCTTCCACCCACCCACTCACTCACTCACTCACTCACTCACTCAACCTTCCACCCACCCACTCACTCACTCACTCACTCACTCACCCACCCCTCCACTCACTCACTCACACCTGAATGGTATTTTCTCTGGATTGTCTTCAGATTGAATACTGGGAATACTGGGTTCAGGGGTATCAAACAAACAAACAAACAAACAAACAGATCTGATTATTTATAACTTTGGACAATTATACCCTTGTATATTGCAAGTCAGCCCCCAGAAGTAGTTGTCTGTACTGTCAGGGATGAAAACTTGCAGATAGAAATTGAAATCATGACCCAAGACTGTCTGATATAGACACACTTGTGTTTGATTGCAAACAAACTAAAGCGTGTTAATCTAAGGCACTGTTCGAAATTTGGCATCAAAACATGAAAGTCAAGGGATCGCCATGACTATAAAGCTAAAAGTCGGCCCTTTCATTCAGATACTATAGCACTCACTCACTCACTCACTCAACCCTCCACCCACCCACCCAATCTCTCACTCATTCACTCACCCCTCCAATCACTCACTCACTCACCCTCCACCCACCTACTCACTCACCCCTCCACTCACTCACTCACTCACCCCTCCACTCACTCACTCACTCACCCCTCCACTCACTCACTCACTCACCCCTCCACTCACTCACTCACTCACCCCTCCACTCACTCACCCACCCACTCACCCCTCCACTCACTCACTCACTCACCCCTCCACTCACTCACTCACTCACCCCTCCACTCACTCACTCACTCACTCACTCACCCCTCCACTCACTCACTCCCCTCCACCCACCCACTCACTCACCCCTCCACTCACCCACTCACTCACCCCTCCACTCACTCACCCACCCACTCACTCACCCCTCCACGCACTCACCCACTCACTCACTCACCCCTCCACTCACTCACCCCTCCACGCACTCACTCACTCACCCCTCCACTCACTCACTCACTCACCCCTCCACTCACTCACTCCCCTCCACTCACCCACCCACTCACCCCTCCACTCACTCACTCACTCACCCCTCCACTCACCCACTCACTCACCCCTCCACTCACTCACTCACTCACTCCTCCACTCACTCACCCCTCCACCCACCCACTCACTCACTCCTCCACTCACTCACTCACTCCTCCACTCACTCACCCCTCCACCCACCCACTCACTCACTCCTCCACTCACTCACTCACTCCTCCACTCACTCACCCCTCCACTCACCCACTCACTCACCCCTCCACTCACTCACCCCTCCACTCACTCACTCACTCACCCCTCCACTCACTCACCCACCCACTCACCCCTCCACTCACTCACTCACTCACCCCTCCACTCACTCACTCACTCACCCCTCCACTCACTCACTCACTCACTCACTCACCCCTCCACTCACTCACTCCCCTCCACCCACCCACTCACTCACCCCTCCACTCACCCACTCACTCACCCCTCCACTCACTCACCCACCCACTCACTCACCCCTCCACGCACTCACCCACTCACTCACTCACCCCTCCACTCACTCACCCCTCCACGCACTCACTCACTCACTCACCCCTCCACTCACTCACTCACTCACCCCTCCACTCACTCACTCACTCACCCCTCCACTCACTCACTCCCCTCCACCCACCCACTCACTCACCCCTCCACTCACTCACTCACTCACCCCTCCACTCACCCACTCACTCACCCCTCCACTCACTCACTCACTCACTCCTCCACTCACTCACCCCTCCACCCACCCACTCACTCACTCCTCCACTCACTCACTCACTCCTCCACTCACTCACCCCTCCACCCACCCACTCACTCACTCCTCCACTCACTCACTCACCCCTCCACTCACTCACCCCTCCACCCACCCACTCACTCACTCCTCCACTCACTCACTCACTCACCCCTCCACTCACTCACTCACTCACTCACCCCTCCACTCACTCACTCACCCACTCACCCCTCCACGCACTCACTCACTCACCCCTCCACCCACCCACTCACTCACCCCTCCACTCACTCACCCACCCACTCACTCACCCCTCCACGCACTCACCCACTCACTCACTCACCCCTCCACTCACTCACCTCTCCACGCACTCACTCACTCACCCCTCCACTCACTCACCCCTCCACGCACTCACTCACTCACCCACTCACCCCTCCACGCACTCACTCACTCACCCCTCCACTCACTCACCCACCCACTCACCCCTCCACGCACTCACTCACTCACCCCTCCACCCACCCACTCACTCACCCCTCCACTCACTCACCCACTCACTCACTCACCCCTCCACCCACCCACTCACTAACCCCTCCACGCACTCACCCACTCACTCACTCACCCCTCCACTCACTCACCCCTCCACCCACCCACCCACTCATTCACTCACTCCCCTCCACCCACCCACTCACTCACCCCTCCACTCACTCACTCACTCACCCCTCCACTCACTCACTCACTCACTCACCCCTCCACTCACTCACCCACTCACTCACTCACCCCTCCACCCACCCACTCACTCACCCCTCCACTCACTCACTCACTCACCCCTCCACTCACTCACTCACTCACTCACCCCTCCACTCACTCACTCACCCACTCACCCCTCCACGCACTCACTCACTCACCCCTCCACCCACCCACTCACTCACCCCTCCACTCACTCACCCACCCACTCACTCACCCCTCCACGCACTCACCCACTCACTCACTCACCCCTCCACTCACTCACCCACCCACTCACTCACCCCTCCACGCACTCACCCACTCACTCACTCACCCCTCCACTCACTCACCTCTCCACGCACTCACTCACTCACCCCTCCACTCACTCACCCCTCCACGCACTCACTCACTCACCCACTCACCCCTCCACGCACTCACTCACTCACCCCTCCACTCACTCACCCACCCACTCACCCCTCCACGCACTCACTCACTCACCCCTCCACCCACCCACTCACTCACCCCTCCACTCACTCACCCACTCACTCACTCACCCCTCCACCCACCCACTCACTAACCCCTCCACGCACTCACCCACTCACTCACTCACCCCTCCACTCACTCACCCCTCCACCCACCCACCCACTCACCCCTCCACTCACTCACCCACTCATTCACTCACTCCCCTCCACCCACCCACTCACTCACCCCTCCACTCACTCACCCACCCACTCACTCACCCCTCCACTCACTCACCCACTCACTCACTCACCCCTCCACCCACCCACCCACTCACCCCTCCACGCACTCACTCACTCCCCTCCACCCACCCACTCACTCACCCCTCCACTCACTCACCCACCCACTCACCCCTCCACGCACTCACTCACTCACCCCTCCACCCACTCACTCACTCACCCACTCACCCCTCCACTCACTCACTCACTCACCCCTCCACTCACTCACTCACTCACCCCTCCACTCACTCACCCACTCACCCCTCCACGCACTCACCCACTCACCCCTCCACTCACTCACTCACTCACCCCTCCACCCACTCACTCACTCACCCACTCACCCCTCCACTCACTCACCCACTCACTCACCCTCCACCCACTTGTAAGAGGTGACCAAATGGATTGGATGGTCAGGCTTCATCACCGATGACTTTGTTGATTAAGCGTCATCGCCCCCTGAATGGTATTTTCTCTGAATTGTCTTCAGATGAAATACTGGGTTCAGGAGTATCAAATAAACAAACAAACAAACAGATCTGATTATTTATGACTTTGGACAATAATACCACACATCGTATATTGCAAGTCAGCCCCCAGAAGTAGCTGTCTGTACTGTCAGGGATGAAAACTTGCAGATAGAAACTGAAATCATGACCCAAGACTGTCTGATATAGGCACACTTGTGTTTGATTGCAAACAATCTAAAGCTTCTGTCTGTCTATCAATCTATCTATTATATGTTTTTTCAGATTGCAGAATGACTTATGATTTTGACATTTCTTTGAGTGAAGCTTTTTCATTTTGTTTTTAGGCAACAGATAGGCTAAAAACAGTTGAGGAACTGGCAAAAGAGGAAAAGGAGAGATTGGAAAATTTGGAGGTATGTAACAGAGTTTGATAGCATCATCTGTATAAAATATTATTTTTCGTGAATGTCCAAGTAATAAATATAAGGTTTAACATGGTTATGTGAACTATTGTTGATATGATTGTGACAATATTTGCCATCCATCCAATTCTGACATTGTTGTCACACCTAGATGTCATTCAGATCATATTTATCAAAGTGATAGACATTTTTTTTAAAATGGTTGTTTTCTAATATGACTTATTGAAAGTGCAATTCTCCAGATATATTCATGTAAACATTTTGAATTATTAGGAAAAGAAAAATATAAACAATATATTGTTTTTCAATGTATCTGGAACTTTTGATATACACAGTGTTATTGTTATTCATTGAGTGAAAAGCATCAATATATCTGGAAATGTAACAAGGCATGTTGTGAGAAGTAGGGCTGTTTTCTACCCGGGCACCCACCCCCCTATAACCCGACCCTACCTGGGTACCCACTGTAGGTCTCAGGAGATGTCTCAAAATGTCCGATTGGGAACATCTTTAGCATAGCCCTGGTAAAACGTTTTTAGATACATGTATTATACAATCTGGTCTTTCATACACTGAAGTTGAATTAAGTTATCTTTATTCAACCATATGAAAAATCGGAAGGAATGGGTGCATAGTCAGAAAGAAATGCGAACATTAGTGACTTGTAGTGTTACCATAGACTTCTAGATAATTTTTGTCATTAAACAATATATCACATGACTAATAGAGTTGTATATAGTTTTTGCCAATAAACAATATATCACATGACTAACCACGGGTCCGGGTAGTTCTGTGGGTACCCGGGTCCTACTCAGTACCTACCCGACCTGGGTACCCGAGTTAGCCGTCCCAGCCCTAGTCAAAAGTTATCTGCTTAAAATCATGTTACCATATTCGACATAATAAGCGACCAGGGCGCTCTCAAAATTAGAAACAGGGGGCTCTTAATAGAATAAAATTTTGGTGAAAAACAACAGAGTTGAAAGGTTGTAAATTTCGTGGTTTATGCTGACAGACTGAAATGATACAAAAGAAAAGTCTGTGCGTATTATACACGACAGATATATTTTTCAAAAATTTAATTGCACATAATTAAGGGTGCATATAACACATGAGTGTGTACTATACACAAAAAAATAAGTCTTGTGTACATTGATCAATCGGAAGGAATTGGAGTTGTTCACTAGCCAATATATTAGCAAATATCGTCATGGGCGCTTATTACGTCGAATACGGTAATTTGGATAAGCATGGCAACTGATTCTCACTTGATTGTCTGGGTGTGGTTAACTCTGTCAACTGTTGTCCTGCAGGCTGATCGTGTGAGGAGGATGAAGGGTGTCCTCCCACACAGCGTCACATCACAGCCACAACACTACTCTGCCGACAGTCTGGATGATGGGTAGGATTATCTCCCTTGCAATATGCTTCTTGAGGCGGTTTGCCCATTAATGAATCGTTACTGCAAAGCTGTTTTTCCTCAGTGCAAGATTGACATATTTGGATGTAGAGAGATACAGAGTGATCTCATTAAAAAAGTGTTTATCTCAAGTGATGGTGTCTGGAAACTGAGGATGTTACCAAGGTTCATACAGGCTTCAAAAGGCTTTGCATTTTATGGTCCCTCTTGAGAAGCCTTAATTTTTACTGTTTAATCTCTAAAGCCTTGAAAATCCCCAAAATATCTTGAAACGACTTGAATTTGAACAAAATGATATATGCTATGAATAAAAGTATTAAAATTCTTGACACTTACTTTATGTTATTGTTGGTTGTGTAAATCAATCTTGTTGGAAAATTTGTGATGTTCATACTGATTTTTATAATGAATATATGTTATAACAGACAAGGGCTAATAACTCAACTATAAAGCCTTGAAAAGGACAGTTTAAAGCCTTGAAATATTCATTGATGTAGGTTTGTGCTGGACGCAGATGATAGGAATCGGGGGAAAGTGCGCTTCCTCGAGGAAGAAGAGGAAGATTCTGAGGACGAAGAAGAGGAATGTGAGGAAGAGGAAAAGGAAGGTAGTGACGAAGAGGAGAATGGTGGAGAAGACAGCGATCGTGGTGATAATGACGATGATGATGTTGATGAAGCTGACAAGGACAGTGATGAACATTCAGAAGGAGACAGCGAGGACAGTTATGCTGATATTCATTCAGATTCAGAGGGAGAGAAAGACAATGAGCAAAGTGTGTCTAAGACAAAGTCTATTTTAAAAAAGAAACCGGAGACAAAAGCAGAGAAACAGGTATGTCAAACAAATGTAATTTGTGTACACATGGTGTTGCTAAGTTACCAAGACTCATTCCAACTGCTGGACCCGTAAAGATCTGGGTCTTCAGCAACCCATGCTTGTCATAAAAGGTGACTGTGCTTGTCGTAAGGGGCGACTAACGGGATCAGGTGGTCAGGCTCGCTGAGCATGTCATTGATCCCAATTGCATAGATCAATGCTCATGATGTCAATCACTGAATTGTCAGGCCTAGACTTGATTATTTACAGACCGCCGTCATATAGCTGGAATATTGCTGATTGTGGTGTTAAACAACAAACAAACTTTGCAACTGCAGGATATCATCTGTTGGGATTCTGGATTGAACTAAGCTCCCAGCAACCTGTGCTTGTCATACAAGGCCACTGGATGGGTCAGGTGGTCAGGTGGTCAGGATCGCTGGATGACATGGTTGATTTTCTATTCAGTCATCATTTCATTATTTACAGGCCGCTATCATCTAGTTTGAATATTGCAGTGTCAAACATCTAGCAAACAAACAAACAATCATTCTTGTGATATTTTGTATCCCATGGTAACCATTGGTCATCCTGGATTATTCCGTTTTAGTGGATTTGACTTAATAAGCATCTCACCTTATCATGCCTTATGGCAAATTCTTTTTGCAGATATGATATTTCATTATGCATCTTTAATATTGCATGTTTATGAATATGGACATATTGTAAATGGGTCTGAATTAAGTGAACATTGATATCCTTCTGAGACATGTGCCTCCGTGGTCTAGTGGTAGAGCAATCGCCCAGAGAGCGGAAGGTCTGGGGTTCGATCCCTTGCCACATCATACAAAAAGACGTTAAAAGATGGTACTTACTGTTTCCCTGTTTGGTGCTAAAACATGACTGGTCAGCTCGGAGTCAGGATACTGTGTCTGAGTGGGGTATTCATGTTAAACTGGGGCATGGTATCTCAGTGAGCTAGCACTATAAAATCGGCATCAGTCCAGACTACTACAAGCGCACACGCACACGCACACGCACACGCACATCTTGGAAACAATGTTAAACCCCATTTCACCTCACCTCACCATGTGACATAAGTGCATGGATTTAATTACGGTATAATGAAAATATGAAAGTGGTTTTCTGTGTTGATTATTATACATGTTGAGTTTATTTGAATGAATATAACACTATAATATTCCATGTTTTGCAGAAGAAAAAAGAAGTGAGACAGGCAGCAGCCAATGAGTTGCCTTACACCTTCGAAGGTAATTACCTCGGCTATGTTCATGTGTAACCATGGTAACTGTTTATCTACACAGGTACTACTCAGTGAAGATCTGGGTTAGAATAGGTCTTCAGTAACCCAGGCTTGTCATAAGAGGTGACATTGCTTGTCGTAAGAGGCGACTAACGGGATTGGGTGGTCAGGATCGCTGACTTGGTTGATGCATGTCATCGTATCCCAATTGCATAGACCGATGTTCATGATGGCAATCAGTGGATTGTCTGGCCCAGTTTCAATTATTTTCAGACTGACGTCATCTAGCTGAACAAACAAACAAACAAACAAACAGTTCAGTTCGTATTGCAAGTCAGCCCCCAGAAGTAGCTGTCTGTACTGTCAGGGATAAAAACTTGCAGATAAAAACTGAAATCATGACCGAAGACTGTCTGATATAGACACACTTGTGTTTGATTGCAAACAAGCCTAAGCCAGTGGCTACAATTATCATGGATTCCCAGATTCTCCTTAATTATGTTTCTAGGTTTGTCAGCATCATAACGATGCTCATGGCTTTCATCAAAGGGTGAACACCTAAGACCTGTATCACATCTCTCTTATTAGGCTCATTAAGATTGATGCAGCTGAAAGTCTTTGTGGCATAAAAACCCTGCTTACTCTCTCATTCCCTAAGACCGCCTCCGTGGTCTAGTGGTAGAGCGTCCGCCCGGAGAGTGGAAGGTCCAGGGTTCGATCCCCGGCTGCGTCATACCAAAAGATGTTAAAAGATGGTACTTGTTGTTACCCTGTCTGGCGCTCGGCATTAAGGGGTTAAAGCAAGGCCTGGTCGGCTCGGAGTCAGTATACTGTGTCTGAGTGGGGTATTCATGTTAAACTGCGGCATGGTATGTCAGTGGGCTATCACTCTAAGTCGGCATCAGTCTGGTCTAGTACAAGCAGACACACACACACACGCGTGCATGCACGTCGCTATATAAGTGAAGTAATCTTGGACACGACGTTAAACCCAATTTCACCTCACCTCATTCCCTCAATGTCCAAACACAGACTTGATAATGCACAGACAGCCATCACATGACCATATTATATTGTGATGTTATCATACAACATCATCATATTGCTGCTGAAACAACTTTCACTCTGTGTTCGAAACAAGCGCTTGCCCGTAGGCCTGTGGCAGGTACAATTAGTGTTGGGCCTGTAGTTCAAATTCCCATGGGTCCTTAGGACCTTATGACCTTCAGTAAATTTATGTGTCAATGTATTTATCACAATACGCTGCAGTTTTAGTCAGGGCTAGAATTATGGAGTTATAGTTTGGCTGGACAAACAAGTCTATGAATAGTCCAATCATCATCGCGTAACGAAATTGATATCCTGTTCGTGAACAACATGACGACTGCTGTGCATATTTTGGATGACTGCAGGATTTGCAAACTCTGTGTACCTTCAATTTGGCTTTGACAGATATTTTACAGGTTGTATTATGTTTTTAGTCAATGTGCTCAAGTGTGCTCAATGCTCATGCAACAGTGAGGCAGGGAATGTGAAACGTTTCTTCGATCAACTTGATTTTCTTGACTGGGCATCCCCATTTAGTTGGAAGCAAATGCAAGTGATATGAGAGGTGGAATCTGTTTGGTCAGCACTGGTGGCACTACGATCAAGTCACGAAATTCCACGAAGTTTGGCAGGGGTAGAAACTGGACATTTATAGTTTGTTAACTTCCTTGACTTGGGAAGATTTGTACGCTATAGGTATGGATTGTTGTTCATAATATCAATCACTTGGTTGTCTGGTCCAGGGTTGATTGTTTACAGGCTTCGGTCATATAGCTGGAATATTGCTAAGTGCGGTGTTAAACATTAAACAATACAAATACCAAGTTTGATCAATCAATGTTTCTGCCTCCCAGCCCCTGACAACTATGATGCTCTGCTGGACATGCTCCACGGCCGGTCAGATACTGACCAACTGACCATCATAGACAGGATCAGGAAGTGCCACCATGCCAGTCTCGCAGATGGGAACAAGGTCAAGATGGAGGTAGGTCATTTGGCTTGCAAACACAAAAATAATTATTCCTAATAATTGTTGGGTTTGACCTTTGACCGTGACCTTGAAAATGATAATGTCTATTAAGTTTATATGTTAATAGAAATCAAATGTGTTACGACAAGCTTCAAAATGGCATCCTAAGTGATGAGGAACGATGGTGATGTTTCAGAACTTGCTGCAGCTGTTGATCCACTACTTCGGTAGTCTGGCGCTGCAGGAGGCGCCATCCCTGTCACTGCTGGACAAGCTGACCGGGCAGATATACGACCTGACCCAATCGGCACCGAACACTGCCGCGGAAACCTTGCAGGAAATTATCAAGAACCAGCAGGCAGACTTCACTCAGATGAGAGAGATCAGGAGGCCAGTTGTTCTGGGTTTGGACACCGTGAGTTGCTCAAATGTTTACTGGTATTTGTTTTTGGGATATTAGTACATAATATTGACGTAATGTTTGGTAGCTATACATGATAAAGTCACCTGCCCAAATAATAACAGAGTTCATTTCTACAGCACCAATTTCCATACCTGCTGGTATGCTCATAGTTCACATCATTATAAACCCTGGTCAATGGATCAGTGTGCTCTCAAATGTCATTCTCAGCTCCCTGGGGAACAATTAGGCAAGGAGTTTTTTAGGCACGCTAAGTGGGCGGTCGGGTAGTCTAGTGGTTAAAGTGTTCACTCATCACGCCGAAAACCCGGGTTTGAATCCCGACATGGGTACAATGTGTGACGCCCATTTCTGGTGTCTCCTGTCGTGATATTGCTGGAATATTGCTAAAAGCAGTGTAAAACCATACTCACTCACTCATCACGCTAAGACGATCATTGTAAGCTTTACCAGTTTCAGTCAAAGGATTGTGTGGCAGGCTACGTCCTAAAAAAACCTTGATTTTCAGAAGAGTGACTATTATGGGAATTAGATGTACATAATGGCTGCTGAGTATGGCAGCCATCTCAAACTATGGTTCAGCAGCTTCCAGATCAGACAAGCAAGTTGCAATCTGACAGCATGTCAGCCATTAGTTTTAACATCACATGTTGAGCTGACGATGACGAGTGCGTTGTTTTGCAGCTGCTGTATCTGAAGCTGGTGTCAGTGCTGTTCCCAACCTCCGACTTCAACCATCCTGTGACGGTCCCCGCCCTCATCTTCATGGGCCAGCTGCTTGGTCAGGTAGAACCTCCACTTGTTCATTCTGCTTTAGATTTCCTTCCTCTAGTAGCTAAGTGAAGATCAGGGTTAGTTTAGGTCTTCAGCAAAGCAGTCGGGTAGCCTAGTGATTAAAGCGTTCGCTCGTCACCCAGAAGACCCGGTTTCGATTCCCGACATGGGTACAATGTGTGATGCCCATTCTGGTGTCCCCCACCGTGATATTGCTGGAATATTGCTAAAAGCGGTGTAAAAGTGTACTCACTCACTTACTCAGCAAAGCAAGCCAGCTGTAAAAGGCGACTATGCTTGTCATACGAGGCGACTAACGGGATCGACTGGTCATTAACATTTTGTACAGCCTCTTTAAGTATGCTAATAAAATGTTCAAGCTTTAAAGATATTTACCCTTATTTTAATAATGATGACCCTGAATAAAATATGACCTCAGCAATGTCGGAGGAGTCCACTTTAGCTTCAAGTTTGGTACCAGTATTTCCCAGATATTCACATCATTTTCATGACATTGTCAATGTCAATGTACCTTTTCTCCTTATACCGATTGTCATCTCTCCCACTTTTGAATGTGATCAGTCAGCCATTGCATTCAACTACGTCTATTGGGAGCAACTGACTAGACACTTCACTCTCAAAAATAACGTCTTCCAATTGACATCAAGTTGCGAATGCGTGTTCAAATTTCTAGAAATGATGTCATGATAGTACAATGTATTATCATAAAATAAACCATGCTTCATTCTTTGTTCTGTGATTTATCTCGTAGCTATCTTATTTTAGCAGCTATCATAGTGTTCCAGTGTATGAGACCGCCTCCGTGGTCCAGTGGTAGATCGTCCGCCCAGAGAGCGGAAGGTCCGGGGTTCAATCCCCGGCCGCGTCATACCAAAAGACGTTAAAAGATGGTACTTGTTGTTACCCTGTCTGGCGCTCGGCATTAAGGGGCTAAAACAAGGACTAGTCGGCTTGGAGTCAGTATACTGTTATGTGTCTGAGTGGGGTATTCATGTTAAACTGCGGCATGGTATCTCAGTTAGCTAGGACTATAAATCGGCATCAGTCTGGACTAGTACAAGCAGCCACACAAACACACGTGCATGCACGTCGCTATATAGATGCAATAATCTTGGACGCGACGTTAAACCTCATATCACCTCACCTCACCTCACCTCACCTCACCTCACCTCACCTCACCTCACCTCACCTCACCTCCAGTGTATGAGCTGTACTGTTTTTCAGACTCCCGTCAACACCGAGAGAGACGTGGCCTGTGGCTTATTCCTCTGTGATCTGTGCTTGGAGGTAGAGTATGGTCTGTTAACAAATCTATGTGTGCATGTACGAGAGATGATGTAGCCTACAGGTGTTTGTGTCAGTTTGTCTGACAATGGATGAATTTCTCATGTAATATGTGTTTCAACTATGGTTGCAGCTTTTGTGAAAAATTGGTGTTCATTTAATATAAAAAAATGGCATATCTTTTGGACAACATTGTGTGTCAGGCAAACATATGTCAATTTATTGTTATATTTGAAACATGTCACCAAATGTTTGTTTGTTTATTTGTTGTTTAATGCCGCACTCAGCAATATTCCAGCTATATGACGGCAGTCTGTAAATAATCAAGTCTGGCCCAGACAATCCAGTGATTGACATCATGATCATTGATTCACGAAGTTGGAATACGATGACATGCATCAACCAGGTCAGCGAGCCTGACTACCCGATCCTGTTACTTGACTCTTACAACAAGCATAGTTGCCTTTTACGGCAAGCATGGGTTGCTGAATTGTCACTGGATTGTCAGACTCAATTGTTTACAGACCACCTACATACAGCTGAAATTGGGCGTTAAACAACAAAAAAACAAACACAGTGACCTTGTTGATTGCATGTCATCGTAACCTGAGGGCGTGGATCGTTGTTCACAATATCAATCACAGGATTGTCTTGTCCAGACTCAATTATTTACAGGCAACCATCATCTAGCTGGAATATATTTGAGCATTGTGTTGACCAACGCACAAACAATATGATGATTGTCAGTCCATGATTGTTTGTTTCAGTATGTGTCGGAGTCCAAGCGGTTTATCCCGGAAGTGATCAGCTTCCTGCACGGAGTCCTCTTCCTGTCAGCCAACAAACAACTCAACAAAAGTAGGTGGTCGATGTGTCTCACGCTGATCAGACAATGTTTGACCGTCTATGATCTGTTTTGTAATAATTGTAGCCGGTAGATAGGGAATGTCTTCCTACAGAAATATAACTTGATTGTTGTTGTCAGTAGTGTCTGCCGGTGTGTTCACGCTTGTCTCAGGTACCACAAATCTCTCTGCTGAGTTTTGTTTTGATCATGTGTTAAAATGTTGATTCACCCTGAATATGTTTCGTTAAGATCTGGGGTAGAATAGGTCTTCAGCAATCCATGCTTGCCGTAAAAGGCGACTAACAAGATTGGGTGATCAGGTTCGCTGACTTGGTTGAAGCATGTCATCGTATCCCAATTGTGTGGATCGTTGCTCATGATGTTAGTCGCTGGTTTGTCTGATCTAGACTTGATTATTTACAGACTGCTGTCATATAGCTGCAATATTGCTGAGTGCGGCGTAAAACAACAAACCAACCAAACCAAACCAAACCTCACCATACCTGTTACTTCCATCACTTCGGTCAATCCTCCTGCATGAATGTTGCTCACAATTCAAGTAATGTCTTTTGCAAGAGTATTCTTCCTTCCAATGTTAGACCACCAGATGATTTCATGGTTTCTGCACATGTGTCCATGAAGACACTGTGTGATGTCCTTGACATCAAATTAAAAATTGTTATTCTGGGACAAAGTATTTCCCTAGTTGGAGTCAACTCAAATGAGGTGAGATGAAATGGGGATTAAAGCTGTGTCGTGCATGCACATGTTTGTGTGTGTGGCTGCTGGTTCTGGTCCGGACTAATAGCCCACTGAGATACCATGCCTCAGTTGAATACCCCTCTCAGACACAGTATACTGACTCCAAGCCAACCAGTCCTTGTTTTAGCCCCTTAATGCCATGTGCCAGGCAGGGTAACACCATGTACCATCTTTTAACGTCCTTTGGTATGACGCGGCCCGCACTCCAATAGACCACAGAGGCGTTCTCCAGCAAGAATGTGGTATTTCACGCACGCACGCACGCATGCACGCACGCACCCACGCACCCACGCACCCACGCACCCACGCCGGCACGCAAGCACCCACGCCGGCACGCAAGCACCCATGCCGGCACGCACGCACCACATTGATGCAGGAGGATACACTAAGGTGACGGAATTAACAAGTATGGTGCAATAACTGGAAACATATATTCACATGCAGAGGTGTAAGCGGTGACCAAATGGATTGGATGGTCAGGCTTCATCATTCATGACTTTGTTGATTAAGTGTCATCGTCCCCTGAATGGTATTTTCTCTGGATTGTCTTCAGATGGAATACTGGGTTTAGGGGTATCAAACAAACAAACAAACAAACAGATCTGATTTTTTTAAACTCTAGACAGTAATACCACACATCATATATTGCAAGTCAGCCCCCAGAAGTAGCTGTCTGTACTGTCAGGGATGAAAACTTGCATATAGAAACTGAAATCATGACCCAAGACTGTCTGATATAGACACACTTGTGTTTGATTGCAAACAAGCTAAAGCGTGTTGATCTAAGGCACTGTTCGAAACTGGGCATCAAAGCATGAAAGTCAAGGGGTCGCCATGACAATAATGTGAAAAGTGGGCACTTTCATTCAGAAACAAAAGCATTCACTCACTCACTCACTCACTCACTCACTCACATTCTCGAGGTGGTCAGGCTCTCTGACTTGGTTGATGGATGTCATCGTATCCCAATTGTGTGGATCAATGCTCATGACATGAATCACTGGATTGTCTCATCCAGACTCGGATTATTTACAGAACATGGTCATGTAGCTTGAATATTACTGAGTGCGGCTTTTAACAACATGAAACAAACAAACATCTATTCTATTCTCTAAGTGAGTACAATGTATTCAGCCCCTTCTTCCTTCAGATGGGCCAACACACTCACTCTTCACAGACCCGCGAAGATCCGGGGTAGAATAGGTCTTCAGCAACCCATGCTTGCCCGTAAAAGGCAACTATGCTTGTCATAAAAGGCGAATAACGGGATCGTGTGGTCAGGCTCACTGACTTGGTTTGATGCATGTCATCGATCCAATTGCGTGGATCGATGTTCATGATGTAAATCACTGGATTGTCTGATCCAGACTCGATTATTTACAGACCGCCGTCATATAGCTTGAATATTGCTGAGTGCGGCATAAAACAACAAACCAAACCAAACCAAACCAAACCACTCTTCACACATACCATTTAATTTACTCTGTTCGTTTCAGTTGAGAGAGTCTCAGGTCCTTTCAAACCAGTAGGAAAGTCCATCAGCCTGCTTCATATAAGTGATAAGAAGTCAAGGTAAACCAGCTAGTTTCACTGTCATCCTTAGCTCTGTTGGTGCAAGCAGCTCTGGACACTAAAGCTTCAGCAGAGCTTCACATACATAGGTTTTACAGAAGGTCACAGCGTTACGGTGATGTCTTCTTTGCACCTGTACCCTGTTATTTTCACATTGACGAAAAGAATTTAATGCTGATTGTTTCCTTTAACTTTAGTATGGTAGAAATATGATTAGTAGCAAAAGATTTTTCATCAGTATCTTGGTATAGGCATATAATATTAAGGCTAAAACAAATGATAGTCTCATCCCCATCCTCATAAAGTTCTCCACATGTTTCATTTTTCTTTCCATTTTTAAAAAGAAATAAAAATCCTTAAATATTCCAAGTCCAGTGGTAGCCAAATACTGAATTCCAGTTTTTTACTCATCAAGGAATACATTTATGTAGGGAGGCCCAGGGCATTTAACAAACAAACAAACAAACAGTTCAGTTAGTATTGCAAGTCAGCCCCCAGAAGTAGCTGTCTGTACTGTCAGGGATGAAAACTTGCAGATAGAAACTGAAATCATGACCCAAGACTGTCTGATATAGACACACTTGTGTTTGATTGCAAACAAGCCTTAGCCAGTGGCTACAACTAACTTATCCTCCACTGTGTGCGATTAAAGATTTATGTCCTTTTTCCATGTAATGTATTGTTGACGAGAGACACGTGTACCCATGGGAATTCAGCCAATCAGCTTACTTATACAATAACAATCGGCTACAACAGTCCACTTGACCTGTGAAGATCTGGGGTAGAATAGGTCTTCAGCAACCCATGCCTGTCGTAAGAGATGACTGCTTGTTGTAAGAGGCAACTAACGGGACTGGGTCAGGCTCGCTGACTTTGTTGATGCATGTCATCCTATCCCAATTGCGTGGTTTCGTCACGATATGGCTGAAATATTGCCGATGTGACGTTAAGCTTTAACTCACTCACCCAATTGCGTGGATCGATGCTCATGATGTCAACCACTGGATTGTCTGGTCCAGACTTGATTATTTACAGACTGACGTCATATAGCTGGAATATTGCTGAGTGCGGCGATAAACAACAAACAAACAAACAACAGACCGCCTAGCGAGAGGCGACTAAATGGATCGGGTGGTCAAGCACAGTGACTTTGTTGATGGCGTCATCGTACCCTGAGGGCGTGGATTGTTGTTTACAATATCAATCACAGGATTGTCTGGTCCAGACTCACAGCAGCCTATGGTAGTAGAAAAAGATGACTTGATCTTTGTTCAGTCTTTGAGAAATCATTTACATACATATTCTCATTGTGGCACCATGTGAAAAGTGTAGGAGTATTATCTGGGACCAGCAATATCAGATGCGGTATGGAAAAACTGTGTTTGTTCTTGCAGATCATGTAGCTTTGAGGTGATGAAGCTGAGTCAAGTGTTCGGAGTTGCTGTGGAGAGAGGAGATCTTTCAAGCTCACAATTCAAGTATGTATTTTGCAGATGTTATGACATGCAAGAGTATTCTTCTTTTCAATGTTAGACCGCCTCCGTGGTCTAGTGGTAGAGCGCCTGCCCGGAGAGCAGAAGGTCCGGCGTTTGATCCCCGGCCTCATACCAAAAGATGTTAAAAGATGGTTCTTGTTGTTACCTTGTCTGGCGATCAGCATTAAGGGGCTAAAGCAAGGACTGGTCGGCTCGGAGTCAGTATACTGTGTCTGAGTGGGGTATTCATGTTAAACTGCAGCATGGTATCTCAGTGGGCAAGCACTATAAATCGGCATCAGTCCGGTCTAGTACAAGCAGACACACACACACACACATGCATGCACGTTGCTATGAAATGGCAATTATCTTGGACGCGACGTTAAACCCAATTTCACCTCACCTCTTTTCAATGTTAATCAAATCAAATTCAATCAGGTCTTTCGTGTGGTATTCTGGGACAAAATATGTCGAATGAGGTGAGGTGAAATGTGGTTTAACGCCGCGTCCAAGATAATTGACATTTCATAGCGACGTGCATGCATGTTTGTGTGTGTGTGGCTGCTTGTAGTTGTCCGGACTGATGCCGATTTATAGTGCTTGCCCACTGAGATACCATAGCATTCACATGTGCGTGCGTTGCCAGGATGCACCCAATGCAGGTAACATTTGCCACCACTGCGGTTATGTTTGATAAGAGTGGAAAACTGAATTCATTAAGAATTGGCTGCAAATCTTTTTGAATCCAGGAAATAAAAGCTTATGAAATTAGTGAAATACACAGATGGTCTGAATGCAGTGAACTTGCAGAACTGATTCTTCACAATTACTATTAGAACAGTCACTCACATCAAACAGACACTTTGAAACTTCCTTTAACTTCAGTTAACTTCAGAAACTTCCAGGTTGTTTACTGGTTTTAGATGTGAAAAGTAATTTACAGATTTATACTGGAGCACATTCTAAAGTATATGTTATCTTTGAATTTATTTTACTGTATTCGACGTAATAAGCGCCCAGGGCGCTCTCAAAATTAGAAATAGGGGCTGTTATTAGAATATTATTTTGGTGGAAAAAAGAGAGTTGAAAGATAAATATCGTGGTTTATGCTGACACACTGAAATGTTTATATGCAACAGATACATTTTTCGATAATTTAATTGCCCATAATTAAGAATGCATATAACACACGAGTGCGTTTTATACACGAATAAATACGTCTTGTGTACATTGATCAATCAGAAGGGGTGCTAATTGGGATTGTTCACTAGCCAATATATTAGCAAATATCGCCGTGGCTGTTATTAGAGCAGGGCGCTTATTGCATCGAATACAGTATATTGAAATTAGCTGAAAATACAGTGTTTCAATTTATAATAAACTGGTACAGCCAGTATTTTGGTTGTGCAACCTGATTAATTTACCTGGTGCAGGTGGTAAAACAGAATGTAATCGTACCCTGTTAACTAATGTATCCTTTTCCCTACAGACTGTGTCTGATTCAGTGCTGTGTGAGTCTCCTGCAGGAGTTCTCCCGACTGTACAGTGACCTGCCGGCACACACAGACATATTCTCCCCTGTACTGTACATGTGTGACTAACTGATGTATTCTCTCCCTACAGACTGTGTCTGATTCACTGCTGTGTGAGTCTCCTGCAGGAGTTCTCCCGACTGTACAGTGACCTGCCGGCACACACAGACATATTCTCCCCTGTACTGTACATGTGTGACTAACTGATGTATTCTCTCCCTACAGACTGTGTCTGATTCACTGCTGTGTGAGTCTCCTGCAGGAGTTCTCCCGACTGTACAGCGACCTGCCGGCACACACAGACATTTTCTCCCCGGTACTGTTCATGTGCGACAGACTGCCAACCTCCCACTACCCAACACAGCTCAAGGTATGTTTACCCCAGGATCCGTGAGCTGCCCTCATGCATCTTGCTGCTCATTTGTTGTTTTTTTGTTTAACGCCGCCCTCAGCAATATTCCAGCCATATGACGGCGGTCTGTAAATAATCACTGGACCAGACAACCCAGTGACTGACATCATGAGCATCGATCCACGCAATTGGGATCGATGACATGCATCAACCAAGTCAGCGAGCCCGACAACCTGATCCCATTAGTCGCTTCTTACGACAAGCATAATCGCTTTTACAGCAAGCATGGGTTGCTGAAGATCTATTCAACCCATCACAGGTCCTGCCCATTAGTGCTTAAAGGGGAACTATACTGCGTGATCTGTCGCCCTTTTAGCGCTATCTGGACAATGTGTGTTGTAAATTGTAATTTGTGCCATGTGTGAAATGAGGCATTGTCTCTGTATTGTTTGGCTCTTCATCAACTGCTTGACTGAATTCCATCATAAGCTAGCAGACAAAACAAGAGGCAGATAACCAAGAGGTGTTTGAACTACTTGAAACAAGCTTGCTGGAACAGCCAATTTGCTCGAGCAAATAGTTCCCTTTTAATAGGCTCGGCCAAACTGACAGTCCCGTCAACACCACTTTGGTTATCTTTGGTATGTGACATTCTGGTGTAGTCTCAACCTGTTGAGATCTGGGGTAGAATAGGTCTTCAGCAAACCAAGCTTGGCGCAAAAGGCGACCATTCTTGCCGTATTAGGCGACTAACGGGATCGGGTGGTCAGACTTGCTGACTTGGCTGATGCATACGTCGTATCCCAATTGCATGGATGGATGCTCATGATGTCAAACACTGGATTATCTGGTCCAGACTCAATTATTTACATACCGCCGTCATATAGCTGGAATATTGCTGAGTGTGGCGTTAAACAAACAAACAAACAAATGGTATAGTCGTGTAATCAGAAATATTGTCTGACAATGGCTAGACCGAGACTGAAAACTGATGCCAAATCACATGAAGGCTCTACTCCCACAGAGCGGGGCTAAACCTTAGCTCAGTCACTGTTTGGAATTTGTATTTAAGTATGGGTCATCAGCAAATAGCCTCTCAGTCCTGCAGTTGTCTCCCTTTGTTCCCCAGGATTCTGTGAGTGGTCTGCAGGAGTACCTGAAGGGAGAGAGGCAGAAGGCCAGGAAGAGCCTCGTCTTCAACAGGGTGAAACCCAAGCCTCTGAAGATGTTTGAACCCCTGATAGAAGAGACGTAAGTCCACATGTTCCATCATGGTACTTTACGAATTGCATCTAATCATGTTAACACCTGGAAAATATCTGTTGACGCCGAGTTGGCAGTAAACATGCTTTGCAAATCCTGCAATCGACTGAAATCGGCTCTGCAGTTTGCAAACCAGATGTTGATTTTGTTACACGATGAATAGACTTGTTAGTTCAGCCTAGTTCGGCAAGGTTGGAAACTGGACTTTTATAGTCAGTTAACATCCATGTCTTGGGAAGATGACATGTTCAAATTGCATCAGGTTTCATTAAACAGGAGCAGGGTCATATTTAAACTAACTTGCAACATATTGTGAGTGTCTAACCATGCTTCAGTGAATATTTTGCATTTTGTTCACATGCTCTATAGATAATGAACTATTGTTCATAAATTTGGCAGTTTCTACCTAGAAATGCTGTTATAATATAAATTAGATTAGGGCCATGTTGAACTTTTTTGGTTTCAGTCATAGTGTGTATGCCATTTGTACTGATGGTGTGTGTCTGCCATGTGTACTGATGGTGTGTGTCTGCCATGTGTACTGATGGTGTGTGTCTGCCATGTGTACTGATGGTGTGTGTCTGCCATGTGTACTGATGGTGTGTGTCTGCCATGTGTACTGATGGTGTGTGTCTGCCATGTGTACTGATGGTGTGTGTCTGCCATGTGTACTGATGGTGTGTGTCTGCCATGTGTACTGATGGTGCATGTCTGCCATGTATTCAGGATGTGTGTGTACTGAACTGATGATGTGTATGCTGTGTCTTCTAGGTGGGACGGCCAGAAGAAGAAGAGTGGCGGTGGCAGCAAGGCGTACAATGAGAAGCAGCGGCTGCTACACAAGGTGAAGAAGGAGATGAAGGGGGCGATGAGGGAGATAAGGAAGGACTCGCAGTTCCTGGCCCGGCATCAGCAGCAGGAGACACTGGAGAGGTGGGCCACGTAGCAGACTACTTGTACTGTTCACACCGCCTCTGTGGCCTAGTGTTAGAGCATCCGCCTGGGAGAGCGGAAGCTCCGGCCGCGTCATACCAAAAGATGTTAAAAGATGGTGCTTGTTGTTACCCTGCCAAGCCCTCTGCATTAATATCTGGAGATTTAAACTGAACTCATTGTTCATGTTTTCAGCGCATCAAACAAAATAATTTGCTTCAACTTTTGACCAGTAGTTGTCCTGTAGTGTTAGGTAGTCAAGGTCTGGCTGTTTTCTTGCACCGGTGACCGCCTCCACGGTCGAGTGGTAGAGCGTCCGCCCGGAGCGCGGAAGGTCTGGGGTTGGATCCCCATCCGTGTCATACCAAAAGACGTTAAAAGATGGTACTTGTTGTTACCCTCTGTGGCGCTCGGCATTAAGGGGCTAAAACAAGGACCGGTCGGCTCAGAGTCAGAATACTGTGTCCGAGTCTGGTATTCATGTTAAATTGCAGCAGCATGGTATCTCATTGTGCTAACACTATAAATGGGCATCAGTCCGGACTAGTGCGAGCGCACGCACGCACACACACACACACACACACACACACACACACACACTCACTCACTAACACACTAGGAGTAGGAACCATTCAGCAGTTATTATTTGGATGATAAATAAAATCTCACCCTCGTGTCTTTTGATATCAACTCGTGTTGATATATTTGATATCAAAAGACACGAGGGTCAATCTCATTCAAATCAGACCTCAGTTCTCGCTACTGCTAAACAAAGATCTGAGGACATCCCATTAGGGTTCACATCAGAATGACCTTTCATCCGACCAATCAGAGCATAGGTTACCAGATTATGATAGTGACAGTCGGAATGTGTTTCTAATCATGCAACCTCGAAAACTTTAACTCCGAAAAATAGTTACGGGTTTAACAACTGAATCCATACAATCTAGACCATCTATTAGCCATTCCAGAATGTTCTTTTGTTCAGGTTTCAAATTTGTCAAAATGTGTTTTGAAGCGTAGTCGCCAATTTGAAATTAGTGCCTTAAAGCACGTGATAGCTGCCTTCTGATTGGTCATTCCATTGGTCGGTCAAAGTTCACGCAAAGTCGGTCTGACGTGGCACGTACTGGGATGTCCTCAGATCTTTGTTTAGCGGTAGCGAGAACTAAGATCTGATTTTAATGAGATTGTATTTAGCCAAGTGCTGTATGTATATCCTCACATCACATGAATGTCCTATGGTGTTGCAGAGACTCGGACAGGAAGAGAAAGGTCAAGGTCCTCTACGGCCATCTTGCCAACCAGGAGGGCGATTACAACAAGCTCAAGAAGAAGAAGAAAAAATAACCTGCACTTTTCAAAACACTGTACATAGTGTAAATAAAATGTTGATCATCAATAGTTCTTTGTAGTTTGGGAGCATTATTGGTTGAACAATTGGTTTAAATTGCTCGAACGATTGGTTTAAATTGCTCTGTACTTTTACAGAGATGTTAGATGTATGGAGAACGGTACTAGATATACTTGCATTTCTCAAAACTGTTAATGTGGCAATGCCAGCTTTGAGATAAAAGTACAAAATGCTCTGGTCAAGTTGGGACCCTCTTCTAGGTTTCGATAGCGGTATGTCTTTTCATCTCGATTTCAAGATAAACATGCTAATTTATATTGATACATTCGAGATGAAGGAGGGTTCGGCTGTATGAAACCATGACTGCCTCAGATATGTTATTGAAAGAATTACTCAAGTCTGCACATGTTGTGTTCTGGAATTGCAAATCGTGACGACCCACACAATAGTTCCACATTCACTTGTAACTGACATTCATCCCCATTACTTTCATTCGTTTGGGCTTGATCTTGTCACAGGTCAACATGAGAGTTGTCTCCCTTACACCAGTCACACAAAACTATGAGCAACACTTTTTTGGTTTTGTTTCTTGATTTGTTTGTTGTTTAACGCTGCACTATGAAATATTCCAGCGATATGACAGTGGTCTGTAAATAATCGAGTCTGGACCTGACAATCCAGTGATTGACATCATGAGCATCCATCCACGCAATTGGGATACTATGACATGCATCAACCAAGTCAGCGAGTCTGACCACACTATCCCGTAGTCGCCTCTTACGATAAGCATAGTCACCTTTTACGGCAAACATGGGTTGCTGAAGACCTATTCTACCCCTGATCTTCAGGGGTCTATTGGCAACACAGAAACACAACTATGACAACATATGCATGTTTTATTAGGTCATGTATTTCCTGATCCATTTTACCTGGAATATATAACAATGTTGATAGTTCACAAAACTACAACAGCTTATAAAATTTGATAACAATTGTCCTGTTTGATCGACTATGTTCACATTGCTTGAAAAAGCACACATAATCAAAAGTCATGTTTGTATCAGCATGTTCTTTACCAGTTAAAAACATTTCTAAGAACTGACCACCACCACATTTGAAATTTGACTTCTTTTTTACTGTTGTTAGTGTGCCTCAAATAATTAAAGCATACAGAAAAGTACAAACATGGTCTTGCAAACTTCATGATAACAGTTATTTAAAGGGTAATTATAAATTACTTATAAGCAGATACAGATTTCCTCTCAGTGATTGGTTGGTTGGTTTGTTGTTTAACGCCGCACTCAGCAATATTCCAGCTATATCATGTATATGACGGCGGTCTGTAAATAATCGAGTCTGGACCAGACAATCCTGTGACTGAAATCATGAGCATCGATCCACGCAATTGGGATCGATGACATGCATCAACCAAGTCAGTGAGCCTGACCACCCAATCCCGTTAGTCGCCTTTTACGACAAGCATAGTCACCTTTTACGACAAGCATGGGTTCCGGAAGGCCTATTCTACCCCGAAATCTTCACGGGTCTCCTCTCGATGAAGAGAATGTGATGATAATGGATGATTCAGGGCTACAGCAGGGGAATACATTTCAATAGAATCAAAAGAATTCAACTAATACTCATGTTCCAGCTTGGATAAAAATAATAGATCTTTCAGGTCAAAATTACATTTGAAGAAGTTGAGGGACGCCCGGTAACCAAGTGGTTAGAGCGTTTGGTCGTCATGCTGAAGTGAGTGAGTGAGTTGGGTTTAATGCCGCTTTTAACATTATTCCAGTTATATCACGGCGTGTCAGCTTAATGTGGGAGGAAAGCCCGAAGTGATGCAGGTCTCAGACGTTTACCACTTCGGTGAAACCCACAAGCACGGGTATAATGCTGACAAACCTAGAAACATAATCGTGGCGAAACGGGATTCGAACCCACAATCAATGGTTTCTGGCGTGTCCAAGGGACGCAACTCTGCACAGCCAATCGCGGCGCCTTAGACAACTGGGCCACCCATGCCCCCTCATGCTGAAGACCCGGGCTCGATTCCAGACATGGGTACAATGTATGAAGCCTATTTCTGGTGTACCCCGCCATGATATTGCTGGAATATTGCTAAAAGCGGCATAAAACCATACTCACTTACTCACTTGAAGAACTTGAGCTATCACCCCAGTCTCAACATCTGAATCTTTATAATAGTCCATTTGTGTGCCGCTTTTCAATACTGGATATCATGCACAACGTGCACAGAGAATTATTAGCCTGTCATTGGATCAGTGTGCACTCAATTTTCATTCTCAGCTCCCTGGGGATTATACAACCCATGCTGCCTGTGAGGCGCGAGAAGGTTAATAGTCACATTACCATCTCATCCTACCGGGTACCCATTCACTGCTGGCTGAACAGTGGCATATTTCCAACAATGTCACTTGCCCAGGGAGACACCACATGTGGTACTTGTGCTTCAGTGTGAGGCAGGACCGAAGCCTTAGAAACTCTCAGGCACCAAGCTGCCGAATATAGTCACCCATCCAAGAACTCTCTGTGACCAACTTTGCTTAACTTTGGCACAGTACAACAGACCAAACGCCACCATTAGGCATCCAATTTTATTGTACATTTCTATACAATCTTGTTATGCTTCTTACCCATGTACCTCTTCACATAACAAATAAATATATTGTGTAAGCAATAATCAGATTAAAATATTTAAAGGAACACTTCTTCAAATCCTTATTAGGAAAATCATCTTTGAATTATGGGGAAAAAAAATCAAGATATTTTGAATAACTCAAAAGTTAGCAAAGATGCATTTATTTTAAGTCTGTTTCAAGGCATGATCATTTTTTTAACATAGCACATGTACCCAATGTTAGTACCAGTTAAACTTGCCTTTAAAATATATACAAAACATCTTCAAGAAAATCTGGTTTCAACCTGTAATCCTCAAATCTGACCCTGTGGGAATTCAGTGTGAACAATGTTCTCCAGCACCAGCACCAGCACCAGCACCAGCACCAGCACCAGCACCAGCACCAGCACCGGCATCTTCCTGAGGCAAGAGAGCTAGCTGACTTTAAAAGTCCAGTTTCCACCCTTGCCGAACTAGGCTGGAATTCCTGGGCTCGATCGTAGCGCCACCAGTGGTTATTACGAGTTATGTCCCTTATAAGCCTCTCCTATGGACCAATCAGGTTCCACCTCTCGTATCACTTGCATTTGTTTCAAACAAAATGGCGGCACTGAGTCAGGACGATATGATCGATAATCAAGATCTATATTGTGATAAAACGGGTCTTACATTGCGAAGTGCGTCAAATCACGCGAGGACCTGAATTAAAAACATGAAAAGATTTGGAAAATATCTGTTGGCTTTGCAAAACCTGCATTCGACCAAAATCTGCACGAAAGTTTACAAACCGGATTTCGATTTCGTTGCGCGATTTTGATTGGACTATGCATAGACTCGTTAGTCCAGCCAAAATGCAACTCCATTATACCAGCCTAGTTTGGCAAGGGTGGAAACTGGACTTAAAAAGTCAGTTAACTCTCTTGCCTCGGGAAGATGCAGCATCGGAAGAGATGACTGCATGGATCAGCAGGGACAAGCTTGGCAACCTGTTCTGATTGTGTGTCATTCTAAACCACTGATTTGGGACTTTGATCTTACCATCCACACAGTTCGTCTGGTTCGTATTTACAGGCTGACATCATATAACTGGAATGCAGCATTAAACAAGCAAACAAACAAATAACAACTTGGACCAGACAATCCAGTGATTAATATCATGAGCATCGATCCACGCAATTAGGATCGATGACATGTATCAACCAAGTCAGTGAGCCTGACCACCCGAACCCGTTAGTTGCCTTTTATGACAAGCATGGGTTGCTGAAGACCTATTCTATCCCGGAATCTACACGGGTCTTATGGTCATGGCAGCAACAGGAGTTTGTATGTAGGGAGGCCCTTTCCCAGGTTGATGGTACACAACTGTTTATTTGGTTACATACTAGTTTGAACAAACGAGAAAAAAAACCACCGCCCTCTCGCACTATATTTTCAAAAGTCATTGCCCGAGAACCAACTCTTTTATTTTTTTAAGCCAAAGGACAGGTCATTTGTTGAAGGTGAGGGTGGGCTGGTGAGATTAATGGAGGAGGGAATGAAATAATGATAAAGTAAAAGAGGGGTGGGGATGTCATCAAAAGTGGTCACAACGAAGTAGCCCACACTATTACAATAGTATCGCTATAGTTGTCAACTATTGCAATAGCACTGTGATATTAGTAAAAACAACATTATGGCTTGATAATTATATTAATCAATATAATGGAAAAGAATAAAGTATTGCTGACAATCTCAAGTCGTCCATTTTCCTCCATCAATACTTAAACCAAAGGGAAGTAACTCTAATCTGAAGTTAAACCAAAGGGAAGTAACTCCAATCTGAACTTGTCGTAACCCTTGCAAACCAACAAACAGGGAGGTTTGAAATTCACATAATTTATATTTTATTTACATCTAATTGGAACTATTGAAACTATCAGTTGCTATGTATTCTATCAACAATACTATTGTTGAATTCCTATCGGTATGGTACTATCGTATGGCAACAATTGCAAAACATCAATAGTTTGAAATATCGTTACACTCCTACTGAAGAGGCACATTCATGTTTAGTAATCTGTAGATTTAATAAATGGTTTCAGATTTGAAGTAAATATTCAGTGATACAGCTGAATCATGAAAACATCACCGGCACTTACCATCGAAGGAGGTGGGGTGAAGGGGGGGTTACTGTTCACTTGTTGTCGGAAGGCTTCCAGGAACTGGTCACTCAAAGACTGCTTGATGACGATGTTGCGAGCATTCCGCACCGGTGATTGGAGCTTCTCTTTGAGGTCTCCAAACTCTGTAGCATTCAGTCTAGTGGAAACACAGAATAGTTGTTTGATTGCACTTTTTTAAAATCTAAATATAATACAAATAGAGCCTTTATTCACCATATATACAAATTATCAGTGCAATGAGCACATCGGTCATGTAGGTGATATTATTTATGTCTAAAGCTTATTATCTTCCCATCTTCCATAGGCAAGGAGTTAGCTGACAGTAAAAGTCCAGTTTCCACCCTTGCCGAATTAGGCTGGGATTTCTAGGCTCCATCGTAGCGCCACCAGTGGCTATTGTGAGTTATGTCCCTTTGATGCCCCTCCTATTGACCAAGCAGATAACACATTTCATATCACTTGCATTTGCTTCAAACAATATGGCAGTGCCCTGTCAAGACTATGATCAATAATCAAAATCTATATTGTGATTGTGGGATCTTACTTCGGGAAGTGCATCAAATCACGTAAGCTCTGACTGAAGGACTTGTAAAGCATGTGTACAACCAAGTGGGCGTCGACAGATTTGCAAATCTGTTCATGTTTTTAATCAAGGTGCTCATGTGATTGGATGCACCTCGCGAGACTGAGGAACCATTTTATTACAATACAGATGTTGATTATTGATCAGATCGTCTTGACTGCATGGGTGCCACCATTTTGTTTGAAGCAATTGCAAGTGATATGAGAAGTGAAATCTGATTGGACAATAGGAGGGACATTGATGGGACACAACTCGTAATCTATATTGTACTAAAACAGGTCTTCATCGCGGAGATCATCAAATCATGTGAGCACCTTGATCAATAACATGAAAAGATTAGGAAAATATCTGTTGGCCCCGAGTTGGCGGTGCACATGCTTTGCAAATCCTGGAATCAACCAAAATCTGCACAGCAGTTTATGAACCAGATGTTCATTTCGTAACACGGTTTTGATTGGACTATGCGCAGACTCGTTTGTGCAGCCAAAATATAACTCCATAATCCTACCTAGTTCAGCAAGGTTGGAAACTGGACTTTTACAGTGAGTTAACTCCTTTGCCTTGGAAAATGATACAGGGTACTGGGGACCTATTCTTACCCATAATGGGGGCTGTATGAACATGATGAAAATAAAAATAAATACCTGACATCAAATGAACTGATGTTTGGGTTGACAACTCCAACAGAAATGTGCAGATACTGCGATGGTATGGTATTCTCATAGGAGATCTCATGTTCCTCAGACCCCGCGAGTGTGAGGTGAATGTCCTGCTGGTGAGCTATGTTCACAAAGTACGTCGAAGTTCTCATGATCCAAGAATCTGTCACAATAAGTCTCCTCCCGTAGGGTCCGGTTGTGAACTTATCAAACCTCCGAAACTCAACATCTATAGAAGATGCGACTGATCTCCAGCTGGAAGTCGAGTCATTGACGAGGTATGAAAGCTGCCTGGAGATCGGGTGGTTGTTCCACTTGTCTCGATACCAAAATAAACACAGGAGGCCTGCCAGAGTTGGGAGAACCAATGAGAATGCCAGGAATATCTGACCTTTACGGTCAATCAGCCAAGGATAGAAAAGGTCCAGTTCCGGTGAAAACAAACCCAAGGTGGTATAGTAAGCTGAAATTAAATGAAAAAGATTGTCACAATGAAGAAATATCACAAACAATCTTCCATGTTCAGTTAAGAATTGCAGAGCTCCAGATAAGCTGCATATCTGCGTAAAATATGCATCAGAAATGCAGAAAAAAGCAGTAAAATAAAATCCAAGCGTATCAAATACGCAACGAACATTACAGATACGCTACAAAAATAAATCTTGTGCCTATCATCAAAATATTGTGAAGTAACCCTGCGTATTCAATTAGCAAATCAGCAACTTATTTTGAAATTATAAACAGGCATTCCGTCAACCTTGCCAAACTCCATGATGACAGTTACATTCTTGTGGAAGTATCGTGGTATCGTCCTATAAAGCTCTCAAACCCACACGCCACCAGTTTGCAGAGACTAGATGAATAGTGTTTGTAAAGATTTAACTTAAATACACAAATGTGTAAAAACTAGTGGGTAACAGAAATTTGAATACCCCAATAGAATTACTGAGACCCAATGATTTTAAAATGCATGGGTAAAATACCCACAACACCAAAAGTTTATCTGGAGCTCTCGAAATGACTTCAATACTTTTTGAATTTATGGAGGTATACACGTAAATGCCATTGTGCACATATATATGCAAAGTGTGCACACTGTGTAAATATCTAAAGCATAAATGCGCAGTGTTGCATACATGTTTTTACATTGTAACACCATAAACATGAAAAACTGTTAACAAAAACATATTGAAGTCAATTCGTATAAACATATATATCAACAATAATAACTTTACAGACTGTTTATAGCTGTTGACAACAATATAAAATGCACGACATTGTTTATGACAATAATACAACACGAGCCCCGCCCATTCTGTTATCAGACAATCAGCAAACAGGAGTCTGTTGGTTAGTTAGGCATATTTTGTTTTAGGTTCATGGAAACATAAATGCAAAAAGAATCACTTGATTAGCAAATCAAATGCCACAGAATCACTTGCAATTTAATTTTATATTACTGATAAATCATATTGTTATATATACATGATATAGGTAAGCATGATTTTCCTGTTCATTAAAAACATGTTGAAATGTACGCAAGACTTTAAAAAGTCATAAACATTTTCTGTTCAAATTTCGATTTTCAACACAGCCACATAAGATAAAGTCAAACCGGCCACAGAAAAATTTAAAATAGACACAGCACATAGTGAAAACGGCCACAAAAAATAACCATAACAGCCACAAAAAAAAAAGTCATAACCGCAACACAATAAATAAAATAGACAAACTCAAGTATTGTGTCATGTTGATTATATTATATTTTCATTGGATAACAGTTCATAACACTATAGAGAGAGAGAGAGAGAGAGAGAGAGAGAGAGAGAGAGAGAGAGAGAGAGAGAGAGAGAGAGAGAGAGAGAGAGAGAGAGAGAGAGAGAGAGAGAGAGAGAGAGAGTTTATTGCAGTAACACTATATGCACACATGCATTGTGACAGTGATGGCACACAATCCTGCATGTTGTACATGTATTAAGTTGACACTGAGTTTTACTACTCACGATTAGATTAGTTTGAAACAAAAACACTGAAAGGTTTCATCTTTAGGATAAATTAAAAGATTATTCATGTTTTCACAAAAGAGTGTAACACTGTTCAGTAAATTGATGAGATCGTTTAAAACAACTCATGAACTCTACTGGAAGATATTACATGATTATGTGCATTATTTTATAGCTACACATGATTTCATTAAGTGATCATATGGCAGTAATTTGAGTAATAGTTTAAAGAAAATCCAAATAACTACTCTACATCGCCTAAAACGATTTTTGTGTAATGTCGAAGGCATAAAATATATGTAGTATTTATCAATTATCAGAAACTGCCAAAGTACTCATTTGATTGTCCCGTGTCATCAATCTTACCAAGTGGAAACAGGGAATGTACAAGAAGTGTCGCAGTCGTCCTTCTGATGTGGTAGTACACAAAATTCATCTGCTCGCTGCCCAGGAAATTCGACAAAATGTTTTGTATGGTGATTCCTGCCGATACAAACTCGGTCGGTGGAGCCACGAGCAGAAGACAGAAGAAGAGAAAAATGAGTGTGAAGAAGACATAGATAGTTGATTGGTTTTCTGGTGCTAAAAACATTTTTCCTTTTTCACATTTGAAAGAAATATCAAGAGAAATTGAGGTTGACGTGTCTCTCTCGAGTGTTTGTAACTCTTTTGTGACAGGAGATACACTTACTGTTCACTTCCGGGTCCAAGCTCTCTTCCGGTAAAATGGCGACCGCCATAGCAGAGAACGTGGAAATCAAACAAATTGGTTCTTTAAAGGTGCTTATGGAGATTATCATTTTTATTTTGCGACAAAAATCATTTCAGAATTACCTCATTGTTGATTGAATTTGTTCTTAGGCTTTATCATCACCGAATAAATCAAGATATGTTGTTGTAAAGTCGAACATGTATGTTGGTCTACTCAAATTATCATACTTCATTAGGCATATAATTCATGTTTGTTTTATCAAATTATTTAGTGCAGACATAGATAAGAGACACAGGCTCAAGACAGGCACAGTATACATAAATAGGAGAACAGATAGGAAACTCTCCTCCCCTGTTGATTGATGACCTGTGGATTTTAGGTCAGGATGACCCAAGCTCAACTGTCATGTTATATTAACACTCTCTAACCAAGAGTTGCATGCGGCCAGCATAGTACCTCTGACACCCGCCAGCACCATGTGACAATTCATCACATCTTACACAGTCTATTCAAGATAGGGCATATATTTTCTCTTCCATTTGAGTCTATACATTTAGAAAAAGATAAACAAGAGACCATATATCGGTATGGTCTTTGAATAAACATATGTCATAGAATGGTTAACTGTCATTGAGAAAATGTCCTAAAATGTGAAAAAAAACATTTTTGGATTCTATCAAATTCTTAATGTTATTATGGCGGTTGGGTAGCCTAGTGGTTAAAGCGTTCGCTCGTTACACAGAAGACCCGGGTTTGATTCCCGACATGGGTACAATCTGTGAAGCCCATTTCTGGTGTCCCCCGTTGTGATATTGCGGGAATATTGCTAAATGCGGCGTTAAATCATATTCACTCACTCACATAATGTTATTTACAGTGTACAATAACTTGAATAGAATAAATATATCATGTTTATACCATGTATTCTTGAAAATACTGTAAATAGCCCATCAAATTCAACATGTGCTAAAAGCCATGCATGTATACATACCTGAGTTCATATCAAGTGTTTGTATTCTCATAAAGAGGAACATAATAATTTTTACAATCTGAGGAATGCAAATGACAGCACTACATTTCACTGTCAGTAGAAAGAGTAGGAGATTGTTTCATGAAGCTTGTAATAAACATGCAGATTCCATGACAGTTGATTCAGAAATAGTTTTAGTGATCAGAACTGAACCAGTGATTGGGTTGAGCAACATACATTTAGGTTGAAATGGTAAGCAGTGACAATGTTTTTACAGCGCTGATTGGTGTGAGTGATTATTTTCAACTGATTGGAACTGATACTAATCATGCTAATTGAAGTTCGCTGCTCTATGGACTGTATTGGCAATGGGATTATTACATGGGCATTGTTTGTTTCACCTTTGATGGGGATTGACACTGACAGAGTTAGACTTGTTCGTTACTCATGTGAGAATATGTATGTACAGTTTGAGGCTTGCACTCATCATTGAAAGGATAAAACAGGGAC
The DNA here is from genome assembly GCF_022045235.1 of Haliotis cracherodii. Classification (NCBI taxonomy): domain Eukaryota; kingdom Metazoa; phylum Mollusca; class Gastropoda; order Lepetellida; family Haliotidae; genus Haliotis; species Haliotis cracherodii. The sequence goes on from NW_027266343.1 coordinate 9,277,914, forward strand.
TGGTTTTTATCTTGACAGGGTTTTATCTTGACTTACAAAAGTGGGGGTCTTAAGTTATGAAATGCTGTAGGGTACTATACGTTTAGATAATTACTTTAGAGCCTGGAATTCATCAGTGATCATGTGGACCCGTGAAAATCCAGGGTAGAACAGGTCTTCAGCAACCCATGCTTGCCGTAAAAGGCAACTATGCTTGTCGTAAGAGGCGACTAACGGGATCGGGTGGTCAGGCTCACTGACTTGGTTGATGGATGTCACCGATCCCGATTGCATGGATTTTTTTGATTTTTTTTTGTTATAATTTATTATTTTTGTTTCATTTATTGCATGGATTGATGCTCATGGATTGTGTGGTCCAGACTCGATTATTTACAGACCGCCATCATATAGCTGGAATATTGCTGAGTGCGGCGTTAAACTACAAACCAAACCAAAATCAGTGATCATGTCGACAGTGGTCATGATTACTGGATAAAATAACAGACATATAAATTATGTTAAAGCAGTGAGGTGAGGTGAGATGAAAGGTGGTTTAACGTCGCGTCCAAGATTATTGCACTTATATAGCAACGCGCATGTACAAGTGTGTGTTTGTGTGGCTACTTGTACTAGTCCAGACTGATGCCGATTTATAGTGCTAGCTCACTGAGATACCATGCCGCAGTTTAACATGAATATTCCACTCAGACACGACTCCGAGCCGACTAGTCCTTGTTTTAGCCCCTTAATGTCGAGCGACAGACAGGGTAACAACAAGTACCATCTTTTAACGTCTTTTGGTATCACGCAGTCGGGGATCAACCCCGGACCTTCCGCTCTCCGGGCAGACACTTAAAAAGTCAGGCCTTGAAATACTTTGTTATGACTGTTAGTACATTACATCTGTGTTCTACTGTGTCATGCTGTATGTGACAATAACACCACATGCATCATCTCCAAGGGCAAGGGAATTAACTGACTGTAAATGTCCAGTTTCCACCCCTTGGCTTGAATTTCTGGGCTCCATCGTAGCGCCACCAGTGGCTATTATGAGTTATGTCCCTTTGATGCCCCTCCTATTGACCAAGCAGATAACACATTTCGTATCACTTGCATTTGCTTCAAACAATATGGCAGTGCCCTGTCAAGACTATGATCGATAATCAAAATCTATATTGTGATAAAACAGATCTTACTTCACGCCGTGCATCAAATCACTGTGCAAATCAAAGTGCATGTTTACCACCAAGTGGGCGTTGACAGATATTTTGCAAATCTGTTCATGTTTCTAATCAAGGTGCTCCTGTGATTGGATGCACCTCGTGAGGTAGGACCCGTTTTATACAGATGTTGATCATCGATCAGAACGTCATGATTGGGTGACACCATTTTGTTTGAAGCAATTGCAAGTGATATGATAGGTGGAATCTGATTGGACAACAGGAGGGACATAGAAGGAACATAACTCGTAATAGCCACTGGTGGCGCTACGATCGAGCCCAGAAATTCCAGGGTAGTTCGGCAAGGGTGGAAACTGGACTTTTACAGGCAGTTATAACTACCTTGTCCTGGGGAGATGATATATGACAGGCACATCTTCCCGAGGCAAGTGAGTTAACTGACTATAAAATCCAGTTTCCACCTTTGTTGAACTAGGCTGGTGTTATGGAGTTACATTTTGGCTGGACTAACGAGTCTGCATAGTCCAATCAAATTCACACACCGAAATCGAAATCCGGTTCGGAAACTGTCATGCAGATTTCGGTCAATTGCAGGATTTGCAAAGCATGTGCACCGCCAACTCATTGTCAGCAGATATTTTCCAAATTTTTTTCATGTTTTTAATCAAGGTGCTCACGTGATTTGATGCATTTCGCGATGTAAGACACGTTTTTTCACAATATAGATCTTGATTATCGATCAGATCATTTTGACTGGGCGCCACCATTTTGTGTGAAGCAAACGCAAGTGATACGAGAGGTGGAATCTGATTGGTCCATAGGAGAGGCTTAGAACTGGTTATAGCCACTAGTGGCGCTACGATCGAGCCCAGTAATTCCAGCCTAGTTCGTCAAGGGTGAAAACTGGACTTTTATAGTCAGTTAACTCTCTTGCCCTGGGGAGATGATATATGGCAGGCATTGTGTGTGTAGCACAGCTACTTCATAAACCAACGTGAAGTGTTCACCGCTAAAGAAAATGAAGCAGCTATTGCAAAGTTTCGTTCAACACCACATGTCACTATCACAATTTTCATCATTTCAGGGCAAAGGTTTGTTTTCAAAGACAGCTTTCAAGAAAGGTGATGTTATTTTTGAAGAGAAACCCCTAGTGTCATGTCAGTTTGCCTGGAATGAACTTTACAAATACAAGGCGTGTGAGTTTTGTATGCAGGCATTGGAAACAGCGGAGGAAAACAGTCGACGTCTGACAGAAAACAAAGGTATCACACTCCCGTACCCCGAGTGTTGTGAGGTCAAGCCAGAGGAGCATGCTGTTTGTCCGCAGTGCCAGGTCAGTTGGCTTTATTTCGGGCCTGTGATATTTCCATTTATTACTTGCCCGTGAAGAGATCACCCGTTTAATAAACATACAGCTGTATTACACATTGTGTAATACCAAAAGGCGTGCTTATGTACTCTCTGAACACGTTTCAGGAACAAATATTGAAAGCTCTCAACATCCCTTTGCTTAATCAACGCCATTGCGTGTGGAGTTGATAGATCACTGAGAGGAGCTTATGCACACTCGATGAATCTTGCTACAAAATTCCACAAATTACGTCATCGGGTATTGTGACGTGATTGTAAACTTTGAGGTGCAAGGCCCCGTTCCACAAGGTGATCGCACGGTAGTGCAACGACAGTCGTTGGTCTAAGTTAAGTATATGAGTTGCGATAACCTTAACGCTACGATAATTTTGTGGAACGGATGCCTGAAGTCTAAAGGTGGGCCGTTCATACGTTCATACGTTTCAACTTTTGACGTGTTTGAAGTATTATTGTGTTAAACTCAATTGGATTATGCAGTGGATCGTGTAGATGTCAGCCTATTCATACTCAACGGTATAATTCTAAAAACGTTATAAATAGCAAGTAATAAATAAAATACTAAACTCGCTCCCGTGTAAAACCAATTTTATGAAACTCGTGAATAGTTGTGGTATACACTCGTTTCATGAAATTGGTATTACACGGGAGCTCGTTTAGTGTTCTATATTTATCATCAGGGGGCACGGGTGGCCAAGTCGTCTAAGGTGCCGCAATTCGCTGTGCAAAGTTGCGTCCCTTGGGCTCGCCAGAAACCTATGATTGTGGGTTCGAATCCTGGTTCGTCCTGATTATGTTTTTAGGTTTCTCAGCATCATACTCGTGCTCGTGGGTTTCACCAAAGTGGTAAACGTCTGAGACCTGCATCACTCTGGGCTTTCCTCCCACATGATTCGAATATGCGCTCGGAACTCGATGATGTCATATATTGGACAATGTTATTTTTGAGAGGGAAGTGTCTGGTCAGTTGTTCCCCATTGATGTAGCTGGAATACACACATAAACACAGTGGCCGAACAATCGAGTCCAAAAGTGGGAGAGATATGCGGGAAATACAAAACTTAACCCACCTCTTCGTAAAATGGAAGTCCGACATTTCTGGTGTCTAATTCTATTGTGATGTCCTGTAGATCGAGTACTGCAGTGCCCAGTGCCGGGACGCAGCGTGGGCCCAGTACCATCGTGTCCTGTGTCTTGGGATGTCCAGGGAAGACCAAGACCACCCCATCAACAGACTCCTGGAAGCCTGGCGGTGAGCAACCACACACCCAACCCACCCATCAGGCGCATCCATTCCACACTCTAGGTGCACCCAACCCACCCATCAGGCGCATCCATTCCACACTCTAGGGGCACCCACCCAACCCATCAGGTGCATCCATTCCACACTCTAGGGGCAACCACCCAACCCAACAGGTGCATCCATTCCACATTCTTGGGGCACCCACCCCACACAACGGGTGCATCCATTCCACACTCTAGGGACACCCACCCCACCCATTAGGTGCATCTATTCCCTACTCTAGGTGCACCCACCCCACACAATGGGTGCATCCATTCCACACTCTCGGGGCACCAACACACCCAACCCTCCCATCAGCACCCACCCCACCCATCAGGTGCATCTATTCCCTACTCTAGGGGCACCCACCCCACACAACGGGTGCATCAATTTCCCTACTCTAGGGACACCCACCCCTCCCATAAGGTGCATCCATTCCCTACTCTAGGTGCACCCACCCCACACAACGGGTGCATCCATTCCCTACTCTAGGGACACCCACCCCTCCCATAAGGTGCATCCATTCCCTACTCTAGGTGCACCCACCCCACACAATGGGTGCATCCATTCCACACTCTAGGGGCACCCACCCCACCCATCAGGTGCATCCATTCCACATTCTTAGGGCACCCACCCCACACAACGGGTGCATCCATTCCACACTCTAGGGACACCCAACCCTCCCATCAGGTGCATCCATTCCACATTCTTCGGGCACCCACCCCACACAACAGGTGCATCCATTCAACACTCTAGGGACACCCAACCCTCCCATCAGCACCCACCCCACCCATCGGGTGCATCTATTCCCTACTCTAGGGGCACACACCCCACCCATCAGGTGCATCTATTCCCTACTCTAGGGGCACCCACCCCACCCATCAGGTGCATCTATTCCCTACTCCAGGGGCACCCACCCCACCCATCGGGTGCATCCATTCCCTACTCTAGGTGCACCCACCCCACCCATCAGGTGCATCCATTCCCTACTCTAGGTGCACCCACCCCACCCATCAGGTGCATCCATTCCCTACTCTAGGGGCACCCACCCCACCCATCAGGTGCATCTATTCCCTACTCTAGGGGCACCCTACCCACCCATCGGGTGCATCTATTCCCTACTCTAGGGGCACCCACCCCACCCATCAGGTGCATCTATTCCCTACTCTAGGTGCACCCACTTCACCCATCGGGTGCATCCATTCCACGCTCTAGGGGCACCCAGCCCACACAACAGGTGCTACATCTCACCCATCAGGTGCACACAAGCTGCACAACATTTTCTTTACAGTACAAATTCTTTGTGGTCGAACCCACACTCTCATAGTGAGGCACCTGATAGCCAGCCCACAAAATCATCGATCTTACCCACTCATCCACCAACGCTTCCACAAAAATGGAAGCGCGACAACTGGAACTCAGATCGCGTACTTTGTGTTCCCCAACTTATGCTTTTCATTGGGGTATCTGTTACATATGTGTATAGGTTATAAATACAGTCAAGTCCCGTTAATCCGACATCGATGGTTGCATATGATTATGTCGGATTAACGAGTATGTCGGGTAAACGAAATTAAGTAGTATCAACGTTCGTGATCGGAAATTGTTAAGCAAGTTTATCTCTGCAGCCGTTGAAATATGCAGCTACTCGCCGTCTCGTTTTGCATCAAAACACGGGACTGTGTACTCACGGGCAGATGACCACGGAGTACGCTGATCACTGTGTCGGATTAACGAGACTGATTAATGAGTGATTTCAGCAATTCGTTGCAAATTAGGTGTGTCGGATTCGGAGTGTGAGACTGTCGGATTAACGGGTCTAAATAGCACTGATTAAATCGGTTCCCATCATTTGTGTCGGATAATGCCGATTGTCGGATAAACGAGTGTCGGATTAACGAGACTTGACTGTACTTGTTTTCAACATGGCTATTGTTTTCTGTGAGTTTCAGGAATATCCACTTCCCCCCTGAGACTGCCACAATAATGTTGCTCGCCAAAATGATTGCCACAGTCAAACAAGTAAGTAACAGATGACGGGATCCCCAGCTCTGTTTCATTTTACCAGTTACTTTTCTGAGCCCTGAAATATCAATGTCTTCTGGCCTTTGAAAGTCATTTTCTGATTTGAAATGCAATTGTCATATTGATATGCTGTATTTTACCTTAAACCCTGTAGGAATTCCCTTGCACACACCCGGACATGTCAATCTGGTGGGAGATATGAGTATTTCATGCTTGTTATTTCATTTTTCAACTCGATTCTCAGGCTGAAGATAAAGATGCTGTCCTGGGTATGTTCTCCTCGTTTGTACAGAACACAGTAAACGAGGAGGAGCAGATCGTCCATAAACTGCTTGGAGAACAATTTCAGGTTCGTGGCGCCAAATTCAGGCATATAATAGATGGAAAATAACAAAATATATATTGGGTTCTTGGGCACTGTGAACACTAGTTGAGGTCAATAATTCAGTAAAATATCTGACATCAGTATTGTTTGATTTTTATCTTTGTTGTTTAGTGCTGCACTCAAAATTCAAGATAAACAATGCTGTCTGTAAATAATTGTGTCTGTACCAGACAGTCCAGTGATTGGCATAACAAGCATCGATCTACGTAATTGGTATATGATGACATGCATCAATCAAGTCAGGGAGACTGACCACCCAATCCTCTTACGACAATCATGGGTTGCTGAACACAAATTCTTACTAGGACCATATTTGTAAAGTATGTATGTACACGAGGGCTGTTACGATTCACTCGCGTATTCAGTGAATCGAACCGTATCCATTCATGAATTGAATTCGTTATTCGTAGTGACTAGAATCGAATATTTATGAATATGCAGTCATGTGCATTTACATACCCTGACCCTTAAAATAACCATAAGAACATATTATATGCATAGATTTCTTCAAAGATTTCTTCTCTTTTATATTTAATTTGGCATATTGTGGTTACTGGTCATTGTTTCATTTCAGCAGATACTAGTACTAGTGCAGCGTATAAATGCATAATAAATTAATAATTAACAAACCATGTTAAAAAATTGTTTCATTGAATATCATAAATAATACGGCAACTCTTGACTTGTTATTGTATTCGTGAATAAATATTTGTATTCGTTATACTATATTCATGATATGAATCGTATTCACCTCATAGTGTATTCGTTGCACCCCTAATGTACACCATGCAACAATTACGTAAAGCACCTTCCATTATTAACACACATCAACACTAGTATTGAAACTCCACATCAGTAAAGTATCTCTGCATAAGTAAGTACAGTCATGCACCGCTTATACGGACTTCAGATATCCGGAAACCTCGGTTCCCGGAAGATTTTCATTCAAAACGAAATAATTACTATATAAATTTACCCATATAGACGGAAATTCAGTTTCTGGAACCGGATGGTCATTTTCATACACAAAACACTGAAATGCACACAAAATTGTCTCACTTACCCGGACAATACACTTCCGCTGGTGGTAATCCTTTGATTCATGAGAAGTCAATTAACCAAGTAACACTGAGTTACGTTTGAGACGAGCTTGTTTATTGTACATGTAATCCCCTTCGATAAATATGGCGTCTGTGGAGGTCAGAGGTCAGCAAGTTTGGAAACCATCAGTAAGCATAATGGCACTGAATTTCGACATACCATAGGAAAATCAACAATTGGTGACATTTAAATCTCCCAGAAAATTCAAATGAATTATCACGATCCTGTGTAGCAAAATACCAGAAGCTGGAAGATGCATTATATCTTTAGTTGTGTGTCATGACTAGTCGTAATGTGCCCGTTAATGATAAAATGCTGATAGAGAAAGTATCTGTTTGCTCTGTCATCTGTCATGAGTTGCATAATTGAAGGGAAGTAACTCTTCCAGTAAGAAACTGGTTTCAGTTATACGGAAATTCGTTTATACGGGCGAATTGTGAAATGACGCAATAAACAAGGCACGACTGTACTTAATTCATGAAGCAGCACTGCACAAACAATGCTTTCCCCTGCCAACTATTAAGTTACTCTTTACAGGTGCAAAAGGTTGATGATTGCTTCATTGTCCGCAAAGTGTTTACTGTATGTGAATGTTGTTTGGATCCTATCAGGATCCTATGGAGCTGCTGTGGAGACTCACATCGGAGGCACTGTACGAGGAAGCAGCACAACAGGTGAGTGTTAGAAACTCACATGTGAAGCATTCTGGTGGAGGCAGCACAACAGGTGATTGTTGTTAACCCAATCTCATTAAAATCAGATCTTAGTTCTCTCTATCCTTAAACAAAGATCTGAGGACATCCCATTATGGGTCACGTCAGACCGACCTTGTGCCAACTTGGACCAACCAATGGAATGACCAATGAGAAGGCAGCTTTCTCTGCACTATTTGCAAATTGGTGACAACGCTTCGAAACATATTTTGACAAATTCTCGTTTAAAAATTTGAAACCTGAACAAAAGAACATTCTAGAATGGCTAATAGATGGTCTAGATTGTAAGGATTAAGTTATTAAACCTGTAACTATCGTTCGAAATACTCCATGTTTAAGTTTTCGAGATTGCATGATTAGAAATCACATTCCGACTGTCACTTTCATAATCTGGTAAGCGACGCACTGATTGGTCGGATGAACCTGACCCATAATGGGATGTCTTCAGATCTTTGTTTAGCGGTAGCGAGAACTGAGGTCTGATTTTAATGAGATTTTGTCTGAACCTTTCTCCTAATACCAATTGTCATATCTCTCCCAACTTTGGATTCGATCGTTCGGCCACTGCGTTTACCTGCATAGCCCAGCTACATCTATGGTGAAGAACTTACTAAACACTTCCCTCTCAAAATTAACATCGTCCAATATATGCTGCATCAAATTGTGAGCACATGTTTGAATCTCCAAAAATTATGTCATGATAGAACAATGATATATCATGAAATAAACCAAGCTTCATTCGTTATTTTTCTTTGCAATTTATCGCGTAGCTATCTTATGTATCAACACATATGAGTCGTGAGAGTTTTGTTTGATTTATTAGCATTACACTTGTACAACTGCAAGAAATGACCGCCACTTGTTGAATAATAAACAGGTCATGTGACCAGCAAATAAACCAGTCACATGAAATCCCTCAATCTTCAAAATAAGAAGTTACTCAATGGAGTTTCCTGGTCTGTTTCAGTGGTTCACACCGGAGGGCTTCAAGTCTCTGTTTGCTCTCATCGGGCGAAATGGCCAGGGTATTGGCAGCAGGTGAGTGAGAACAGAAACTCTTCTTTGTCACATGGCCTTAAGGGGGCATGGGTTGCCCAGTCGTCTAAGGCGCCGCGATTCACTGTGCAGAGTTGCGTCCCTTGGGCACGCCAGAAACCTATGATTGTGGGTTCGAATCCCGTTTCACCCTGATTATGTTTCTAGGTTTGTCAGCGCCATACCCGTGCTCGTGGGTTTCACCAAAGTGGTAAATATCTGAGACCTGCATCACTTTGGGCTTTCCTCCCACATTAAGCTGACACGCCGTGATATAACTGGAATAATGTTAAAAGCGTCGTTAAACCCAACTCACTCACTCTCTCATATTGAGAGGTTATTATATAATGGGGTGTGATTTCGTGTATGTTCGTAAAACAGTAAGGAAAAAACATGTTCACCTTGTCATGAGAAAGCTAGCCGAGCTGACGACACACTCACTCACTCACAAGGCCACAAAGCCTTCATAATCAATTTAGATTCTTTAATCATCTCAATGATTTGTGTTTGTTCTGACAGGTGAAGTTAAAGATGTTTTAGACCTGCACAGCGTTTGTTTGTTGGATATGTTCCGATATGACATAGGGGTAGTGTTCTGGAGACTGTGTTTAAGAACTTAGAATATTTGTGCCTGTTTGTGTTTATGAAACGTAGAATATTCGTGTAAACACCATTTGCTTTGCAGATATTTAACATTGTAAAAATCAAACAGCGCATGGAGTAGAACATGCAAGAGGTATTTTTGACAGCCTCTTGTCTCAATTCATTCAGTTTCAAGGGCGAGTGATCATGTATTAGACGGCATATTGTTACATTCATGTTGGAACTGAGCAGGCGACTGGTCGTATGTTAGACAGCATTTGTATTACAACTTAACTAGGGGCGGTCGGCTAGCCTAGTGGTTAAAACGTTCGATCGTCACGCCGATGACCCGGGTTCGATTCCTGACATGGGTACAATGTGTGAAGCCCATTTCTGGTGTCCCCGGCCGTGATATTGCTGGAATATTGCTAAAAGCGGCGTAAAACCATACTCACTCACTCCCTACAACTTAACTTATGCTTATGGGGAACGAAAATGACCGGATATTTCACCCACTTGTGTCAGAAACACAAAAATTGCTCAGCACCTATAACATTTTGAAATATTACTCTCAGCAGAGAGGTAGTTCATATGTCAAAATATAACAAGTGCTTTTAACAAACAATTTTTTGGTGTTTTATTTTGTCATTTTGGTCCATAATAATGTTATGATATTTTCAAAACGGGATTGGGATTCAACTTCCCATAAACCCCACTTCCCATAAACCCCACTTCCCATAAACCCAACTTCCCATAAACTCCACTTCCCATAAACCCCCATCAACCCCCCACAATCTTCTGCTCCACCTCTGAGACATGAGTGCCACATAAACAGAGGAGTGAGATATGTTTGTTCTCCCCCAGCTCCATCAGCGTGTGGGTGAGGAACTGCGAGGCCCTGGAGCACTCGACGGAGGAGAAGGAGAAGGTGGAGGAGTTCATTGACCAGCTTTACGAACAACTGGACCAAGGTCAGCACCCAACATAAGCCAGTCGTAACAGCACGCAGTACCCAACATAAGCCAGTCGTAACAACACGCAGTACCCAACACAAGGCAGTCGTAACAACACGCAGTACCCAACACAAGCCAGTCGTAACAACACGCAGTACCCAACATAAGCCAGTCGTAACAACACGCAGTACCCAACACAAGCCAGTCGTAACAACACGCAGTACCCAACATAAGCCAGTCGTAACAACACGCAGTACCCAACATAAGCCAGTCGTAACAACACGCAGTACCCAACATAAGCCAGTCGTAACAACACGCAGTACCCAACACAAGCCAGTCGTAACAACACACAGTCGCAACAACAAGCAGTCGTCAAAACTAACAGTAAAAGTTCTATTAAATAATAAAAAGCTGTTTGTTTCTCCTCATGATTTCACCACTTGACATCTAATGCTTTTTACATGATTTTTGCCATTTAATGAAACTAGACATACCGTATTTGACGTAATAAGCGCCCCGCTCTCATAAGCGCCCACGGCGATATTTGCATATATATATGGGCCGTGAACAATCCCAATTAACTCCCTTTCCGATTGATCAATGTACACAATACTTATTTATTCGCGTATAATACGCACTCGTGTGTTATATACACCCTTAATTATGGGCAATTAAATTCTGGTAAAATATATCTCTCGTATATAAACATTTCAGGCTGTCAGCATAAACCACGAAATTTATCTTTCAACTGTTTTTTTCGACAAAATAATATTCTAATAAGAGCCCCCTATTTCTAATTTTGAGAGCGCCCTGGGCGCTTATTACGTCGAATACGGTAATACACTAGATCATAGAGGATGGAGGGAATATATATCAATATTTCAGAGGGGCAGTGGGGTAGCCTAGTGGTTAAAGCGTTCACTCGTCATACTAAAGGCCCGGGTTCGATTCCCCACATGTTTGAATACCATTTTTGGTATTCCCCGCCTTGATATTGCTGGAATATTGCTAAAAGCTCCGTAAAAACACACTCACTCACTCACACAATATTCAGAATGTTTGGTGTAGTTGGTGCCAACAAGATAATTCATTATCTGAGTGTACTGCTGTATCGTGAATATCAAATGTTAGGCATTAAAATTGTAGAATAATAACCTCTGGCATTTCCTTAAGAGTGAGTTAGATGTACAAATGGAGCTATAATTCCGACAATGAAATAAGAAAGAATGTCTCAATACATTGAGGGGGGGCACGGTTAGCCCAGTCGTCTAAGGCGCCACGATTCGCTGTGAAGAGTTGTGTCCCTTTGACACGCCAGAAACCCATGATTGTGGGTTCGAATTCACGGTTCACCCCTATTAAGTTTCTAGGTTTGTCAGCACCATACCCATGCTCGTGGGTTTCTCCGATGTGGTAAACGTCTGAGACCTGCATCACTTCGGGCTTTCTTCCCACATTAAGCTGACACGCCGCGATATAACTGGAATACTGTTAAAAGTTGCGTTTAACCCAACACACTCCCTCACTTGGATCATAAATTTGTCCTTGAAAAGTGACGAAAACCATTAACTTAATAAGCCTTAGATTTGGTGGCTGAAGTTTTGTATGAACCAGTTAAAAGTCTCCATCATGTGTTTCAGTGGCAGGAATGTTCCTCAATGTTGAAGGTTCCGGACTGTACCAATTACAAAGTGCTTGTAAGTATGCTGTCTTATTTCAGCTGTGAAGATCCGGGTTACATAAGGTCTTCAGCAACCCATTCTTGCCGTAAAAGGCGACTATGCTTGTCATAAGAGGCAACTAACGGGATCGGGTGGTCAGACTCGCTGCCTTGGTTGATGCATATCATCGATCCAAATTGCGTGGATCGATGCTCATGATATTAATCACCGGATTGTCTGGTCCGTATTCGATTATTTACAGACTGCTGTCATATAGCTGGAATATTGCTGAATGCAGCATAAAACAACAAACAAACAACAACAACTAATGCTGTGCTAAATGTGTAGTGGCCATATGTACCCCTTGTACAACTGATGGGGCTTCTGGTTGGAATAGTAGTGAGGTGAAATGGGGTTTGACGTTGCGTTGAAGATTATTGCTGTTATATAGCGATGTGCAATGCTGATTTTTATAGTGCATGCATGCGTGCGTTCATGACAGACTTAATTTTATATTTTCCATGTTGCTTTTTAGGTTTTACAACTAATACGTAGTATGTTGGATTTAAAGAAATGTTGATGACTGTCACTTACAGGCCAATAAAAAAGCCTTGAAAATGACAGTTGAAAGCCTTTAAAAGCCTTGAAAGCCCTTGAAGTTTTAGTGTTCCATATCTGTATGAACCTTGGATAATCACTTGCATACAACTATTCCACCAGGTAATCTCTATGCTATTCTTGCATACAACTATTCCACCAGGTAATCACTGTGCTATTCTTGCATACAACTATTCCACCAGATAATCACTATGCTTTTCTTGCATACAACTATTCCACCAGATGATCACTATGCTTTTCTTGCATACAACTATTCCACCAGGTAATCGCTATGCTATTCTTGCATACAACTATTCCACCAGGTAATCTCAATGCTATTCTTGCATACAACTATTCCACCAGATAATCACTATGCTTTTCTTGCATACAACTATTCCACCAGATAATCACTATGCTATTCTTGCACACAACTATTCCACCAGATAATCACTATGCTTTTTTTGCATACAACTATTCCACCAGGTAATCGCTATGCTATTCTTGCATACAACTATCCCACCAGGTAATCTCTATGCTATTCTTGCATACAACTATTCCACAGGGTAATCGCTGTGCTATTCTTGCATACAACTATTCCACCAAGTAATCACTCTGCTATTCTTGCATACAACTATTCCACAAGGTAATCGCTATGCTATTCTTGCATACAACTATTCCACCAAGTAATCACTGTGCTATTCTTGCATACAACTATTCCACAAGATAATCACTATGCTATTCTTGCATACAACTATTCCACCAGGTAATCACTATGCTATTTCACCAGGTAATCACAGTTGTGTTCCAAACGCTGAGATAACCTTCCCCCACAACAACCACACACTTGTCCTGGTTGCCATGGAGACCATAGAGCCTGAGCAGGTACAGGAAAACTTTCTATTGTTACTGATTCTTTGCTTATGGCCTGCTTTCATACAGCTGTATGGCATACAGCTTAGTTGTGGCCTGTTGTCATACAGCTGTATAGCATACAACCTAATCGTGGCCTGTTATCATACAGTTGTATGGCATACAGCCTAGTCGTGGCCTGTTGTCATACAGTTGTATGGCATACAGCTTAGTTGTGGCCTGTTGTCATACAGTTGTATGGCATACAGTTTAGTTGTGGCCTGTTGTCATACAGCTGTATAGCATACAACCTAATCGTGGCCTGTTATCATACAGTTGTATGGCATACAGCCTAGTCGTGGCCTGTTGTCATACAGTTGTATGGCATACAGCTTAGTTGTGGCCTGTTGTCATACAGTTGTATGGCTACAGCTGTATAGCATACAACCTAATCGTGGCCTGTTATCATACAGTTGTATGGCATACAGCTTAGTCGTGGCCTGTTGTCATACAGTTGTATGGCATACAGCTTAGTCGTGGCCTGTTGTCATACAGTTGTATGGCATACAGCTTAGTCGTGGCCTGCTTTCATACAGTTGTATGGCATACAGCTTAGTCGTGGCCTGTTGTCGTACAGTTGTATGGCATACAGCTTAGTTGTGGCCTGCTTTCATACAGTTGTATGGCATACAGCTTAGTCGTGGCCTGTTGTCATACAGTTGTATGACATACAGCTTAGTCGTGGCCTGTTGTCATACAGTTTAGTCGTGGCCTGTTTGTATATTCATTTAATATTTAATATTCCTTCATGGCTATTACTTGGTCATTATGCTCAAAGACCCGTGAGATTTGATACATGTGTTGGTAGTAGTTAGGCTCAACGTATGTGTTTCTATTTTTGCGATATATTTAAGATTTTGACTTTGAATCATTTTATTGCCATTACCCAGCTACTTTTGTACACAATGTAATGAAAATTGGAATTAGTTTTGCTTGATGTGGAATTCAACACATGTGTTCCAGTGGTTTTTCAAAATTTTATGTTAACGTTCTCTCCAAATGCATATGTGGCTCTGTAAACATGTCCAACTGAGGAAGCTGAACATGACATGTATAATTCTCCTGATGATGACACATTTTGCTCAAATTGTTTGCTTTTAGTACTAGTTTTAGCTCAGCTGATATACAGAAAACTATGCATATCAATTTTGACAGCAACATTTGTGAAGTGGCTGATTCTGGGGGGGCATTTTTATCTTTTGGCTACATATCCAGGTGAGCTTTTTCCAATATTTGACCAATTGTATTTGAGGATTAGTGAGGAATTTGACCATTCATTGCATGTGTTAGATATCCAACATGTTTCATGAATGAAATTTATTTATGATTGTGTTTCCATTTAATGAAACAGTTTGTTCTAAGGTCCACTGTGTGTGTTTCAGGAGATTTGTATCAGCTACCTGAGTGAGTGTTCACTGAGCAGGAGTAGGCACAGCAGACAAAGGGTACTCAAGTGAGTGTAGAGTGAGTGAGTGAGTGTTCCCTAGGCAGGAGTAGGCACAGCAGACAGAGGGTACTCAAGTGAGTGTAGAGTGAGTGAGTGAGTGTTCCCTAGGCAGGAGTAGGCACAGCAGACAGAGGGTACTCAAGTGAGTGTAGAGTGAGTGAGTGAGTGTTCCCTGGGCAGGAGTAGGCACAGCAGACAGAGGGTACTCAAGTGAGTGTAGAGTGAGTGAGTGTTCCCCGGGTAGGAGTAGGCACAGCAGACAGAGGGTACTCAAGTGAGTGTAGAGTGAGTGAGTGAGTGTTCCCTAGGCAGGAGTAGGCACAGCAGACAGAGGGTACTCAAGTGAGTGTAGAGTGAGTGAGTGAGTGTTCCCTGGGCAGGAGTAGGCACAGCAGACAGAGGGTACTCAAGTGAGTGTAGAGTGAGTGTGTGAGTGTTCCCTGGGCAGGAGTAGGCACAGCAGACAGAGGGTACTCAAGTGAGTGTAGAGTGAGTGAGTGAGTGTTCCCTGAGCAGGAGTAGGCACAGCAGACAGAGAGTACTCAAGTGAGTGTAGAGTGAGTGAGTGTTCCCTAGGCAGGAGTAGGCACAGCAGACAGAGGGTACTCAAGTGAGTGTAGAGTGAGTGAGTGAGTGTTCCCTGAGCAGGAGTAGGCACAGCAGACAGAGGGTACTCAAGTGAGTGTAGAGTGAGTGAGTGAGTGAGTGTTCCCTGGGCAGGAGTAGGCACAGCAGACAGAGGGTATTCAAGTGAGTGTAGAGTGAGTGAGTGAGTGTTCCCTAGGCAGGAGTAGGCACAGCAGACAGAGGGTACTCAAGTGAGTGTAGAGTGAGTGAGTGAGTGTTCCCTGAGCAGGAGTAGGCACAGCAGACAGAGGGTACTCAAGTGAGTGTAGAGTGAGTGAGTGAGTGAGTGTTCCCTGGGCAGGAGTAGGCACAGCAGACAGAGGGTATTCAAGTGAGTGTAGAGTGAGTGAGTGAGTGTTCCCTAGGCAGGAGTAGGCACAGCAGACAGAGGGTACTCAAGTGAGTGTAGAGTGAGTGAGTGAGTGTTCCCTGAGCAGGAGTAGGCACAGCAGACAGAGGGTACTCAAGTGAGTGTAGAGTGAGTGAGTGAGTGTTCCCTGAGCAGGAGTAGGCACAGCAGACAGAGGGTACTCAAGTGAGTGTAGAGTGAGTGAGTGTGTGAGTGTTCCCTGAGCAGGAGTAGGCACAGCAGACAGAGGGTATTCAAGTGAGTGTAGAGTGAGTGAGTGATTGAGTGTTCCCTAGGCAGGAGTAGGCACAGCAGACAGAGGGTACTCAAGTGAGTGTAGAGTGAGTGAGTGAGTGTTCCCTGAGCAGGAGTAGGCACAGCAGACAGAGGGTACTCAAGTGAGTGTAGAGTGAGTGAGTGAGTGTTCCCTGGGCAGGAGTAGGCACAGCAGACAGAGGGTACTCAAGTGAGTGTAGAGTGAGTGAGTGAGTGTTCCCTGAGCAGGAGTAGGCACAGCAGACAGAGGGTACTCAAGTGAGTGTAGGGTGAGTGAGTGAGTGTTCCCTGAGCAGGAGTAGGCACAGCAGACAGAGGGTACTCAAGTGAGTGAAGAGTGAGTGAGTGAGTGAGTGTTCCCTAGGCAGGAGTAGGCACAGCAGACAGAGGGTACTCAAGTGAGTGTAGAGTGAGTGAGTGAGTGAGTGAGTGTTCCCTGAGCAGGAGTAGGCACAGCAGACAGAGGGTACTCAAGTGAGTGTAGAGTGAGTGAGTGAGTGTTCCCTAGGCAGGAGTAGGCACAGCAGACAGAGGGTACTCAAGTGAGTGTAGAGTGAGTGAGTGAGTGTTCCCTGGGCAGGAGTAGGCACAGCAGACAGAGGGTACTCAAGTGAGTGTAGAGTGAGTGAGTGAGTGTTCCCTGGGCAGGAGTAGGCACAGCAGACAGAGGGTACTCAAGTGAGTGTAGAGTGAGTGAGTGTTCCCTGGGCAGGAGTAGGCACAGCAGACAGAGGGTACTCAAGTGAGTGTAGAGTGAGTGAGTGAGTGTTACCTGGGCAGGAGTAGGCACAGCAGACAGAGGGTACTCAAGTGAGTGTAGAGTGAGTGAGTGTTCGCTGGGCAGGAGTAGGCACAGCACACAGAGGGTACTGAAGTGAGTGTAGAGTGAGTGAGTTAGGTTTAGTGCTGCTTTTAACAGTATTCTAGTTATATCACGGCGTGTCAGCTAATGCAGGAGGAAAGCCCGAAGTGATGCAGGTCTCAGGCATTTATCACCTAGGTGAAACCCACAAACACGGGTATGGTGCTGACAAACCTAGAAAAATGATCGGGGCGAACCGGGAATGGACCCCACAGTCATTTGTTTCTGGCATCCCTAGGAGACGCAACTCTTCACAGCGAGTTGCGGTGCCTTTAGACGACTGAGACGAGTTATTGAACACACTGCTTCTGGTGATGGAACATTTGGAAAACCTGGTCTCTTGGCTCTATTGTCAATTTTCATTGGCAGGAAGAATAATGAAATTCATGACAGGTATCCCAATCAAAATATGAGAAAAATATGAAAATATAAGAAACTCTAGGTAAGGTAATCTGTTAGAGTTCTAAGGGACATTGATGGCCCAAAAGTGGTTACATCCCTTTGGGGTACCAGCATCCGCTGATTGTAATTTTGTAACTGTATTTGCCCTGATTATGATCCCTGGACCTTCCGCTCTCTGGGCAGACGCTCTACCACTTGACCACGGAGGCAGTCTCAGACTATTTGAAAGTAAAGAATTAACAACATAGCCCTTTTTGGTTTCAGAGACAACTACTTGTTCAGTTGCAACTGCCCGAAGTGTCTCAGTCAGGCTGATGACCCTGATGTGACCTCTGAGGAAGAGATGGATGATGAGGAGGAGGAAGGGGAGGAGGAAAGAGGAACTGGTGATGGCTGAAACTGCCATCTTGAAATAGATGTCTTTTAACTGTCAATAGCAATAAAATGTCTTTCTGCTCAAATTGGCATTGTTTTGTATGTCAGATGTTGAAACATTACAGAAGAGTACTGGACAAGGAACTTTCATTTGATATTCTGGGACGGGGGTGGGCTGGTATTTTTTTTAATAAGAGAAATTGCCCCTGAAAATACTTCCTGAAAAAAATACTTATGCTTTAGACTGTTGTTAAAAAAATGTCTAGCCCCCATACAAATTCCCCCCCACATAATATCAAATGGACAGTCCCTAAAAACAAAGGGTTTCAAATACAATCTTGATCTACAAGAAGGTGCTATTATACATTAAGTATTTTGGAACAAATCAATATTAGGATATGACAGAATGTCAGAATCATTTCAAAGAATCAAGAAAGTGAATTTCCCTTTATGCCAAAGTTGGCAATAATCTAGCAATATCACGTGACCGGAACAGACGCCATCTTGACGGGATCTCGCTCAAAGTGACGAGATCACACCGGAAGTAACGGGATCTCGCGTAGACGACCATGGCTGCAAATAAGTTGGCATAAATGGGGCGCTTCAATCAAACATTGTATTTATTCGAGGGTTCTAAAGTTACTCCTTTGAGTGAAATTATGTTTTGAACATGGACTCGTTTGGGAGTGACATTACATGATGAAGAGGTTAATATTACCCTCGTGTATTTCCGTATCGTAAATCTCATATGTTAGAAATACAAACTATGTATTTTATGCCAAAGGCTCGAACAGTAGAATCTGTATTCCATATATGTTATATTTGTGTTACGGACACATCCTCCACTTATAATCTCTGTGTATTGCCCGTTGACATTGTAAGAAAGATAATGAAGAAAAACGCGTAAAATGTAGCACTACAGAGATCATTTCCCTGCAGGCAGCCTGTTGTTTTGATAACCTAATGTTATCAATTTGTGGCGTCAATTTTGACGACGTCCTTATCGTTTGTTTCTTAACGAAAAATCACTGTGTGGTCCTGTGACTTCTACGGACTAATCGGGTTTGAGAATAGTTAAAATGCTGTAGGGCCGGGATAGGTAACTCTTGTACCCTGGTTGGACCCGGGTACCGACAGGACTACCCAGACCAGATTTAAAGTTTAATGACCAAAAAAGTATCTGGAATTCTATGGTTACACTACAAGTCACGAATGTTCGCATTTCTCTCTATGCACCCATTCCTTCTGACTGACTTTTCTTATATTTGAATAAAGATACAACTTGAGTCAACTTCAGTGTATGCATGGCCAGATTGTTTAATTACATGTATCTAAATACGTTTTGCCAGTGCTATGGTAAAGAAATGTACCCATCTCTTGAGACCCACAGCGGGTACCCGGGTAAGGTCGGGTAATAGGGGGTGGGTACCCGGGTAGTAAATTCGGACTCGCACCAGCCCTCAAATGCAGTGTAAATGTCGGAAAGTTACGATACGATCTTTTGCCTTCATGTATAATAAAATCTATGTTATTGATATTGATGACACTATACGGCCAGTGTTAAAGTTTGAACACGCCATCTTCCATCTTCAATATAGCAATGCAGCCAAGCTGGAATCCAATGTAAGATGATCAACATGTTTTCAGTTGAAAGACTAATGAGGGTGACCATTGTCATCCGAGTTGCGTCCCGTAGGCGTGCCCGCATCCTATCATTGTGGGTTCGAGCATTGATTATGATTCTTGATCTCCCTGCACCATCCATGTGAATTCCACCAAAGCGGTAAACGTCTTCATTTCTTCCCAAATTTAGCTGACACGCTTTGTTCAAAACAACATCAAGCACAACTCACTCATTAATTTTTCTCACTTTATATCGGGGCACGGGTGGCCCAGTCGCCTAAGGCGCCGCAATTGGCTGTGCAGAGTTACGTCCCTTGGGGACGCCACAAACTTATGATTGTGGGTTCCAATCCCGGTTTGCCCTGATTATGTTTCTAGGTTTGTCAGCACCATACCCGTGCTTGTGCGTTTGATTGAAGTGGTATACGTCTGAGACCTGCATCACTTCGGGCTTTCCTCCCACATTAAGCTGACACGACGTGATACAACTGGAATACTGTTAAAAGCGGCGTTAAACCCAACTCACACACTCATTATATACCAATCAGTTTAAACATCTCTCCCTTTATAGTACCGGTTTGCGATTTTTGATCGACAAAAACTACTTATGCGGTTGTATGATGAATGACCAAGTTATACTTTTGATGTGTAATAAGTTGACATAGTGACAAACATGGTCCACTTGTTGTCGAAGTCCGCAACTTGCTGTCAATCGCGGCCTGTTTTACTTTGGCTTTCTAACACTAAGCTGACAACTGTGATATTGTTTGTCTGTAAGTTTTGGTTTAACGCCGCACTCGATAATATTGCAGCTATGTGACGGCGGTCTGTAACTAATCGAGTCTGGACCAGACAATCCAGATATTGACATCATGAGCATCGATCTAGGTAATTGGGATAGGATGTCATGCACCAACCAAGTCAGCGAGCCTGACAACCCGAGCCCGTTCGTCTCCGTTTACAACAAGCATAGTCTCCCCTTACGACAAGCATGGGTTACTGAAGACCTATTCGACCCGGGATGTTCACGGGTCCGATATAACTGGATTTATGACACGAACAAAAGGCCTGATTCAAACCTGTTTGAAATGCCTATTGATGAATTACGGAGCTGAGCCGATCGTTGAAGCGTGTCCCGATTATCATGACAAACAAGCCTTTATATTTTGATTTAGTTGGATGCCTTTGAAGTATTATAATGTGGATGAATGTAATTGGAGCGTAAATTTGTCTATTTGATTTATATCCTGTGTTGAATCACGCGTGTGGGTGTTTGTCAAGAGCCATTATCAGCTGGACAAAAATCAACTAGAGAAAAAAAAACACATGCAAAACGTCGTTGTCACATGAATATCATGCATAAATATATTCCCACAGTGCATTGATGCATACTTCAGCGGCGTTCTCATAAATGACACAATAGCAATGAATAACACTGTATGAGTGTCAGACCCACCGCTTTGTGGGGCGTGTCACTATGTATGCACCCACATACACGTTAGCCTCACGACAAACCTATTTCGCAAACATTCAATGTTGTTCGACCACTCTGCCCGTTTACACTTGAGAAGATTGTGTTCATGTGGGTATGCCATTTGGTACACACGGTACACCCTAATAAAACATCAGTCAGTTTTCAGTGTCCAAGTAGCTGATGCAAGTTGGATGTTTTGTTGATGTATAGTTGATGTGTATGTTTGCTTGTTGTTAAACGCCTCACTCAGCAATATTCCAGCTATATGACGGCGGTCTGTAAATAATCCAGTCTGGACCAGACAATCCAGTGACTGACATCATGAGCATCGATCTACGCAAGTGGGATTGGATGGCATGCATCAACCAAGTCAGCAAGTCTGACCACCCGATCGCGTTAGTGGCCTCCTACGGCAAACATGGGTTGCTGAAGACCTTTTCTACCCCGGATCTTCGTGGGACCAAATCTCCGAATGTGATGCAATGTTGATGTGAACATCAGACATCACATGGGGAAAGGAAGGGTTACG
This sequence comes from Haliotis cracherodii, assembly GCF_022045235.1. Classification (NCBI taxonomy): domain Eukaryota; kingdom Metazoa; phylum Mollusca; class Gastropoda; order Lepetellida; family Haliotidae; genus Haliotis; species Haliotis cracherodii. The sequence continues at coordinate 9,299,649 of NW_027266343.1, forward strand.
TGTGTTTTCTTTGGTCGAGCGTCTGAGTTTGGTTGAACACCGTCTTGAACAGTGTTTCAGTGAGTGAGTGAGTTTTACGCCGCTTTTAGCAATATTCCAGCAATATCACGGCGGGGGACACCAGAAATGGGCTTCACACATTGTACCCATGTCGGGAATCGAACCCGGGTCTTCGGCGTGACGAGCGAACGCTTTAACCACTAGGCTACCCGACCGCCCCGAACAGTATTTCACTGTTCCAGTTATATCACAGCGTTTGTTAGCTTAACTGAGGACGAAAACGTAAAGCGATGCAGGTCTCCGACGTCAAGCCACGATCACGGTTATCGTGCTGACAATCCAAGAATCATAATCAGGGCGAATCGAGGATTCTCATCCACGACCATAAGCTCCTGGCACGCGCAAGGGACGCAACTCGGCAAGTTCATTGTGGCACCTTTGACAACCAGGTCACCCGTGTCCATGGTTCTTAAATCCATGATTCATTATCCACGGTTAAGCCAGAATCTATTATAAGAAGTATTTTCTATACTCCTCGATTTGTCGAAGGATTTAGTAGATTTCCAACAGTCCTCTTTTGAAAATGTATTCTCAGCGCAGCTAATTATAAATACTATTTCGAAATCGCCATTTGTTTACGAGGATATATATTTATACGCAAGTTAAGTTCATGCTAAATGTGTGCTTTGAATAATCCAGAATATTTGTGACAGATGTTTTTTGGGGAATATTTTCATGTCATTATTACTCTCCCAGTTACTTTATCAGTGAAGGCAGTTGGGTAGCCTTGTGGTTAAAGCGTTCACCCGTCACGCCGAAGACCCGGGTTCGATTCCCCACATGGGTTCAATGTGTGAAGCCCATTTCTGGTGTCCCCCGTCGTGATGTTGCTGGAATAATGCTAAAGGCGGCATAAAACAATACTCACTCACCTTATCAGTGAGTGAGTGAGTTTAGTTTAACATCTGTAACAGTTCAGGTAATAAATTCACGACGTGTCTGCTTCATGTGGGAGGAAACCCCGGAGCGACGCAGTTCTTAGTTGTTTTCCACTTTGGTAATGTACGAGCAGGTATCTGGTGCTGACAAACCTGGAAACATAATCAGGAAGAATCTGATCATAGGTTTCTGACACAATAATATTAATGATGAAGCTGGCGATCAGTGAATCCTTGCATGCCCACGGGACGCAACTCTGCATGGTAAATTCCGGCCCCATAGACCACTTAATTCAAATGTGTTTCGTAAGAAAATTCATTTAGGGTATTATTTTCAAAATGGCTATTATGTATGGAAATTCATTGTAAGGGCTCCGAACCCTCGGGCGTATAGGTGAAATTCTCTTGTGTCAATGTTAATGTGTCCCAAATAACGCCATTACTACAGTTCTTATCATGTTATTCCAGAACGGCAGATATACGTGTTATATTTGATCATAAAGCGCCCATTGTAAGGACCTGACCAGTCGGTCACAGTTTGGGTGTGCGTATGAATCACCTACATCGGTAAGGAAATATTATCCTACCGACAGAGACTGTGTATGGAGTCGCCGACGCTATCTATAGACGCAATAGAAACTGTGTAAGAATAGGTCCCTTTTCTCAAACATGTCAACAGACTTGGGTTTTCATAAATGAATAGCTTTATGTGTTACACCCTAGTAGACACATTATGATATGTCACCAAACAACTCACTTAGCTCATACAGCTCAAACAGCTTACCCAGAGCTGCTCCTATTGTACCTGTAGGGGTATTGCGGATATGTTAAACCGAATCGTTCAATCGGGCGACAGCAAGCCCCCCGAGAACGAGTTCTAATGTCCGCCAACTGAAACTGGCGTGTTTGTGTAGCTAATGAAGTGTCTGTTAGAAAATGAAACGTGACGGGATATACCGGAGCTAATCGTTACGGGACAAAGTCAAGGTAGGTTGTTTGTGTGTGTGTCGTGGAGGTCTTGGGATTCTGGACGCAGTGGAACCGCTGTTGACCACCGTGAAACACACGTACTGTTTCGGGTGTGTCATTCATGTCGTTAAGCGACTGGGACGGTAGGCGAGGCGTCATGTATTCAGTTAATAAACTCACGTCCGAGACTAGGGGAAATTAAGGATTGTGTGTGTGTATCTGTGATATGTGTGTGTGTGTGTGTGTGTGTGTGTGTGTGTGTGTCTGTGTGTCTGTGTGTGTGTGTGATGTTTGTATGTGTGTGTGTGTGTGTGTGTGAGGGAGAGAGAGAGTATGAGAGAGGATAGGATGTTCGATGTCCAGCAAGAGTAAAAAAAATACATACAAAAGGGAGAAAATGTATAACAAAATAGAAAATGGGGAAGTGGAGAGAGAGAGAGAGAGAGAGGGTGTGTGTGTATCTGTGTATATGTGTGTGTGGAGGGGGTGGGGGGGTGGGGGGGTGGGGGGGGGGTGGGGGGTGTGTTCCAAGCAATACACTAAAACCAAAAGTGATAAAAGAGTTAATGAATGAGTTGGTGTTATACAACTATATACTCAATCCCACTTCGACAGCACACGTTTATTTACCAACACCAACATCCTGTTATGACATGAAGAGTACATAGTTCGCCATCTTCTTCTTTGAACAGCCACAACACTGTGCACTGTTACTGTACAGCGCCTATGAGGGCGTGTTCTACATTATGGGTCCACGCCTAAAAGCTAATATTTGTTTGCTAGCATTCCGTAAGTAAAGTGCACAGCATCCATTCAAAGCTACGCTTGGGACGTCATGGCATGTTACTGTTTTGAGTCATCCCTGCCATGACAATATAACATACAAAACCCTTAAAGCTGTGAACAGCCCTCCGTCGTTTGCAGTCATGCTCCAACTAAATTTAGACACGCGACTGATACCTTGAGAAAAGAGATGCGTTTTCGCAATCGAACAGTGTTCGATAACAGGAGTTCCACCACACAATAGATAAATTGTTTCATCTTCCTGGAACTGAGATACATTGCCGTTGTGAGTGAGTGAGTGAGTTGGGTTTAACGCCGCCCTTAACAGTATTCCAGTTATATCACGGCGTGTCAGCTTAATGTGGGAGGAAAGCCCGAAGTGATGCAGGTCTCAGACGTTTACCACTTCGGTGAAACCCACGAGCACGGGTATGGTGCTGACAAACCTAAAAACATAATCGTGGCGAACCGGGATTCGAACCCACAATCAAAGGTTTGTGGTGTGCCCAAGGGACGCAACTCTGCACAGCGAATCGCGGCGCCTTAGACGACTGGGCCACCTGTGCCCACCACTGCCGTTGTGATCTGGAGAAGCGATACATATTTATTAATATAGAAGCTTAACGATACAACCTGTGGCTTTTCCAATGCTTACAAGAAACACATTTTCATATCATTTACAATATGTGCATGTTATGAATAGGCAGTAAACGTTTGCCACGCATGCATACAGGTTTGCAATGAAAGACGTGTACTTTTGTGAGTTGCGCCCTTAGTGGAACAAATATCCGAGTTCCTATTTCAGTGTGGTTTTAGTTTAAACATATTTTTGTTTCAAAAGAAATCTGGTTCGGTAAACAAGCAAAACTTGCATATGTAAATGCCTCTCCAGGTATAGTAACTTAGCAACAGCTGGTTATATATAAGATAGTGCTTAACTTAAACGTACAAAATGTAAAATGAAATACATGAAGCCAATACATTGAAGCCAGTGGTGTCTGTGAAGTAAGATAATGCCGTTTTCCATTATTACGTGCATAAAACTAAGCTACTGAAATCTTTTGTTTTTGGTAATGAAATCGTGAACTGATTGAAGAATAGTCATGTTTGTAGAACTGTTGACTGAACTACTGCCATGTAATATAGTTTTTAATTCATACCCATGTGTGTAGAAATACATTATGTTTCTGATATTATCGTATTTTTGACAGGTATAGATAAAGTGAATTGCATCTTCAAAGTGATATCCACAAGTGCAGTCTGATATGTCTGATACATGTCGTCTAAACTTATCAGCATTTACGTCACTGTAGCAGAGCCAAACGCGACAGTGGACAATTTGGCATGATCTATGACCGTATTTTAAGTAAAAATTATTAATGATTGTATCAAAACGATTAAACTTGTGGTTATCAACTGCTTCATGGGTTATGCTCATTAAGCGTACCAGAATCCTATGATCCTGGGTTCGAATCCCAGATTCGCCCCGATGATTCTTGGTTTGTCAGCACTATACTCATGTTGCCGTTGTATCAAACTGTTTACCGTCTAAGACATGCATCACTTCGGGCTAAGCTGGGCCCCGTCTCTAATATCACAATAAAGTTGACGACGCGCATAGGAAGCCGGGAACCAGCTTACACTTCGGGCTTCCTTCAATCGCTTATGCGCCGTGATATAACTAAAATATTGTTCAAAGGCATCACACATTATCCTACCATGAATTCATTCGTGACCAACTCGTGTTATTCCGGGACAAGCCGAATAGCGGCTCGTGCCCAGATCATGGCCATTTTTAGTGACCGTGCCCTGTCTTAGCGCAAACGGGCATACCTAAAACAGTTGTCATCTCGTTGCGTAAATTTCCCCATATATTGTATTTCAGATGCAATTTAAAGCACATCGGGAATTATACGGTATGATTGAACACATTTAACTGTGTCTTGGGTATATTCTTAGATGCAAGACATATGTTAAATCTAAAATTATTTCTGAGGGATTCTTTGATGAAGAACTTGAAATCATACGCGCATTCTGATTGGTTTGTCATATTTTCGCACATAACATTCATCGATAGGGGGACGAGTCTTCTTGCAGGTTACGGAAAGGGGCGAGTGGTGACGAATGCCATGAATTTGGAAAATACTCGATTTTGATTGGTCAGTCAGAGGTATCAAATCACAATAACCCTCTCTGAATGAAACATCCGATTTGACGGCCGCATCACCGCGGAAGCTGATATTTCGAATAGTAATTCTTTTCTTTCATTGTCAGTAGGCATTTTTAAAAAACTATATCTACAATTATAGGAAACAAATGCACAGTTGTGGTTACTACAATATTCAAAGCTTGTGTTGCAATATATTAAGTGCAAAAAAACACAATAGAAATCTGCAAAGAGAATGTATTTGAAGGTTCGAGGACAACAGAGAGCTTGCTGTGTGGCGCTTTTCTTTATTAATTGCCCGTGAAGAGATCACCCGTTTAATAAACATACAGCTGTATTACACATTGTGTAATACCAAAACGCGTGCTTGTGTACTCTCGGAACACGTTTCACGAACAAATATTGAAAGCTCTCAACATCTCTTGGCTTATTCAAAGACATTGCGTGTGGAGTTGATAGATCACTGAGAGGAGCTTATGCACACTCGATGACCCCAGCAACCTTGTTGCTAGGGTGACGTCACATGGCATTGTTTCGCCGATGGGTCTTGCAACAAAATTCCACAAATTACGTCATCGGGTATTGTGACGTTATTGTAAAGTTTGAGGTACAAGGCCCGTTCCACAAGGCGATCGTATTGTAGCGCAACGACAGTCGTTAGTCTAAGTTAAAGTATGTGAGTTGCGATAGTCTTAGCCCTACGATAATTTTGTGAATTCTAAAGGTGGACCGTTGTATGGTATTAAATTCATACCTTTCAACTTTTGACGTGTTTGAAGTATTATTCTGTTAAACTCAATTGGACTATGCCGTGGATCGTGTAGGTGACAGCTAGCCTATTCATACTCAACAGTATAATTCTAAAAACATTGTAAATGGCAAGTAATAAATAAAATACTAAACTCGCTCCCGTGTAAAACCAATTTTATGAAACTCGTGAATAGTTATGGTATCTGACGAGCTTTCGCTCGTCAGATACCAGAACTATTCACTCGTTTCATAAAATTGGTATTACACGGGAGCTCGTTTAGTATTCTATTTATATACGACTGTGACGTCATAGCTGTTGCGTCACGATGAGCGATATAGCGTCATAATGGTGACGTGCGATGTAGAACGAAATCTTTGCAATGCTTGCTTAGTTATATAGGCTGCCCACCTCATGTTAGCTTACGAAGATGCTGTGCAACATGTTTCCAGTGCCTGGCATAGGTTTGTGTGAAGTATTACGGTGTTAACAAACTGCTTCAGCATATTGATCGCCATATTTTGTTTAAAGGCTGTTGTGCGGTGACTCCGTAAATTGTGACCCCACTCACAAAACTGGATTCCACCTATGCAGCTTCACCTAACATATTTGCTAACACAAAGGAGTTCGCGTTTTATTTAGTCATGGTAGAATGGAGATAAACATACTGTGTTTAAAATGTAGAGCTAGGTTACCTGCAGATTTAACCGGGCTACATTTAACATATGCAAGTGCGGCGTTAAACAACAAACAAAGAAACATTTGAAACCTCACGATGCGCGTTCGGTTCGAAATTCAATTTAGCGCGGTAAATCTACAAGTTACCTAGCTCTACATTGAAAACGCAGTATGTGTATCACCTAGATATCATATATGTAAGGATAAACTGAATGTACTTAAAGCGTGAGTTGCGTGAGTTTATAGCAATTCAAACATGGAATGCAGAGATTACACATTCTTCTAAAGGTATCACATATCGCATATTTAAAACTGAACTCGTCCTTGAAAAGTATTTATTAGTTATCCCTTTCTCGTTGGCTGTAAAATTCCTTGTTTAGAACCTAATGCCACCACTTACCTATTGAACTAGGTTGGTGGCACAAAATCCCTGTCAATGAACGAACGTGTAAACTCTGCGACATGAGCGATGTTGGTGATGAATTCCATTATATTTTTGTCTGTCCTTTTTTCAAACCCCAACAGAAAATATATGTTCCAATTTCATATGCTAAAACCCCAAATATGTTTAAATTCAAAGAACTTTTTAATTCCAAAAAAATAAATGTTATTAAGAAACTCTGCACATTCTGTAATGTCATTATGAAAACTGTAAACTTTTCTACGTAAACCATCCCGCCATCTTGTGTATTTACTGGTTGCAAATTTGTACCTCATATGCCGAGGATCCCGGCCTGAGCGTAAATAAAGTTCTGTTCTGTTCTGCCCCCAGTGTCTTCTGCACTGTAACAAAACTATGGTTCCCAAATTCAAAGCAGGATCGTGACTTTGTACATTGAATGTCTGCAGGATTCAATACCGTTAGTGGGTCAGGGTGTCGTTGTACAAAGCGTGCTATGCGCTGAGGTGATCGCAGCCATACCTTACATAGACTATAACGACAGTCGTGGCGCTAAGATATAGTTTTGTACGATGGCGCCCAGGTGGTTTCAATAGTATATGCATGGCCTGGGTTAATGTGTCATCGGAACCACATTATTGTTGGTTTAAACATTTATTTTCACAAATGTGTGAAAATGGATTGGTAAACAAGTGAAGCGCTTATGTTAATACCGCTCCATTACACATAGGACATATTACAATAAATACATCAATGAAGGTTAGATGTAACAAATGAATTGTACGTGCCAAACTAGATGTGTATATATATACTACTCAAAAGAAGTAAAGGAACACCCGATTCTTTCAAATTACTATAGTTAATCTGTAATGCCATGACAGATTAACTTCTACAATTTGAAAGAACTAGGTGTTCCTTAACATCTTTTGAGTAGTATATAATAAATCTATTTGTTCATCGATCATTGTTCATCGACCACTTTCTAGGTTATATCTTAGACAACTGCATGCCACAATAGAGCTGGAATTATGCTGGCCGTGGTTTAAAAAAATATTCTGTCTGGTTTAACAGTTATTTGAGCTGGATTTCGGGAAACGGTAGTGCCCTTAATTACGACGATGCCTGAACAGTGAGGGAATGAGTTTGGTTTTACGCCGCTTTTAACAGTATTCCAGTTATATCACGGTGTGTCAGCTTAATGTGGGAGGAAAGCCCGAAGTGATGCAGGTCTCGGACGTTTGCCACTTCAGTGAAACCCACAAGCACGGTATGGTGCTGATAAACCTAGAAAACATAATCGGGGCTGACCTGGATTCGAACCCACAATCATAGGTTTAGACGCCTTAGACGACTGCCCCCCCCCCCCCCCCCCCCCCCCCCCCCCGACCCCCGATGTGTAAGCAAGTCAACAATGTGAAGACGTTAGAAGCAATACTTTTAAGTCACGTGCCATAACGGTTTCAACAGTTACTGTAGCTCATTACACAACAGAGTACGATTGATAGCCCAGTGGCAAAAGTGTTAGCCCGTCACGGCGAAGACCTGGGTTCGATCTCCATGTTCAGGGATCCGACTTGACACAAGCCGCTTGACAGAGTTAGTTTGCCTAACATAAAGGTATCCTGAACCGTCCTTATAAGTAATTACTATTCGAGTTTATCAATAGTTCCGGCAGATGCCTCCCTCTTAGAGGGGGGCACGGGTGGCCCAGTCGTCTAAGAGAGCCGCGATTCGCTGTGCAGATCTGCGTCCCTTGGACACGCCAGAAACCTATAATTGTGGGTTCGAATCCCGGTTCGCCCCGATTATGTTTCTAGGTTTCTCAGCACCATACCCGTGCTCGTTGGTTTCATCGAAGCGGTAAACGTCTGAGACCTTTCGGACTTTCCTCCCACATTAAGCTGACACGCCGCGATATAACTGGAATACTGTTAAGGGCGGCGTTAAACCCACCTCACCCACTCACTCACTCTCTCTTAAAGTGTGGGTTCGAATCCCGGAGGGGACTCAACCCAAAATAAAGTACTAGAATTTGTACTTCAAAATTCTAAAATGGCATTGTGTATTCATACAAAGAACAAGTCCCAAGACAATCCTATCCGGAACTGTTTAAGGAGAACATGTTCACGGACGCTATCGCCAGAACACAGCATATCCTGCCACACCGGTTACACGGCTTTTTTTTTATAAACTCATTCATTTTGTAACAAGTCTTGGGCTCGTGTCACATAGATGCAAACGAATGTTTAGTAATAATCTATTCGCGTACTACCAAAACCTGTTATTCATATCACTTGACATGCGGGTAGCTGGAACGCGCAGTCAAGGACTATTTTACCCCCAAGGAACCCTTTAGTCTTAAACCATCCATGCGTGCGTCGTTCACATTGAGGAAGGCTTCTGACAAATAGTGCACGGACTGTGTATACCTGGTAATGAATAAGTGATGATTCATGGTATAAGACCTGCGTTATTTTTGTTAGTTTCTATGGTGACGTCACACATGACCACACATGTGTCAATGCATGAGACATGTAGATACGATGTAGTGTGTTGATGCTGGTGGTGATATCGTGCTATGAAGCAGTATGTATATTTTGTTACTCAGATGAGGTGAGGTGAAATGGGATTTTCTAGCTAGTTTGAATACATGACACTTTGTTTATGGATAGCATATAGATATTTCTTATATTTGTACATTAATCCTATCCCATCGGCTTTGTCATCATATTGTTATCATTGTACATTAATCCTATGTCATTGGCTTTGTCATCATATTGTTATCATTGTACATTAATCCTACGTCATTGGCTTAGTCATCATATTGTTATCATTGTACATTAATCCTACGTCATTGGCTTTGTCATCATATTGTTATCATTGTACATTCATCCCGCCTCGTGTTCTGTAAACATCACGATATATATAAAGTACTCATATATGTGAACGTACTTAGGATTCACCTGACGAAGGAGGAAGAATAGCTCTGAAAGTCGTACAAAGAATAGAAGTTGCTATCCATGTGTCATGTATTCATGTTCTCACAAGATCGAAATGCCTATTAAAAACATTACAGCTGTTTTATTCCACTTATATATATAGGGACATGCAAGCGACATGCATGCGCGCGCGCGTGCGCGCGTGCGTGCGTGTGTGTGTGTACTAGTCCGGATGAATGCCGACTTTATAGTGCCAGCCCAGTGAGATACCATGCCGCAGGTTAACATGAATACAAGGTATACTAACTCCGAGCCGACCAGTCCTTGTTTTAGCACTTTAATGCCGAACAGCAAACCATCTATTAACATATTTTGGTGTAACGCGGTCAGACGATCGAACCACAGACCTTCTGCTGGGGCAGGGTGTTGGTGTAGGTGTGGGTGTGGGAGTGGGTGGGGCGGTTGTACTGCACAAACAAGGGCGGATCCAGCATGTTTAAAAGGGTGTGGTCAATAATATCAACATTCTCTATCAGTAAATTTAATTTTACTGCCTGTGCAGACAAGATACTACATTTTGTCCCCCCCTCCTCCCCACCCCCAACACACACACGTACCCATCCCCCACACCTCCGTCTGAATCCGCCTATGACAGAGTAGGTACAGAAGACTGCAAGATTACAACGTAGCTGGATGTAACCATCCACGTTGTAAGTGTATGCGGATATGGACGTGTTATCAACTATTTCATGTGTGTACTGCGGATGTCAATCTGAACAGTATTCAGTTAAATCACGGCGTATCAGCTTGATGCCGCAGTGACGAGCAATGGATTTAATTTGGCAGACATGGCATTAGAGGAACCTGGGATTCGAACCAAGAATCAGTGTGGTGGCACAAGCTCCACAGCGATAGCGCGAGTGTAACGAAGGTATCACGCGCTTGGAAAGAGCTTGGTATTGGCACGGCTAAGGGGCGCAACTCTAGAGGTCTTACTCTTTAACTCACTGTACAGAGTTGTGTCCCTTAGCTGACGCATACATTCACTCACTATCCAACCGTCCAAGTTGTTGTTGTTGTTGCTGTTGTTTAATGCACTTAGCAATATTCCAGCTATATGACGTCGGCCTGTAAATAATCGACTCTGGACCAGATAATCCAGTCGTGTGGGTTGCTAAAAACCAAATCTGACCCTGATCTTCACAGTAGTCTTGTGTATACTTCGTTTCTTAACATCAACAAAGATTGCGTTCTGAATGAAGTTCTTATATATGTTCTAAAAAAGACACTTGTTGATTTGCTGTGAATAAATGCAATATGATTCGTCCTGTTTCAGCAAGTTTAATATAGATTAACCCTAAACTGTTGATTTGTTTCAGATATAATAACCGCTAGCAATGGATAACGGTGGTACCACTGTTGGTGGTGTTAAGCTGGGTGAGTATGTACATGTATATTGATGCGGGATGGTCACTGCAAACCCTTGCATCTCAAACTGATGGGGCGGTCGGGTAGCCTAGCTAGTGGTTAAAGCGTTCGCTCGTCACGCCGAAGACCCGGGTTCGATTCCCGACATGGGTACAATGTGTGAGGCCCATTTCTGGTGTCACCCGCCGTGATATTGCTGGAATATTGCTAAAAGCGGCGTAAAACCATACTCACTCACTCACTCACCCAAACTGATAATTCTAGCATTAAAAGTGTTTCACAATGGTTTATCGTTTCATTAAGAACTATATTTTGAACCTTGTAATATTGACCTTAATACGTATTATAAAGTCGATATATATATTCGAAAGAATGTATGAACGAATTCAAAGATAAAATCATTACAGATGAGTGAGGGATGTTGATGTCTGTTTCTTGTAACTCTGGTACATCACATCTCTAGATACCACAGTTCTAACAAGACGTACTCAGTTATTATAGTTCCATTTGAAGCAAGGTCGCAAATCACAAATTGAGTCACTTTGTCACATGTATGCTGAGAATTCACGCGAACATGTCTTAGGTACAAGTGAAGCTTTCTGTGTGGCCGAGTGCTCATATGTTCTAACTCATTGTGTAAAGTTACGTCCCTTAGACAAGCCAGAATCTGCTTGTTGAATCACAGTTTTCCATTCGGTCCATGAGCACTGTATCAGTTCTCGTGGACTTTATCAACGCCTGTGTGATCGCGAGATTTCCTTAATCTGTCTTTGAGCCCACACTCACAGTGTGTTAAACCTGATCACTCGTATAATTGCATCAGTTTAAGAACGATTATGATGACAACATCACCTAAACTTTTTCATCAGCAGTTGCATGAACCGTTGTAGTATTTACCACTCAAAATAAGGTGAGGCACCCGATTTTTTCAAATCATTATAGTTAATGTTTCATGTCACACCATATTCTTTCCACGACCTCCCGATTCTTTCAAATCATTATAGTTAATGTTTCACGTCACGACATATTCTTTCCACGACCTCCCGATTCCTTCATATCACTATGGTTAATGTTTCATGTCACGACATATTCTTTCCATGACCTCCCGATTTTTTCAAATCATTATAGTTAATGTTTCATGCCACGACATATTCTTTCCATGACCTCCCGATTCTTTCATATCACTATAGTTAATGTTTAATTCTTGACAGATTAACAACAGTAATATGAAAGAATCGGATGGTCCTTTACTTCTTTTGAGTAGTATACATGCTGCGCCTTAACGTGTTCAGTGTGTGAGTTAAGTATTGCGTTTCACTGCACTCAGCAATATTTTTTATACGGCAGTCTTTTGTCAACTTAGTCGGGCTAGATTAAGTAGTTGCTTACAACGTGAGGTGCGATCCACGTCGTTTGGGTACGGTGGAACCCATGAACCCGGCAATATCTAATATCCCACGAGCTCTCATGATCCATCAAATATTCTTTCTATATCTTCCAGAGACAATAGTGTACATTGGTATAGCTGCCGATGTCGTGCTGGCTGTCGTGGTGGGGGTCCTCATCGTCTGGTGGAGGTAAGCTCTCCCTCGTAAAAGAACGAGATCAATCAGATATCAAACATACATTATGGCGATGTTCGACAGATCCGGATTTGTTTTACGTACAACCCTTGATGATCCGGGGTAGAATAGGTCTTTAGTAACCCATGCTTGCTGTGAAAGGCGACTATGCTTGTCGTAAAAGGCGACTAACGGGATCGGGTGGTCAGGTTCGCTGACTTGGTTGATGCATGTCATCGATCCCAATTGCGTGGATCGATGCTCATGATGTCAATCACTGGATTGTCTGGTCCAGACATGATTAATTACAGACCGCCGTCATATAGCTGGAATATTGCTGCGTGCTCATTAGAAAGTAAACCAACAAATCTATTAGAAGAGCTGTATTACAGACCTACAAAATGTATCTTGTCTCGAGGCCCTGATGTAAACTGCAGTCATCATCTGGTGGTACGACAATATTTCTTCATTTCATTCTCCCTAAGAACCACAATATAATGTGAAAATTTGATATCTGTTATCGAAAAGTTAACGAAGCTGCGGTCTTTGCATCTGTTTTTCTTGGGGTCGTCCGGTAAGAAAACTCTGCCCCGGCTTCTGTGGGACATACAGCGCATTTATTCATCTCCCATATGCTTCAAATCACCACACCAATCGCTACCTTTCTGACCTACCTCCAAATACAAATACATGTACTTTATTCAATCAAAAGTGAAATTTCAATACGGTTTTTCAGATCGAAATCGAAAACCAATAGGGGTTTTAAAAAACAAGATGGCGACCTTCTCAAAACCACCAACGTTTCTTGTTTTTTTTTACAGGGAATCCATATTCAATGTTCACTTTAAGTGATCCGGTAAATTCCAATTGTATTGTGGTTTGTGATCACAGAATGCATCCATCCTTTTCCAAAAAGCTGTATCAGCCCCTGGGAATTTTTCTAATCATATAGAGGGGTGGTGGGGTAGTCTAGTGGTTAAAGCGTTCGCTCGTCACGCCGAAGACCCGGGTTCGATTCTCTACATGAGTACAATGTGTGAAGCCCATTCCTGGTATCCCCCGCCGTGATATTGCTGGAATACTGCTAAAAGCTGTGTTAAATAATAATCACTCACTCTAATTATATAGACACATGTGTAATATAGACAAACTTGAACTGTATCACAAACGCAATCCACGTGCTTCCTCTGTCTTCAGGAACAATTCCAAGAAAAGAAGGGACGCGAAGATACAGGCATATCGAGATGCTGCTGCGGACTCCAGATCGGACTTCGCCGACGACGGGTCAGTGACCCCACGACAGGTGGACAGACCCCCTGACCAGGTACAAGGCCATCAACAGCTAGCTGGGGAGCGAGTGGCCTCCCGGTCGGGTAAGTGGAACTGAACCGTTTGTTTCTATACGCCTTAACAATGGCTTGTGTAGCTGCACCTTCCTCCCAGGTCCAGGGTCAGCAAGCTGATACATAGATTGAACATCGCTTTGGCCAGTTGAGCTTCTGCAGTGCCTCGGCTCTGGTCATCTGTTTTTTTATACAATATACTGAACAAATACTTGATTTTATTTCCACATTGGTTCAAGGAGAGTACCTTATTCCTTCTGCTAAATCGGGTCATAATAGTTGATCAAATATCACAAATAATAAAACATTTTAAAGCTTGTTCTGACGACGATAACTTGATGATTGTACCAAATTTCACTCAGAGATGCAAGTGAGTCCCTTGTAGGCAGATAAGCTCGATAACCAGCCAAATGGGTCAATCATGGATTTAATATTCCAAAAATGCTGAGTTTATATTATCATTCGACATATTGTGAGGGCTTGACACGCCCACCCGAGCCCTGGTTCTGTTGATTTCTGCGGATGTTGTAGGGGAATGACGGAGGTAGCTTTGATATATTGTACTACATCTTTGATTGACTTTGTAGCAGTTGGGTACCGCGCTAGTGTCTGCTCTATAAGGTCACAGCTGTGTAAGGGGCGGTCGGGTAGCCTAGTGGTTAAAGCGTTCGCTCGTCACGCCGAAGACCCGGGTTCGATTCCCGATATGGGTACAATGTGTGAAGCCCATTTCTTGTGTTCCCCCCCCGCCCCCCCCCCCCCCCCCCCCTCCCCCGTGATTTTGCTGGAATATTGCTAAAAGCGTCGTAAAACCATACTCACTCACCCACAGCTGTGTAAACCAAAAAACTGTCTTCTACACAAGTTGCTTGTCACTGATAAAAAATAATTACTGTGTTCTGAATTCATAGCCATTTTCCACTTCAAATATTTTGTTGTATGTAAAAAATACTGAATAGAATATATTATTGACACAACGTCAACAGAAAGTCAAAACATCATTAAGTAAAAAAAAATTAAATACGACAAAATTAGTCTTTGCAGAGTCTTTTTCTTACAGACATATTTATTTAAAAGCAAAAATATTGTACCGAGTCCTATTTAGTTTTTTACAAAATGGACAATGAACCACATGCTCTGACAAATAGGGGTTGAAGACTATAGTGTATTGTTACTCAATGTTTTACATTGTAACTTTGTTTGTTGTTCAACGCCGCATTCAGCAATATTCCAGCTTCACACATTGTACCCATGTCGGGAATCGAACCCGGGTCTTCGGCGTGACGAGCGAACGCTTTAACCACTAGGCTATCCGACCGCCCCACAAGTTTATTCGAATTTGGTAAACTCACTTGTTGGAATTTAAAGAAAGCCACCGACAGAGCCAAAAGGCTGAAACACCTAACTTAGCATGTGACCTAAATACTTCTTAATGACTCGATTATTTACAGACCGCCGTCATTTACCTTTAATTTTGCAAAAACAAATAAAGAAATATCAAATACTGTGCTAACCATATTTCGTTCAGTCTTCAACAAAGTATATAATTTGGATATTCTGAATATTCTCCAAAAACTATTTTGGGGTGATAATTTTATAGTTCATCGAGACATGCGAATCGGGAACATCGAACGTGGCCTTTATCAAAACGGGGCTGTGGCGTGGTCGTTGCATTGTGTACACTCCGGTGAAGGTAAGTACATAAATAGTCGTTCTTCTAGGATTAGGTCTAGGTTTAGGACCAAGAATAGGATTAGGACTCTAGACTTAGTCGTTTGCCTCATGTACACGTCACTACAGTACCACTTTTAGGTCTCACGAAATAATTTTCTTATAATTAATGGCATTAAAGTTGGACCGTTGTATGTCAGATTTACGGAATATCCAAACTATGGGATTCCACATTAAACAGCGCATGTCATAATTATGGTTAATGGCAAAGAGTGCTCTTTCATCTTGGATGTGCATAAGTATGTTTGGCGATTCGTGCTTTATATTGGCTTACTAAAATGATATAAAACGTTTTATACCCTGGACACATTATTGATTGTTATTTATTATGCCTTATATTGGTCGTGTGTTTTGTGATGCTTATGAACAGTATCTTGTGATCAACGTCGTTGAACTTTTCGTTCGCATAAACAATTCGCATATTTTTATACTTGGCAGGAAAATGCTTTTTTCTTGGTTCTCGGCTTCTCGTCTTATAGAGAGTTGGTCTAGCTACAGAAGTATATACGTTAGTCAGTCGTTTAGCACTAAGCGTTGTTGAGCCATGGATGCGAGGTGCTGATAGTTCAATTTGGGACGAACTCTTTGGCGTAATCGTGAGAGGTGGGGGTGTTAGTTTGGGGGTTGGGTCCGGTGCGTGAGGCGTGTGTTTGGTGTGGGTGTGAATGGGGTTGTTGGTGTTGGTGTGGGTGGATGTGGATGTTGGTGTGGGTGCGGGTTTGGGTGTGGATGGGGTTGTTGGTGGGGGTGTGGCTGTGGGTGTGGTTGTGGGTTTGGGTGTGGATGGGGTTGTTGGTGTGGGTGTGGGTGTAGGTGTGGGTGTGGGTATGGATGTGGGTGTGGATGTGGGTGCGGTGGGGGTGGGTGTGGCTGCGGATGTGGGTGTGGGTGTACGTGCGGGTGAGGGTGTGGGTGGGTGTGGATGTGGGTGCGGGTGTGGCTGCGGATGTGGGTGTGGGTGTACGTGCGGGTGTGGGTGGATGTGGGTTTGGGTGTGGATGGGGTTGTTGGTGTTGGTTTGGCTGTTGGTGTGGGTGCGGGTGAGGATGTGGGTGCGAATGTGGATGGAGCTGTTGGTGTGGGTGCGGATGTGGATGCGGGTGTGGGTGTACGTGCGGGTGCGGGTGTGGATGTGGATGTGGGTGAGGTAGGGTGTGGGTGCGGGAGGGTGTATGATCATATATATAAAGACCAGGGAAAAACTACGACAACAGGGAAGGAAATATGCATTCCTTACATCTATAAAACAGTATATGGAGAGAAAGATTCAGCACGACAGTTA
The DNA here is from genome assembly GCF_022045235.1 of Haliotis cracherodii. NCBI lineage: Eukaryota > Metazoa > Mollusca > Gastropoda > Lepetellida > Haliotidae > Haliotis > Haliotis cracherodii. Next base: position 9,316,617 of record NW_027266343.1, read on the forward strand.
GGCATTCCCAACACGCCTGGCATTGCTAAAATTATCCCGGTCGGCCGATGAGCGTATATTCAAATTTCATTCTCAACTCCCTTAGGATTGTACAACCATTGTTGATTGTCAGGGTACCCGAACCGTTACACATTACTGAAATATATTTGTAATACATGCACTTTGATTAATGTTAATATATAACCAATGTCAAAGTCTTCTCTTGTGTGAACGTTTTGTGCACTTTAATCTTTTGTAACAGCCCATGATTTAGTTATTTTTTTACTAATCATAGCAGTCAGACATATGTATGCTCATTATACATTTGTCAATATAGCTTACAATCCTTAGATAACTTGTTGAGATTGTGTACATAAAAGAGCGATCAATGTGTTATTAAACGTGCGGTCAAGGCGTATCTGTTTCAGTTAAAACGTATTATCAGTTATTGTGTAGAAAACCTGAGATGTTTACAACACCTGATTCAGTAGACAGTATACGTAAAATCCGAAAGGTTTGCCTGATATTTTAGACATAATAACTGAATTTAGATAAGTAAGAATATGATATTCAACAATCAGGTATTATACATACATCATTCGACGTCATAAGGGCCAATGGCGCTCTCAAAATTAGAAATAGGGGGCTCTTATTAGAATGTTATTTTGGTGAAAACAGAGTTGAAAGATAAATTTCGTGGTTTATGCTGACAGCCTGAAATGTTTATGTATGACAGATACATTTTTCCCGAATTTAATTGCCCATAAATAAGGGTGCATAAAACACACAATTGCGTATCATACGCGAATGAATAAGTCTTGTGTACATTGATCAATCGGAACGGGTGCTAATTGGGATTGTTCACTAGCCAATGTATTTACAAATATCGCCCGTGGGCGCTTATTAGAGCGGGGCGCTTATTACGTCGAATCCGGTAATAGCTAAATATACGTTCAACTGTAAGATATGTGAACGAGCGGTCAAGGTGTCTGCACCTTACGATCGTAAGAAACAGCCCTTGTTCAACAGAACCCAGTCACATTGCCTTCAAGATTGGTCTTCCTATATCACGGAGGTAACGCTGTCCGTCACGTCATTATGGTTTGTAAAGACTGGGGTCTTTTAAGTGCCCCACGAAAGAAAGAGTGAGTGAGTGAGAGAATATTGCTTTACGCCGCATCAGCAGCCTTGCAGCCATTCGCGGTGACCCGACCAAGGAGGACAGTTGCCCAGATGTCGAGCTGCTGAAGATGACAATGACCCGAAAGAAAACCCTTTAGATTGATTGAAACGTAAACCGAAAGAATTAACCTTTGCTTAATCATATCCCAATAATAACAAAAGAAAAACAAACTTCTATGTACGGTAATCAGTCGTATCACAGGTAGCGAGACGTCATTCGACCTTGGTCTTCAATTCCGCCATAAATGGGAGAAGGCAATTTTAGGAGCTATTGGAACATCTATTTTCTGAGGTGTTTTTTTATTATTTAATAGTGCAGTGATTAATTCTGGTACCAAGAGGGTTAAGGTTTCTACCTTAACGTGGAAGGTTGAGGCCTGTTGCAATTTATCGGCTCAGTCTACCCTCCATCTGCAATCTAGGGAGTGTTGTCTCCTCAAAATCAAAGACGCTTTCTACTAAATCTTTGCACTGGACTGCTTCCACCTTATTCGCGGTGACCCAACCAAGGAGGACAGTTGCCCAGATGTCGAGCTGCTGCAGATGACAATGACCCGAAAGAAAACCCTTTAGATTGACTAAAACGTAAACCGAAAGAATTAACCTTTGCTTAATCATATCCCAATAATAACAAAAGAAAAACAAACTTCTATGTACGGTAATCAGTCGTATCACAGGTAGCGAGACGTCATTCGACCTTGGTCTTCAATTCCGCCATAAATGGGAGAAGGCAATTTTAGGAGCTATTGGAACATCTATTTTCTGAGGTGTTTTTTTATTATTTAATAGTGCAGTGATTAATTCTGGTACCAAGAGGGTTAAGGCTTCTACCTAAACGTGGAAGGTTGAGGCCTGTTGCAATTTATCGGCTCAGTCTACCCTCCATCTGCAATCTAGGGAGTGTTTTCTCCTCAAAATCAAAGACGCTTTCTACTAAATCTTTGCACTGGACTGCTTCCACCCTATATCATGAATGAGGGGTCTGATGTGAAGGTGGTGGTAAAAATGGGGTTCAAGTACCATCTTTTACCGTCTTTTTGACGCGACCGGGAATCGAACCCCCGACCTTCCGATCTCCGGGAAGACACTCCTCAAGACCACGAACGCGGCCCTGTTGTATGAACCCAGTCGACATGGCCGTGTTGATACAGTCTGACGCCATGCTTGTTTACATCACTTTGCAAATTACCTAAGCCGACATATGACAATGCGATTGATTGGTCAGTTGTTCAGCAAAACCAGGAAATTTTCAAATAAGTTGTCTGCCCTTTACCTGATACCTTGTGGGCCGTTTAATAATAATTCTATCCATTTCAGGTATAACTTCGAATTTCCGATATCTTCAACAGCGTATGCCTAATAGTGTTACACACATGCATTACATTATGTTGTAGGTCACGTTAAGTCTTGTTGTTTGATCACTATTTTTAACTGTGATTGATCAGCTATTGATGCATTAAGTTAAACATGTATCTACCTTGCGCAGACGCCCCCTTCCATTCAATTCATTAAGCTCTTGGAACAATTAATGTCTATTCATTGGTAATATATTGTAGATCTGATCTGGGAAAAGAGTCTTTGACGCTCATATCAGATGAGAAAAACAAACTATTCGGCATTTTTAATCTAAAAAAGATGAAAAAAACGTCTAATGAGTATTTATGTATTCTATCAGGAGTGAGTGAGTGAGTGAGTATGGTTTTACGTCGCTTCTAGCAATGTTCCACTAATATCACATATTCGAACCCGGGTCTTCGGGTGGACGAGCGAACGCTTTAACCACCAGGCTACCCGACCGCCCCTATTCTATCAGGATCTTTGAAATTATATTCATCAAAAACGGAAGTTAACAAACTGTTTTTATGTTTGCAGTTCGCACAGAATTCACAGAGGTGGAGGAAGACTTTGGGTTTCTGAATGATAATCAATCCGGAAAAAGTCAGCAGAGTGGTCATGTGGTGTCCGGACCTCCACCCCACGTGATCGGCGCTGCAGACACCCGTGTGTCCTTTCATGAGGCCATTAACTCAGAAAACCAGGAAGATGGAGCATATACCGTGGAGAATGACGAGAGGGTGGTCCACAACCCACTGTCAGCATCCCGTAAGTCTGCAAACGCTTTCGAGGAGGAAACCACAGAGGAACATGAAGTAGCGAAGTCGGTTTACTACACCTACAACGACCCACCGACACTCGAAACACCACAAGACCTCGTGGAGGGTGATGAAGCGGATGCCCCTTCATCCCTGGACTATCTTGAACCTCTTCAAACCTCAGCAGCTTATGAGGAGGAGGAGGAGGAGGCCCGGGAATCGGTAGCATCAGAGGAAGCGTATTCCCCACCATCACCGCCCCCTCCACCTCCACCTCCACTTTCGCAAGAGGATGAGGTGGTATTTATGAATGAAGAGTCGACTAACCACTACTACTCTTCTCTTGATAGCCAGGCCAAGGCGGTTGAAACTGAAGTTGAAGAGGTTCGGTTCCACGATATGGCAGAGTGGTCCAAGATGAACTTTGGATATGAGGAGCCTGAGAAACGTTATATCATTCAGCTGGAGGACAGTACTGATGTCATGTGAGATGCTGACATACTGCACGTCATGGTCTTTTGTAGTAACATACATGTATAATATACTCCATTCCACAGTCACCTGTGAATGCCTACGGGCCCTTTGCAGTGTAAAAGGGATGCTTGCTTATTTGAATAATCAATGAAATGAGTGTTATAGTATAGACGTAGTCAAATTAGCTCAGTAGTATAGACGATGGGGGTACTGGTTCAGCTGAGGCAGTACCCCCATCGCCTATACTACTAGCTCTGTTCCGCGCATGAAGTTTGAATGAACCCTACTGTTTCATTACTATGTCACATGTTGCACAATTTGTAATCTAAGCGCTCATTGGTCCAAGCACTTGCTGGTTTCTCTATCGCTGGTACCAGTCAGTGGATTGGTTTGGTGGTTAAATTTAGCGACTATCCAGAGAAGACAGACAGACAGATATTTTATTTACGTCTCACTGTGTGTACAGGCATACATAAATACATTGATAAAACATTTTTCAAATATACACACACATTTCTTTTTGGAATTATGAGAGACTAAATCTAAAATATATACAACATAATTAATCTGAAAATAAAAAGGTATTAAATACAATAGCTAAAAGTAGATGCACCCATTTCTATGTGCTATATAAAAGACGATGCCTGACAACAATATTTACTAAATCAATAGAAGAGAACAAATAACATAGTTTATCAACATCACTAAAATCATAATAACTTTCATTCATCTCATATGCAGTACATTCCATGGCATGTCTCAGATCATCATATACAGGACATTTCAATATAACGTGGGGATCATCTTCTGTCTCATTACAACAAGCGCCTGTAAATTTTCACAGGTGATGGAGGAAGGTCGTGTATACACAACCATGAATGAATATAACGATGACTGCACATATGTTTGTCGGTACACACATTGTCTGTGTTCTCGCAGGAGGGTCGTATTGCCAAACAACATTTGTCAAAGAGGGCTGATTATGTCTGAACAAAGGAGTACTTTACTGTACGGATTTCAAAACTCAAAAGATTGTTTGTCTCGTAAAACTTTGCCATCAACATTTGTGCTTCCTTTGAACGTGAAGGTCTCGTCGAGTCAACAAAGTCTTTATTGCTTAAGTATTACATGAAATGTGTATGAAAGCAATCATATAAGTTGTAGCTTCTAACGGAGGCAATAAGGTTTTGTGTTCGCTGTGTGTTGTTGTGTACCCTGAGCGGATGTCTTTCGTTGAGGTTGAGACGCAAAACGTTTGTTGCCCGAGTAACATTTGAGCTCCACACTACGTACGTCTCAAGTCAATATTAACATACAGTAAACTACGGTTATAACGAACACGCTTATAACGAACTGACGGATATAACGAACTTCTTTTTTGGTCCCGACTATTTGCTGTAGTTATGCTGTATATATGCTTATAACGAACTACGGTTAAAACGAACTAAAATTAGTAGTCCCTTTGAGTTCGTTAAAACCGTACTTTACTGTACATTACGCAACGCCGTTTCACTGTAAGGAGCTTGGTATGTCTGTTGCAATGACAGAAGGATTTTGTTTTCATTTGTACTCCGCTATTGCTGGGGGACATTGGAATACTTACCATCATTGACGAATAAATTCAAGTATTTCACATATAAGGTAAAATAAAGATGCCAACATACTGGCAATAGAACACCATGGTGGTTCTTACAGTCAACTACTGATATAACGAAGTGTATTGAAAAACGGATATACCGAACCTGACTATAATCCGAGTGTGTAACAAATGTTAGGGGTTCGTTATAAGATTTAACGAGTGTCACACGTGCAGCCAGTTACGCGGTCAGGGCTTGATAATTAGGTTTTGGTAAATAACACGATAGCATTTGGATGTGAATAACGAATATTCAGATATAACGATTTCAGAGTTATTTGAAGTTTGTTATATCTGTGGTTGACTGTATAAGTCGATGGTAAGTTTTGTTTCTTAATTTGATTAGCAGCTATCAGAGTTAAGCTTTATGGAATAATATATACAATAATCAGAAGGTTCGTGATGAGGTCGTGGTGGGAATACTTTTGATCAGATTATAGAGCTTCTATGTCAAGTATTATATAATTTATAACCATGTTTACTGTATATTTGTATATATCCATTTAAAGGCCCTAACGTTGACCTTATTGTCAATCGTTAATAGAACGCAATCAACAGGTATGTTGTCAACAAATCATGGTGTACGATCATTCTTGTTCTTATATAAACATCCGCATTGTTTTGTTTTTAAAATTAGCTGTAAGTAATTGGATTTTGTATGCTTTGAAATCAAATATGGATCGATAGTTTAGTCTGGATATAGCTGGAATACTGTTAAAAGCGGTGTGAAACTTAACTCACTCACTAATTAGCCAGTGGAGGTCGGTCTTGTAGCCTCGTGGTTAAAGCGTTCGCTCGTCATGCCGATGGCACGGGTTTGATTCCCGACATGGGTACAATGTGGAAAGCCCATTTCTGGTATCCCCCGCCGTGATATTGCTGGAATATTGCTAAAAGCGGCGTAAAAAACATTTTCACTCACTCATTAGCCATTCGAACATTTGATATTATGTTGGATCTGGGGTTAGATTAAATGGTCACCCCCTTAATAGATGTTCAACCTAGACAAAGGAGCTATGTTTAGAGTGTAGGTACAACGTTCCCCTTGCTGAATCTATAAGAATATTTTTTGTACTTTTTATATTGAGAATAAAAATGTTCTATGCTTCATTTTTTTTTCGTTTTTCAAGACTGGGTCATTGAAAACTGTGTAAATGTATTTTTAATGACAGGAGAGAGTCATTTGTTTTTATTTTCAACCAGACAAACAGTGCAGACAGAACAGACAAACAGTGCAGACAAAACAGACACAGACAAGACAAACAGTGCAGACACAACAGACACAGACAAGACAAACAGGCGGACAGTGATATGCGCATAATAACAGTACAGACTTAATACAAACAAACAGTACAAGCGGACAGTGATGTACTCTACATACAGCACACACACACTAGAAACAGTACAAACAGTCCATACACACAGTACTGAGAATACAGAAACAATACAAACAAGCAGAAGAGATTGTACAAACACAATATGACAGGGTTGATTTTCTGTTTGAGAATAATATTTTTCCGGCTAACGGCTGCAATTTGTATACCACGACACAAATTATTTTGTTCTCGCAGTTTTAGGAACTGATTTGATTAAGTACCAGAATTGAGTCTCCATCCTACCACAAATGAAGCACCGTAATTACTTCCAGAAAATCGAAATGCCCTTGAAAAGACACATGTTCTCTTTGCTTAATGAACATTGGCAACTACACCTGTCTTATTATGAGCAATGACATGCTTGCCAGCAAATATAGTAATTGGAACATAAACTGTTTAGATCGGAATGTTACTAATTGTAATTCGTACATTATCATGACATATAACTCTTGTTTGTCAGACGGTGGGACGCATGTATGTACTTGTGTTACCTCTAAGTACATCGGCGGAGGATGTGTGTCTTTCAGAAGACCACACACACACACATATCTTCCCCTGATGTGTTAGATAATTATCTCTTTTGGCTTATTGTTGCTATGTTTAGGATATATATTGTTGTTTTTTCTACATCTGGTAAATAATTTCTGATGTTTCAAGTAACCTTGCATTGTCCACAAGAATGCATTTTCCACTTGGGTGCAATTGCTACCAGGATGCATATATCGTTTGGGATAGAAACGGACAGATCCTCATATAAAACATTTGAAACTGTGACCTCTATCTGACCTAGAGTGAGTGAGTGAGTGAGTGAGTGAGTGATTGGCCGCTGTTTTTCAACAATATCTCGGTGTAACTCCAAGAATAGGTTTCGCCCATTATAACCTTATACGGAGTCAAACCCGGTTCTATGGCGTAGCGAATCAAAGCTATACCCTCAGGGCAACGACTCCGTACCTGTTTTAGTTTAACCATATTTTATTTCACACAATTTAGGGACAAGATTTGCTGGACAACGGTATAAGGATCTATACCGAAACGTCGCCTTCACAGTAATTAAATACGGACTGGTAGCCAATTGTAACAGCCATCTGCATAATGCTACCCCTGCGTCACAGGGCCATATGACACAGTAGAACCAATCAACTCATGATCAACTCGAAAGGTTGCACGGGAGACGCCCAACGCTAACACCGTATTCGTGCGTGCGTGATTCCCGTGCAACCTTTCGAGTTGATCACTCTTGCTCAAAAGGTGTTTGCTCCTTGTTATAAAGTCTCAGCTTTCAAAACGTTTTATGGTAGACATGTGGAGAACATGTGAAAATTTGATGGATCAGTGACACAAAAGTAATTATATCCGATGCAATTCCCTATTTTAACGTGTGCAATATGTTCCCGTGGTTATGCAGGTGAACAATTGACTTGCCTTTCAATGTGTGGCACGTAGGTGCAGGATACCCTAAACATTTCGCGAACAATTGGTATCATCACTATTTGATTCATAGACACATGTTCATCAATCGTAAATGGCATGAAGCAGATATTTCTTATGAATATTGAAAGGGTTTATGTAAACTGTAAGTTCGTTTATTCTAAATGAGGTGAGGTGAAATTGGGTTTAACGTCGCGTCCAAGATTATTGCACTTATATAGTGACATGCATGCACGCGTGTGTGGCTGCTTGTACTAGTCCGGACTGACGCCGATTTATAGTGCTAGCCCACTGAGATACCATGCCGCAGTTTAACATGAATACCCCACTCAGACACAGTATACTGACTCCGAGCCGACCAGTCCTTGTTTTAGCCCCTTAATGCCGAGCGCAAGACAGGGTAACAACAAGTACCATCTTTTAACGTCTTTTGGTATGACGCAGCCGGGGATCAAATCCCGGACCTTCCGCTCTCCGGGCGGACGCTCTACCACTAGACCACGGAGGCGGTCTTATTCTAAATGAACGGGCAACGTGAACGGCGATTCGTTACATTTCCTTCACAACAATAAATGCAAAGGCAAAGTAGAGATAATGTATGGCTAACAACTTCTGTATCTACTGTAAAGGCGACGTTTCGGTATAGATCATTGTACCGTTGTAACATCATTTGTCTGTAGGATGTCTTTGAAAGCATGCGTATATAAGACGCATGATTGAAGACACGTGGCAAAATCATTATTAATTGCGGTTGCCGAACATTTGCCCTATCGGTGGAAGGAGTTGAATTGTTCATCTCTTGATTGCACGTAATGAGAATTGCATCGATTTTATGACCGCTAGATCAATCAAAGAGTTGGCTAAAAAGTGGTCCGGTGAAGACAAGTAAGTGCGGAGATATTGACAAAAATACAGATCTCTTTATTCAGCATTAAATGCAACATAGCCCAAAGAAGAATAGTGAGTGAGTGTGGTTTTACGCCGCTTTTATCAATATCCCAGCAATATCACGGCGGGGGACACCAGAAATGGGCTTCACACTTTGTACCCATGTCGGGAATCGAACTTCATCGCTTTAACAACTAGACCCCCCCCCCCCCCCCCCCAAAAAAAAATAAAATAAATAAATAAATAAAAAAAAAATAAATAAATAAATAAAAATAAGAATATATGACAGATACAGATGTGTGCAGTACAGGCTGTACAAGTAGCTGAAATTCAAACAGTTAAGAACACCTTACGAAGATGTATTTTTAATAATACTCCCTTTAAATTAAATTGACTAAACCCTTTTTTTTATAAGAATTCTCTGCTGAAAGCAGCGTCCAGTGTACGACACCGAGATCATGAACATGTGGTTTTGAATCACTATCAGATAGTGAGGATATCAGGTGTTCGCGAAAAGTTGAGCGTATCCTACCTCACTGGGGGCATCCGTCACAAACACATGCAAAGGCAAATCAATTGTTTTCCTAGGAACACACGACAAAACATGTACACTTTTCCATCTAAAAGACATTTCACTTTTCGAGTTTGCCAAGGCTTGCAATTTGTATCTTGAAGTAAAATTATAATAATATGATGGGAATTTTATAAAACAGGTATGTCAACAATAAATCAAATCGATATTTAGAAGAACTAATTCATTGAGCGCATGACGCAACAAAATTGTCGTTCGCAATACGTCTCCTCGTGCTTACCTTTGACAAGATGCATGATATGGAGTGCCGCGAAACCGTTCATTGGTTTCGAGGTACTCAAATAATGATGGTTCATTTTACGAAAGTGGTGGTCACATTGGCCCGATGTTGCATAAATGCGTTTGTTGGGCCCATTTGAGACTTTGAGGTCCCCCCTGTGATTTTCACTGACTTCGGAGTGTCATCTCAATGAACTCGAACCCCTCGAACTTCTTTATTACAATTAAGAGCGACGTTTCGGTGTTAGAACCTACACCGAAACGTCGCTCTTAATTGTAATAAAGAAGTTGTTTATCCATAAATTCTTATCCTTACTTATCCTTAAATAGGCTGAACATAATATGGATATCTTACATAAGAAGTAAACAACTTTTGGTCGTTGTTTATCGAAAAACAACAACAACAAAAAACACTGCAGGGAGAATAAACCACTTATGATTTAATCTCCCTGCAGTGTTTTATCATACGATAAACAAGCCCCACTCGCCGTATATTTCTTAAATAACGTCTTTTAAAAGTTTGTAAGAAGTGATTAATGTTTCCACAATCCTGAACTATGCATACAAATGCGATAAAGAGCGACAATGCTTGACATGTCTGACATGTTTGATAGTGATAGTGGTAGTGGTAGTGATCACGTGCTCATGGTGTGGGCGGAATTGTACGGTCGACTCTGCTTTTGGCAGAGATAACTTATGAATATGGAAAGGGTTTGGTCGCTTGTATTTACATTGGGATTCCGGGGCAGAATAGACCCCCACCCTGTGCTTGCGGTAGGATTCGACTAAAAGGATTAAATGTGTGTGTCATCTTTTCTCAATGGCGTGGCAGCTTGATTCTTCACTTTGATACAATATATAAAATAGGTGATATTGCTAGAATATTTCTAACAACATAAAACCATTCTCGCTCACTCCTCAGCGATCGGACTATACCCACTAGGTTCAGCGAGTGAGTGAGTGAGTTAAAATTTGACGTCGCATCGGCATTATTTCAGCCATATAGCGACGAGAACAAGTTGATATGTTCACACGTGAGTCATTTATATAAAGTTATTTTTAAAAACAAATATCATCTTACACAATTGGGCATAACAATATCATTCATACAGTTTAAAACACGGGCTATAGGCCACCAGTAAACAAAGCTAGGCCACCTCGCTAGGATTTACGTCATCCCTTCAGCTACTGGTACATGTAGTTGCGCACAATACTAGCCAATATTAAAATATATTCAACAGTGAGTTGGCTTTATACACTGGTTGTTGACAGTTAGAACGATTGTGATTGGAATTACGTGTCACACAGAGGGACAATCAGTTTACGGAACTTTACCTTCTGCATATAGAGCTTTCAGTATTGTCAGTTGGTAAAATCATCACATCAAATTTAAAAACAATCAATTCATTATCCACAAACATATCTAAATGTATTATACAGACCATTTCCTTTCAACTAACTTGGAATGAGATGCCCGCTTACACGGGAGAAGAGATCTTTGAGATTAATGCGTTGATAAAGTGAATCCCTTGTGATTGCCAAGTCCACACAGTCAAGCAATATATGCTTGACGGTGAGGCTTTCACCACAAAGGAAACACTTTGGAGTTTATTTAGTTTATTGATTCCTACCTGGGTGTCCCACCTCGTTTGCATGAGATCCCGAGCATAACTTTTGTTGGTTGATTTGAAATCGTACGGGATAAGCAGTGGAGATAACGGTTTGTCAAGAGCTGCTTTAGCTGCAGCATCAGCTTTTGAGTTACCTGTTATGACTTGGTAACCAGCAACAGACGATGTCACACTGGCCAATAGAAAGATCATTGAAAACTTCTAAAATGTCAAGGATTATGGGATGATTTGAGGAGACACTTTTAACTGCCTGACGACAGGACAATGAATCTTAAAAGATGATGACATTTTTAAATTGGATTTGTTGTTTAACATAGGTCAAAGCTGTTATGATAGCATTCGCCTCAGCAGTAAAAATTATACTATTTTCTGGGATTCTTGAGAAGACAATTCTAGTGATTGTGGTACTTGCAACTTTGCCACCATCCTTGGACCTGTCTGTAAAAATGGATCTGTGAGAATTATATTTTGTTCGCAATTGGTTATATGCTTGTTGATAAACCAAAGGTTTTGTTTCATTTCTTTTTTAGCTGGGTGAGGGTGAGGTCTACCACTGGTTTCTCCGCCTGAGTGAATGAGTTGGGTTTAACGCCGCTTTTAACAGTATTCCAGTTATATCACGGCGTGTCAGCTTAATGTGGGAGGAAAGCCCGAAGTGATGCAGGTCTCAGACGTTTACCATTTCGGTGAAACCCACGAGCACGGGTATGGTGCTGACAAACCTAGAAACATTATCGGGGCGAACCGGGATTCGAACCCACATTCATAGGTTTCTGGCGTGCCCAAGGGATTCTCCATCTGAAGTCGGGAGGGTGATATATAGAGAATCTCACCTGAGTTTATTTTGAAATCAAAAGACACGAGGGTGAGATTTTATTTATCATCCAACATCATTCTTCAAACTTTTTAAGTTTGTAGACAGTAATTAGCAGTGTCTTCAGTGTAAAAAAGTACTGCTAACAGCTTCAGTAGCCGAGTCATTAGTAATGTCATTTGATTATGACGTCATGACGTCAATGGTCTGCAAAGCATTGTGATGCAATTTCATTGCAGCGATATATACAGTGTAGATATCGCTTGATTTCATCCAAGCATATGTCCTGTGGGAGCCAGTTTTGGATGATAAAATATTTAGATCTATTCTAGCTGCAGTGATGTGTGGTTTAATTCTGATTCCAAGTGGTGGAACCAGGTTGAACAAATTTCGAAACAGGTTTTCATACAGAGGGTTGAAAACACAATTAAAATCTGGATTTGATTTATTTGAATGCAAGTTAGTGATGTATTGCAGTGAGAGTCTAGTGCGGCGCAGTTCGAGGGAAGGTTCTCTACATACAAACTGTCCACGGGATAGGTCCCAACAGCTCCGAGACAGAGCCTTAGGTCTTGGTGGTGTGTAGTGTCTAATTTTTCTAAATTGCTTTTGCATGCTCCACCATAGACAATGGAACTGTAGTCTAGTTTTGAGCGTTTAATGATCTTTACAAGTGGAGGAGGGTTGTCTGAACCCATCCCCACTCGCAATTTGAAAAGACTTTTAACAAGTCGAGAGTCTTCAGGCACTTTGAACTCAAGTATTTGATGTGTGGTAAGAATGTCAGATAAGGTCAAATATGAGGTCTAGGAATTTGGCTCTACTACCTTAATTGATAGGATTACCATCTAAAAGTAAAAAGAAGATCATTATGCGGTTATTATTTAGGGCATTTTGTTTGGAATTTCGAAAATTCGAAGCCATTGTCGTTGGCCTATTTCTGAATTTTTGTTGATAATGTGAATTTCTTTCTATTGTATGCATATTCATACCACGACAAGAACTGTTGAAATCGTCCACTAAAAGTGAACTATCAAAGCTATTTTTAATACTTTGGAGAGACTATTAATTCTGATGCTAAAAAGTGTGACAGATAGGATGCTGCCTTGAGGGACGCCCTGATCTTGATCGAACTTGAAATTGTCTATTGTTTAAAAATAGAGACATGAACTGAGGCAGTCTTCCTCTCAATCCAAATTCATGTAAATCTTTTATAACATCAAGTTTCCACGTTGTATCAATTGTCTCTTCTAGGTCGAAAAGGGTTGATACAGTATGTTATTTGTTGACAGAATGAAATTTTTGATAAATGATTCTAAACGCACCAAATAGTCAATGGTACTTCTGTTTTTTTCGGAAACCACACTGGATGTCACACAGGATGTTATTGGTCTCCAAGTATCAGACTTATCGATTGATAATCTTGCGCTTGATTGTTTTACAACTAGATAATGATATTGGACGGTAATGGGATGGATCTGTATGATCTCACTTGGCAAAGCACGGTCCAATCGGGCCGATCGTAACAAATAACAATCGTTAATACTTCATTACTTATTTACAGTTACTTCATTCAAAAAACAATATCTATATTCCCTCGTGTCCAACATCAGTTGGCCAGTGCAGTATAAAAATCTATATTAAAACGCCACTGTCAATAAAGCAGAACTTGGTGTACATAATGTTTGCTATTTTTGGTTTTGTGCCGAAAAGGACACTAGGTGACAGCGTACATCTATTGGTGTACGTTCTGAAGCCATATCGAACTTCATATTCCATTTTATTTAGCACCGTATACTTCCTGGGTTCCCTGGAAAGTATTGTCTCCTGGATGTGCGTTAGGTTAGGAACAATTGAAAACTAAAGTTGTGTATGTGTTAATGTAAATAGTGATGATTAATCGATAATAAACAATCTATATTTGTTGGTTGGTTGGTTGGTTTTTTGTTTAACGCCGCACTCAGCAATATTTCAGCTATTTGACGGCGGTCTGTAAATAATCGAGTCTGGACCAGACAATCCAGTGATTGATATCATGAGCATCGATCCACGCAAATTAGATCGATGACATGCATCAACCAAGTCAGCGAGCCTGACCACCTAATCCCGTTAGTCGTCGCTTATGACAAGCATATAGTCGCATTTTACGGCAAGCATGGGTTGCTGAAGACCTATTCTACCCCGGAATCTTCACGGATCCTATATTTGTTAGTACTGTGCAACATGATATATCCATACAGTGTGTGAGTGCGTGTGTGTGTGTGCAAGCGCGCGCGTGGCTGTGAAGTGTTTATGTGAGTGTGTGAGTGTGTGAGTGTGTGTGTGTGTGTGTGTGTGTGTGTGTGTGTGTGTGTGTGTTTATATATGTTTATGTTAGGTTTATGTGTGTATGTGTGACTATGTGTGTGTTGGGTTGGTATGTGTTGCAGAGGTCTATAGTACTGTGGCAGAAATATGTAATTTTTGGATTCGAATCTCAGAATCACATTGATTCTATTGCCAGGTTTGTCAGCACAAAGTACTTGACGTAAACTTAGGGCGTTGCTTCCTCACCAAGCCGATACGCCGCGAAATAACGAACTACTGTCCAAAACTCACTCACTATTAACAGTAACTGCCATATGACTCGGGCCACACAACAATAGATCTTGTAATAGTTTGTTTTGTTTGTTTGTTGTTTAACGCAGCCCTTAGCAGCATTCCAGCTATATGACAGCGATCTATAAATAATAGAGTCTGGACCAGATAACCCACTGATTGACATCATGAGCATCGATCCACGCAATTTGGATATTATGACATGCATCAACGAAGTCAGCGAGCCTGACCACCCGATCACGTTAGTCGCCTCTTACGACAAGCATGGGTTGCTGAAGTACGGTGGCCCATACCCGCCACTGGTGAGATCATTTTTCACTGTATGCCTTTATATTTTATCAGGCATACAATGAAAAATGATCTCACCAGTGGCGGGTATGGGCCACCGTACTGAAGACCTATTATACCCCGGATCTTCACGGGTCAGTCTACAGTCAATCATAAGTGATAACTGATGAGTGCTGGTCTTTCTCTCACGATGTGGTGTGGACAAAACCTTCGGCTGATAATGCCGCACTACCAATTATGTAGGTTCTATACAAGGATACAAATATATCATTCTGAGTTGCAGTGACATTTCTTTAAGCAAAGTATCTTTCCTTAAGAGATCAGTGCAGACAGATTGAGTCTTAAGATTATGTTTGTATATCTAGATATGTAAATATGCTTGCTATTTTGGAGGAGAGCTCATGTCTTGGAAACAGATCTTTCTCTGACTGTGTGCCAGTCTTGTGGAACTCTCTTCCGCTTGACAGTCAGACAGAAGCCTTCACACTTTTCGATCGAAACTGAAAAGACATATTTTCACTGCCTATGTTTCAGTTCCTGTTTTGGTAATGTTTCGTCTCATGCATCATTATGATCATGTATCATCATAAATTGGCGCATTAGATATGTGCATTTTTCATTGAGTACATATCAAAATATAAAATGCAGCAAAGAGGGTTTGAGTGATCCTGGCACAGTCAGGCTAGCTAGGGTCATCAGCTCAGGTCCCTTGCCCCCTCTACACGCAGCCCAGACAGCGAATGTGCCAAGTCGAACCCACCAAGAACATTTCGGAGAATGTGAAGACTCCCCAACACTGCAGCCTTCTGCATTACACAAATTGTCAGAAGGGCTGTATTCCTGGCAACAAACTCAGGTACTATCCCCTGTCAGTCAACAGATTTGGAAGGTACCAAACCTAAGGCACCGAGAACAATGAGGGGTTCGGAAAACTTGGTACATTGGATGCAAGCTCTCTCTCTCTCTCTCTTTGTGTTCTCCTTGTCCCATTTTCTATAAAATATCCATTCCATGTTCGCATTACGTCTTACCCCGTTCACTACTTCGTCATCCCTTCTGTTGCTTGTGTAGAAAGTATATCGCCATATCGTTATATTTATTTAGGTCAATCGCTACATCCTCTTGACGTCAGATGTGCGTCCGGAAAGTGTTGGATAAGGGTCAAGTATTGACCAGGATGTATTTTGATCCAGGCATCAATGTCGATGAGCGAACGTTGTTTTTAACAAAAGCCTCGTGTACATGCATCATATTAATTTCAAGGAAACAACACTGCCATCCCTTTTTATCGATTTGTCAAAGACCCAGAAATAGGAAAAGTAACAGTCCTTATCAAGGTAAAATCAATCAATGTTTTGAGATATCATTACTGTTTAGGCAGAGATTCGTTATACTCAAAATGACAATAACGTTAGAATGGAAATACTTTTCATTAGCAATTGCATTCGTGTCTCTATTGAAGGAAGGAGATGCGGCCGAAATTAAGCCTTATAGGGCATAGAAATGATCCCATTGTAATGTACCATGTAAAGGTTAGACACGAATGTGTGAAGCAGCCCGCGTTTGTACAAACAAATTTAAAAATACTACCGTATTCGACGTAATAAGCGCCCCGCTCTAATAAGCGCCCACGGCGATATTCTCTAATATATTGGCTCGTGAACAATCCCAGTTAGCACCCTTTCCGATTGATCAATGTACACAATACTTATTTATTCGCTTATAATACGCACTCGTGTGTTATATACACCCTTAAGTATGGGCAATTAAGTTCTGGAAAAAATATATCTCTCCTATATAAACATTTCAGGCTGTCAGCATAAACCACGACATTTAACTTTCAACTCTGTTTTTTTTCGACAAAATAATATTCTAATAAGAGCCCCCTACTTCTAATTTTGAGAGCGCCCTTGGCGCTTATTACGTCGAAGACGGTATTTGTGTTGGGTATCCGTACACAAATAAAACGATAAAGCAGCTCATAAAATATTATTTTTTTGAAACCAAACGATATTTCGAAGATATATTGAAAGGATATAGAGATTACTTCACGAGTCTCTGTCAGATACCATTGATCTTACAACGAGTTGTTTCAAAACGTATCTAACGAGCGAAAGCGAGTTAGATACGCTTTGTAACAACGAGTTGTAAGATCAATGGTATCTGACAGGCACGAGTGCAGTAATATGATTCTTATACACCCTAAAATCGCACCTTTTTAGCATCGAATCAATGCATTTTGTCTATTCTGATGATCGCAGTAGCGCATTAATACATAACACCACTGTCATAAGTGACGTCATCCTATGTACTGCTTACTACTTATAAATAATGTGACCCTACACAAAAAGGTTTCCGCCATATCTGAGGATTATCAAGGCGATGATGATAATGCAAACTACAAGTAGACGAAAACAAAGAACACGCTGGATGCCGAGTCAAAAGTTTACACCTCAAAGAAATTACCAAATATGTACACCATTGTTTACTTCCGTATGACATCACTACCGGTGACCGACTTTTACGAAATGGCGTGTTCAATGACAACAGTACGCGGGATTTCCAGAGGAGGATTTTTGTTACTTGCAGCGTTAGAAACTGGCACTAGTCCTATAGTCTTTGCCAAACTGCCCAATAGTAAAGGTATTATAAGGACTAGTAGACATTTGCCCCTTTTAAGGGTTTTGCTATATGTTATCATTATAAGGACTAGTGGCCGAAAACTGTTAGTTTCTAACCCTGACTTGAGGGATCGTATATACCTAAATGTGTCACGTAAGTAATCAGAAACATTCTGACAATCTGCGTACTGTTATTTGTTTACCATGTTTTCCAATGTAACAAAGAGAATTAGATCTAGTCAGAAATGCAAATAACTACCGTCGTCGTTGTGCGTGATTCAGCGTCAGATATGGCGTCACGCATGACGGAAACGTTTACGGCTTCTGTTGAATTTACCACATCTTTGTAATGTATATATTTGAAATTCCATAATAAGTGCAAATATACTCTTCCCAGGAATATTTTCAAACGCGTGATCGAGCCAGTGTATGCAACAATCAAACGAAAGTACCCCTAAAATTTTACACAGTGTAGGCCTAAAATCTGAATTTTGCTTTGTTTACATTTCAGCAAGTACAGTTTTCCGAGCACGGTGTTCGTTTCCCCACCCAATTTATTTCGCATGATTTCATCTAGATAATTTGCATTGGTGACAAAGACCATTTGTCATTTGTTTCTGAAATGTATGAGGAATTCGGGGAAGCATGTATAGCAGCTGAGTTTGAAATTACCTGATCGAATAGGCGTCTCATAACCGGCATTTTGTAAACATGTGTATGCGTATTTTCCAAACATTCCAAAAGGATTCTAGGCTTATCAGAGACGTTTCAGAATTATCATTAGTGATTGATACCCGTGATCACTAATATGCATTTGTTTATACTTTAATTATTCAAGTAAATATCCGATATATAGATTTCAAAACACACAGTAGATCTAAATAACGCCATGAATTATGATTTGGCGAGATTTACGATGTACCTAATTTTCAGAAGTAATTTTCATTAATTTCGCTTTGCCTAAAATGACAGGAAATGATAGACAGAAGGGGGAATTTAAAACTGTGACGTGTATTAGTTTGTGTGATGTATGTTGAATTTTATTCGATTTCGAAGTGAGGGTTGAAGAGGAGGGACATATGTCTCGTTGTGGCATCCAGGGGGTTCATACTATAAACCCCCCCGTTAAAGTTGACATAACAACAGTTAGAGAAGAGGATGAGTTTGTTTATTATTATTAATAATAATTACACGGTCCTGTGGTTCAACACAGACGTAGGTGAACATTCGACTGAAGCACGAGCAACTTGCAATGACTTACAATCAGAAATCATCTGACCTCAGGTCATCACCATGGAGTAACCAATCACTGGCCAGTAATTCGATCTCACACATATGTTTGATACCAGTTATCTCAAATGGATTTCTCACCCACAGGTGTGTAAGAAAGAAAAATGATCATCCCAAACTGGAGATATTACTACAATGAAATTGCATCACAATGCTTTGCAGAGTATTATGAGTAATCGCTTACCGTGACGTCACAAGCAAATGACATCACTTATCTCTGCTGCTGAAGCTGGTAAGCTGTATATGTTACACTGAAGACACCGGTTATTAATGTTTACAAACAGAAAAAAGGTAAGAATTCTATTGTTTATAAATACTATCTCACGCTCGTGTCGTTTACATATATCAACACTTGTCAATAAAAGTTTAAAAATTTATTGATTCCAGTTGAGATATTTGATATGAAAAGACATAGAGGTTATCACGCGACTGTGTTTTGGGATGGTAAATATCCTGCATTAGGAATAAACATTGTATTTAGCGAGCCTTGGCGGGCTAAATACATAGTGTTTATTCCCAATACAGGATATTTACCATCTCCAAACACACAAGCGTGATAACCTCTTTATCATATAATGTCATGCTTTAATTCTGTGCTTTAAAATCGCTATCCCTCTCTCACAAACATTACCGAAACATTGCGAGTTTTCCTGGAATGCGCGAATTTATATTTATTACGTCACAGGGTAAGTGATGTGTCAGTCAGACAGTGACAGTAGCCAATATAGTTCCAACTGAAATCTGTATCTTATACAGTGGCGAAGCAACATATACACAAAACAACAGTTGTTTTTAATTGCCTTTCGCGGCAATCCATCGGTCTGTGAGCTAGAGTAACTGCCCTTTGTCAAAGGGAAGCTACTCTAACCCTAGTCTATGAGACGTCACGGGCACGGTCAGACGTTGTTGACAGTCGGTCTGTCCTGTCATAACGTTAAGAAGTGTAGTCAGATGTACACACAGCGACAAAACCAAACAAGGTAACAATTCAAACATATTTCGGCCAAATCCAACTATTTTAATTTGTGGAGAAGGTTTCAAGTCGCAGAGGTCTACAAGCACAGATATTGCTACTGATCCCGCTTGGCTATCTTGGCAGGATAAAGCCAACGGATAAAAACGATATCCGTTGGGGTCATATGCTTATAGAGATGCAAATATCAAAGGTCAAGTAGGACTGCTTTCAGTGCACACTCCGTCGCTGCGGTGACTCAGCATAACACCACTGCCACAGGCTAATTTGCATATCACGTGACCGGACTTTTCTCTTGTTTGTAAACAAACGCGCTTTTTCAGAAATCAGTATAGAACGGACTAATGCAAGTATTTGGGGGCGCTTTACATATTGTTTTGCATAACAATATAGATATGCTACTACAACTGCGACAGTGAGTTGCATGACAATATATATTTATGCATCAAAGTGACCGTGTCGCTAGCTCTCCGTTGGGCTTCGATGACAGCACGTGGAGCCGTACAACCAATGTAAACATAGGATAACTACGCAAAAACAAGTAGATTTTTACGAATTTGCATACTTTCTCAATGAAAGTTAACCATTCTTTGACATTTGTTTATGAAAATGTGTAGACCTGTCAAACATGAAACGGATGAAAAGCATATGCAATATCTTGAATGGACTGTGAAAGATGTGACGAATCGTCACATGGCGCTGGCCTGTGGCAGAGGTACTATGCTAGCTGGCTGCCGGCCGCATGGAACTCTGGGTAGGAGAGTGCTTTCAGTGTTTATAAACGAACATGGCGTCGCCCTTGTCATTCGGCGATCGAGTCAGAATTAACCATCGGGAATCTGGATAAACGACAGGGATAATTGCTATCATTATCAAAAGAACAGTCTAATATACCGAAAATCAGTGTCTAACTGTGACGTAGCTAAGGTATTTTATTTTATATGTTTTGGCAACTTAGGAGAAAATAATTTCGAAGCGGGATCAGTAGCCATATCTGTGCTTGTAGAACTCTGCCGCTTGAAACCTTTTCTACAAATTAAAATAGTTGGTTTTGGCCGAAATATGTTTGAATTGTTACCTTGTTTCGTTTTGTCACTGTGTGTACAGCTGAATGTACTTCCTAACGTTGTGCTTGGACAGGGCGACTGTCAACAACGTCTGAACGTGGCCGTGACGTCTCATAGACTAGGGTTAGAGTAGCTTCCCTTTGACAAAGGGCAGTTACTCTAGCTCACAGAACGATGGATTGCCGCGAAAGGCAAGTAAAAACACATGTTGTTTACGTATATGTTGCTTCGCCACTGTATAAGAAATGGATTTCGGTTGGAACTATATTGGCTACCGTCACTGTCTGACTGACACATCACTTACCCTGTAACGTAATAAATATTAATGCGCGCATTCCAGGAAAACTCGCAATGTTTCGGTAATTTTTGTGAGAGAGGGAAAACGATTTTCAAGCACAGAATGACATTATATGATAAAGAAGTTATCACGCTTGTTTGTTTGGGGATAGTAAATATCCTGTATTAGGAATTAACACTTTGTATTTAGCTCGCCAAGGCTCGCTAAATACAATGTTTATACCTAATGCAGGATATTAACCATCCCCAAACACAAGCGTTAATAACCTCTCTATCTCTGATGCTCTCTCGTCGACAGTTGTAAAAGTTCAAGGCCCGGTTCATGCCTCTTGATCAGGATTTTGAAGCGGCATTTCAAATTTATTCTTGAAGAAACCCTTTTACGCCGGCGACATTATAAGCCAACGTCCACGGCATATACTGTCGCAGGCGACCACATATGCCGAAGCTCACAGCACATTTTGTCGGCATGTCGTCAGAGCAAGAAAAACACAAAAAACTTGAAGATGACGATGTTGATGATGATGGTCGTATTGATCATGACGATCATCAATATTTTCATAGAAAACAATTTAGACTTGATTTTTATCACCTGCCATATAACGACGGGGGACATACAGTCGTCAGTATGTCTGTCTGTCCGTCCGCCTGTCTATCTGTCTGTCTGTCTCCTACTCATGAACACAACTGTTGCGGCATACAATCATATGTATAGTGGATGGGGATTTATAAACAAGGTTTCCCTCTTATAAATATCTCTCCCCTAAATAAATTATATAATAAATTTTACAGAATAGATCAATAAACATACTTAGCAAAATGAAAACGGTGTTCAAATAAGTGCCACCATGATATAGTCATTAGATAAATATACACATCTACATAGACATTCCAAAGTTTCACAGATAAATAATTATTCCGCAATCTATAGATGTCTAACTAGCGTATCACTTGTATATCACTACTTTATAGTAAGAGCATCAGAGGTATGTTATAACACTACCCATTTCATAAGATAAAACATTTCTGGTTTCTGGTCGTAGATTAATATCTTAAGTTAAATTTGTATTTCCATATAAAAAGTTTAAAGGTCATATCCATTCTTATTGAAGCAACACTTGCATCTAATAACCGCACACTGAGGGCAAGTGAAAACATGTGAAAAGCATCTTCAAAATGGTGTCTGCATTGACAATATCCTGATTCATCTAAACATCTATCATATCTATGACCTTTCATATCACTGTACCCCCGGCATATCTCGTCTCCGACGATAATATGTGGCGATTAGCGACAATATGTGGCGTGAACATTGGCATATATTGTCGCCAGGGACAATTCTTGCCCGGCGACAATATATGCCGTATATATAACAAACCCCACAGACGCTTTTCACTTGATAATTGACAGATGTCTGAGAGTATTTCTTTGTTCCATGACATTTCCTGTCAATGAATCATCTGGGTAGTTAATTCTCTATTGATTAGAAGGGCTGAATGTTTACAAGCGAATCATCAGATTAAATGTCTTCTGATTTCAAAACAGAATTTTCCTGAACGTCAACAACGTTGGACATTACACTTGTTATGCATCCAAAATGATTCCATCACGTTATGTTTTTCTTCAGTTTGATGTTTTCTCGACATGTTTTCCGTTAAACACTAAGGTAACAAATAATCACGATCTACGATCTGAAAGTGATGGGGATTCGAACGAGTTTCTGTTCGAGTATTTTAAGGTATTGTGAAGAAAACCCGATTAAATACAGCTTGATTAAATACTATGTTTATACTACATGCTATATTACTTAAGGGGCGGTGTGTAGCCTAGTGGTTAAAGCGTTCGCTCGTCACGCCGAAGGCCGGGTTCGATTTCCTACATGGGTACAATGTGTGATGCCCATTTCTGGTGCCCATGCCGTGATATTGGTGGAATATTGCTGAAAGCAGCGTAAAACCATACTCACTCGTTCACTCACTACGTTATTTAAAGATAGACTGAAATAATTACATAATGCACGGATTTCTATAACAAGAAATATATCAAATTGAAAACTATATGACGGCGGTCTGTAAATAATCGAGTCTGGACCAGACAATCCAGTGATTGATATCATGAGCATCGATCCACGCAATTGGGATCGATGACATGTATAAACCAAGTCAGCGAGCCTGACCACCCGATCCCGTTAGTCGCCTCTTACGACAAGCATAGTCGCTTTTTTACGGCAAGTATGGGTTGCTGAAGACCTATTCTATCCCGGATCTTCACGGGTCTCAAAGATTACATTACGCCCAGTGCCCTCTCACATCCCTATCAGTCAGTAGGCCACACTGATATAGGGCATATTGGATATGTTTGACCTTGCAATCGATTAAGCCTTAATACAAGTGGGTATTAATATATTTGAGCTTATTACCTTCTTACGTGACAACATTATTATCCTATTAAGTATGTGCAGTCTCTCATCATTTCCAAATTGTCATTGATCTGGTCGTGCCAAGACTATTGTAAAGTTCGTGTGTTCGTTTAATACAAAGAGGAATATATCAATATGATTCGACCAAGCTATTATCACATTACTGTCATAATTATTACAAGAGTGAATGAGTAGGTGTCACTGCCACTCTGAATGGAATCAATATTAGCCATATTACGGCTGGTTATTGCAATCTTGAAAGAAACCCCAAAACCGTACATAGGTCCTAAGTGTGTCCTACGAAAGCCTAATGGTGCTACTTTGGTAGCATAGATCCATATTTGTTTAAATCGAAAATTCTCGTTATTTCAATTATTTTTGTATTTTCTCGAAATGTGTCAACTTGCTTTTTCTCGTTGCTTCGATTATATTTTCGTAATTTCAATTATTGCTCGCTACTTCGAGTTCTCGTTATTTCAAGTTTGTTCCCAAAATTCGAAATTTCGATATTTTCTTGTTGCTTCCACTTTTTCTCGTTATTTCGATTATTTTCTCGTTATTTCAAGTTTATATGTTAAAAACTCGAAATTTCGATTATTTTCGCCTTACTTCAATCATTTACTCGTTTTTTCAATTATTTTCTCGTTGCTTCGATTTTTTTCTCGTTACTTCGATTATTATCTCGTTATTTAAAGTTTATTTCAAAAACTCGACATTTCGAGAAAATAATTGAAATAAGGGAGCGAGCGAGTGAGGTGTAATTCCGCTTTAAACAGTATTTCACATATATCACGGCATGCCTGCTTTATGTGGGAGAAATGACCGAAGTAGTGCTGGTAATAGACATTTAATCCTTTGACAAAACCTACGATCGCGGACAAGGTGCTGATAAATCCTGAACCGGAATACGGACCAGCAGTCATAGTTTTTTGGCACGTCAAAGAGCCACTACTTACCTAACAATAAAATATACTCGCAAAAAAGTATTTGCACAAGCCAGTATATTTAATTGCGTCATGGGTTATTTACCAAGCAATATATTCTTTTCTTATGTCCTGTCTTAATTCAACTACCCCATACCGTGTTGAAACATTGAGTATAACATTATCGTTTGTACAGCTTTGACTATTAGATGTAAACTTAATTTGACGCGTAACACGTGACATCTCAGTTTTCACTTTTATGTTTTTATGTGAAAAAAAGTATGTTCCTACAGTCTGTCACAGGGTCGTAAAACCAGTCTAGTAGCGGTCTAGTGACCGTTCTGCTTCCCTCTCCCTTAATAACGACCCGTGAAGATTCCGTAAAAGCCGACTATGTTTGTCGTAAAAGGCGACTAACGGGATCGGGTGGTCAGCCTCGCTGACTTTATTGATGCATGTTATCGTATCCAAATTGCGTAGATAGAGGATTCATCACGAGTGTTTTTTGAGTGTATAGATCGTGCGTAGTGATACATGTTTTCCATAGCCGTGTAAACCAAAATAAACAACCTCTTAACTCTCCAACATCAAAGGTATCCATGTTGTTTGTAAACACCTACTCACGTGCACCGGCGAAAAAAGTCCCACTTCCGGTTATCTAATTTGCATATCTAATTTGCATACTTATGTCATTGGGGTATGACATACATGTTTTTATGTCATAAGCTTATGTCATGGATAAATGCTTTAGTTAAATGATAAATCGATGTTCATGATATCAATCACTGGATTGTCTGGTCCAGACTCGATTATTTACAGACTGCTGTCATAAAGCTGGAATATTGCTGAGTCCGGTGATAAAAAACAAACAATCCAATCCGTTAATAACCCGCCGTCGACTCCGTTCGGCAAAGTTCGGCGGTCGTCGAACTCCGGTGTCTGTACGTTCATTGTTAGAGAATTGGTGAGCCGTAAATTTTAGTCTCTAGCTGTTTAACCGCATACTCTTATCATGTATTGATTTGATATATGTTTTCTTATGTATGTTTGCTTCCTTACTCATGTGTGGAAAATGTTTTAGGAACATTGATCTTCGCGTATTAGCGGGATTATCTAGTACTAGTAGATATTTCTCGTGTATTTATGGTATTTCTTGCCTCTTCAATAATTGTAAACATCTGGTTATAAATCTTCATTAGTACCGTTGGATAACGCACGTTCAGTTTGGTATCTACATCTCCCACGTTGGTTTAGTAGTTATTTTTCCATTCGGGTTTTCCCTATGCTTGAAAGACACTTTGTTTTGCGCGCCATTCTATAGCATTTCCCCTACTGACCCAGTGAGGTTGCTTTCTCCGAGGTCCGCGTGTCACGTATAAAACTCTTGGCGAATTGATGTGTCTTCATCAGTAGGTATCGATAGACCGTTTATGGGTCATCGTGCTAGGCATTTATATCTGGTACACCGCTTTTCTTGTAATCCGTGGATTTCTCGTGATTACTTAGTTTAGGTAAATTAGTAAACATTTTCGATTGGAAGCCAAGTTACACTTTTTTTACACTTTTGGTCAAGTACGTTTCTTAATGATTGTGGGTCTAGATACTCTGTAGGTCAAGTACCTTGTATTTTAGGGGAGTCCAGTGAGTGAGTGAGTATGGTTTTACGCCGCTTTTAGCAATATTCCACCATAATCACGGCGGCCCAGTTGAGGTTATTCACTCATGACAGTGTTGAGTTAATTAACTCTTATTTGGCTGTCTATGCATCTTGCCCATTTTCTTATCAAAGTGTTAGCTACTCTCCTTTTTTTATCACTCTTATATAGATAACCAGCTTGTATATTTAATCTGATTTAATTAATCAGTGATCATAGTCAGTATAAAGTTTGATTTCGATTTTGATTTTGATAATAAATCTGTGGATTTTACTTTATTCTTGTTTAATGACATCCTGGTCTCAGAAGTATACTCCGTGACAAGGCAACAATCCAAGTCAGCCAGCCTCATCACCCGATCCTGTGTTTCAAACTCCCTGTTCCGCCTCTGGTCGACAATAGTCCGGCTATATTGTGAAGGCCAGTTCATATTAGAATCGGACAAGAAAAAGAGTCATGTTTACACAACATTAAGCATGTCTCGCATCTAACTTATCCACTTATCCTCTTAAAGAATGAATATCTCCCTTCCACTTTGCATCTCATAATTCAATAACGAGCAAACATAAAAGGACAATCATGTTCCCACATTTCTTTCAATCATTCTTGCAAGGTCTTCTCTGATTATGATATATACAAACTGTCAACGCCAGAGAAAATCCGCCGAAAGAAATTCCGTTGGGCGCAAAAGGCAAAAATCGGTGAAAACTACTAGAAAAGCACATGCGGTAAGTCTACCATCGTCGATGTCCATACTTCATCCTTTTCGCACACGCCCTCCAAGACACAAGCCAGGAAGAGATCAGGTTTAGTCAGTGTCCTTTTCTTCCACTTCCATAGTTAAAGGCCGACTCCATAAACACAGTTTTACATTACCTTTAACATTGTGTGATATGATCAGCGTCTGGCCGTTACCAACACACAAGCTTTCTTCTCTTCCTACGCTGTGTATTGTCACGGGAAGAGTATCTCCACCGAACACACCCTTCCCTTTTGTGCATTTAAATCAATAAAACAATATTTCCATATCAAATAAACTATGTAACGTTTCACAGTTCTTCGTCCACTTCCAGTGTAGACACATTGGTATTGGATTGGTGTCTTGTGAAGTTTTCTTTCCCATTGAGATGCTGGTCTTGTCGGCTAAATACCTTCGGGAACATCTTCCTTATGATTCTCTTAATCTCCGCCTGACGAAGAGCGTAGATGATTGGATTCCCCAGGGAGTTGGATGCAGCTAGGGTCAATCCTATACGACTGAACTCGTGACTGAACCGTTGGCGTCCTCTTATGTACGAGCTAATAATATCAAGGAAATGTGGCGTCCAAGACATCAGGAAGTAGCCACAGAGAAGTGCGAAAAGCTTTGCAGCCTTGAAGTGGGCGGATAGCTGGCTGGTGACTTCATCCCGCCCTACTGTGATACGTCGGCGATGGGAGAACGCTACCCTGTAGGACAGACAATTGACATTAGGAATTTTGTATGAAGGCTGGATATTTCAGATACATTTGCAAACATGCTTTAAAATAACTATGAAAAAAACATCTCGCAACAATGTCTTTTTGTGGCATACACATTCCTTTTTATTCATGTCATCGATCCCAATTGCGTGGATCGATGCTCATGATATCAATCACTGGATTGTCTGGTCCAGACTCGATTATTTTCGAGACCGCCGTCATATATCTGTAATATTGCTGAGTGCGGCGTTAAACAACAAACCAACCAACCAACCTATTTATTCCACCGCCGTAGTCATATTAATTATTTCGTTCAAGCATTCCCCGGGACAATTATTTTTTCTCGATACCCCAACACCCCCACCCCAACGGATATCAAATGGTAGGTACCTTAGATGGAACTTACAATATTCAAGGTATATCAAGGTAGCCTGTGCATTATATCGGACTGGGAAACCAGTGGTTGATTTCATAAGCTATGACCAATGTCGTCGTGATAGGATTACACATAATCAGCCCCATACATTTCAACATCCCGATCTTGATTAGTCAGCTGTCACGAGAACCACAGTGTATTTAATACCTATATTGTCCACAAGGGGGCGCGGGTGGCCCGGTCGCCGCGATTCGCTGTGCAATGTTGCGTCCCTTGGTCATGCCAGAAGCCTATGTTTGTGGGTTCGAATTCCGGTCAGCCCCGATTATGTTTCTAGGTTTGTCAGCACCATACCCGTGCTCGTGGGTTTCACCAAAGTGGTAAACGTCTGAGACCTGCATCACTTCGGGCTTTCCTCCCACATTAAGCTGACACGCCGCGATATAACTGGAATACTGTTAAAATCGGCGTTAAACGCAACTCACTCACTCACTCTTGCCGGGGTAAGGGAGTTAATTGACTATAAAAGTTCAGTTTCCACCCTTGTCGAACTAGGCTGGAATTATGGAGTAATATTTTGGCTGGACTAATGAGTCTATGCATAGTACAATCAAAATAGCGTAAGGAAATCGACATCCGGTTCGTAAACTGTCGTGCAGATTTCGGTCGATTGCAGGTTTTGCAAAACATGTATCCCGCAAATTCAGCGTTAACAGATATTTTCCAAATCTTTTCATGTTTTTAATCAAGGTGCTCTAGTGATCTGATGCACTTCGTGAAGTAGGACACGTTTTAACACAAAATAGGTTTTGATTATCTTTCAGATCGTCTTGACTGGGCGCTGCCATTTTGTTTAAAGTAAATGAAAGTGATATGAGAGGTGGAATCTGATTGGTCAATAGGAGGGACATAAAAGGGACATAACTCGTAACAGCCACTGGTGGTGCTACGATCGAGCCCAGAAATACCAATCTAGTTCGACAGGGGTGGAAACTGGACATTTGCTCTTGAGGATACTATTTTCAGGATAACACTAGAAACATTGACAATGGCGACAAAACTGCGTATTTATATTTCGTACCTGTATATTTTGTAGTAAACGTACACCAAGATGGAGATGCAGATCATGAAGGTGCAACCGACTGTCAGGATGAAATACACTGGTGTCATGATGAACTCGGCGCTGCACGTACTGCCGTCAAAATCGTCCCTTCGTACCCCCATAACAGGGCTGAAAGCCATTACAGCACAGAATGTGAGGTCTATCGCTATGCCTATACCAACTCGCTTGTAGGTGACGATGTTGTAGTAATGGAGAGGACGTGTGATTTGGATGTAGCGGTCGATGCTGACGAAGATGAGCATATGCATTGACACTGATCCCGACATTATAGCCACGGAGTAGACGAAAAGACATCCCCAGTAGCTTTGGAAAATGCCAGTCTCAATAAGTGATATTCCGGAAAGATTAAATCCAAATCCAAGGTCACCGAAGGCCATGACGCAAAGGATGACGTTTGTTGGCGAATGTAAGGACGTGCTACGTATGAGGACGACTATGATGAAGATGTTGGCTATGACGATGAGGACAGAAAGTAGCATGCTGAAACAGACGTCCACCAGTACCAATGAAGGCGACATCTTTTGGTAGAGCTGTGTAAAAAAGAAGATGTTTTGGTGAGTGAGTAAGATAGCAATTGTTGTTCTACGATTCGGTCAGCAATGTTTCCACTGCGGCCTGTTAATAATCGAGTTAGATACAGACAACCAGTGGTTGATATCATGAGCGACAAACAATCACAACACATTATCACCACATGTATTCAGCTATAACGCTAGGCAAGGATACAGTGAGCTTCTTCTGCTCTACAAATAGGATTCGAAACATAGGTTTGAACTATACTCTGCAAAGGAATTGAAAGTCGAAAGTAGTAAAATCGTAAATATCTGACAGTGCTGCCGATATCTATACAAAATTAATAACAAACGTGAATTAGTTATTTCTGCATGGATTGGAATATTTGTGTGGATCAAATGTGCAACAGCCACGTGAGAGCCTGGCGTTGAAACACACCCACATGACATGCACGTCCAACATCAGTTTTGGGGCTATAAAGGTTTGGTTTAGTGACGAGTCACGTTTTATGCTTCGCCGAGCTGATGGTAGTCTTCGTGTTAACAGGCGTCGCGGGGAACTTTATGCACGGAATTGCATACATGAAGTGGACAGATTTGGTGGTGGTAGTGTGATGATGTGGGCGGAATTCCCTACACCGGTAGAGCAGAATTGATGCAAGTTCTGGGGAATTTAACAGCAAAACAGTTTTTGTTGTTGCAGGAATCACTACATCGACGTCCTGCCATGACCCTCCAGGTCTCCAGATTTAAACCCAAATCGAACATTTATGGGATGCACTGGATCAACAACTACGAGGGCGTTAGCAAGAACCACAGTAGCTCCGACAGTTGGCACAAGCACTGCAGGCAGAGGGGGTGAACATTCCCCAAGCAACGTTTCGGGATCTGATTGCTTCCATGGGACGACAATGCTAGTCAATTTGGACTCTTATGACGGCCATACAAGATATTGAGTACAGATGATCTTCGTCTTGGAAGTCTACTGTTCCAGGTGTGCCATTTGGAACCTGGTTCAATGACAATGGTGTGTGCCAATTTTGATCCATCGATTGCCATTTGTTTATTATTTATATGATATATTAAATTTATATCTAAAATCACTTTTGCGTTTCTTTTTTTGCAGAGCACATTTTCGCTTTTCGTGCATTATTTACTTTCAACACACAGTATTCATGCACAGATAATAGAAACGATCCGGTATTGGTATTTGTAGAATTTAAGGTTTCATCTTTTAAAGATTTTACCCATTTCTGAGATTCACCGTTCTTCTGTCCTTAAAGTTCTTCGTAATTTTCCCTCTTATAACTTGAAACTATGGATCTGAACAATAAGTGATTGAGGATTTACAGTGTTAATAGTGTTTCTGCCATATCGTGACTAGAAAATGTAATATATTAATAATATTCTATCAAAACATGTCGACAATGGACACTACAATAACGAGATTATCACAGATTATATTTATTAGTATTACAGCATTAAAATGTGGTAACTATGATTAGGAAGTTCTTATCCATAAGAACCTATGTACTTGAGCTGCGTTTTAACAAGCGTTGGAAATATTTGGAAAGATAAAAATGCGAAATACAAACCTATACAAAGTCTATAATATATACACTCAGTGAATTACGGTTATAACGAACTCAAAGGGACCACTAGTTATAGTTCGTGATAACCGTAGTTTGTTGTAAGCATATATACAGCATAACTTCAACAAATGGTCGGAGAAAAATAAGTTCGTTATGGAACAGTAAAGTAATCCTCCGTAAAGCGAGGTTTCCGGTTTAAAAGGGTCCGGATTTACAAGATGTGTCTGTGTTACTTACCCGGAACTTTCAAAGCACTCAGACGTTCCTACTGGTCTGTTCTGGATCAATGCGTTATTTAGACGTTGAGTAGCTACATCGTACCGTTACAAACAGCTTACACTTACTGCTGAGCGTAGGTCAGAACATATCAAACAATGAGACGACGAACAATTGATGATTGGCATCGATAGTGTCCTAACCAACCATTCGCTGACAAGATGGTGTGAGCGAGTAACTTTAACGATCGCGCTGTCGTTCTCAACTGACACACTGATACACTCAACATCATATGATTTGATACCCTGTCTTCCTGGTTGAAATATGGTCAACCCAATTTTAAACGGTTAATTAAAATTTAAAGTGGACATTAAGAATACCATATTTGGAGCCTCATACCAATTACAACAAGAAATTCAAGGCTTTACTGCGAGTATTTTATTAAACTATGAAATTGTGTTTTATATTAACACAGAAAGCTCCACAACAAAACTCTTATTGAAAAATGTATTCATATGATAAACCAAACCTACATTTTAGAAGCTTGTGTTGTGGTTGTGATACATATGTGCATGCTATATATTATTTCATGCTGTTTATATTCATCAGTACTTTGTTGACCAATGTATCGCGTATTGGAGATTTACGTGTACGCTGATATTACGTTGATTCAGCCCAAAAGATACCACGAGGTTTTCAATTAGCATCCAGTGACAGTTAGGCTATATCCACTGATACATTTTCAATATAATGATGATGAAGAGGAAGCGTATGTCTGTGTCAAATGATTGCAAAAGCTTCGGTGGGGAAGGATTGCTTTTGGCATCGCGTTATTAGCGTGTGTATGTTTAGATCATTAGCTAACGGTGAGGCATCTCATATACCGGTGGTTATT
Organism: Haliotis cracherodii; assembly: GCF_022045235.1. Lineage (NCBI taxonomy): Eukaryota > Metazoa > Mollusca > Gastropoda > Lepetellida > Haliotidae > Haliotis > Haliotis cracherodii. The sequence goes on from NW_027266343.1 coordinate 9,349,238, forward strand.
CCAGGCTACGGGGACGTAAAGTATATAGTTAAAATTATAGAAACAGTGTAGATGTAGCGACAGTGTTCCTGGCGTCCGTCCATTGTATCTACTTGACTCTACAGGACCGCCTCCGTGGTCTAGTGGTAGAGCGTCCGCCCGGAGAGCGGAAGGTCCGGGGTTCGATCCCTGGCCGCGTCATACCAAAATACGTTAAAAGATGGTACTTGTTGTTACCCTGTCTGGCGCTCGGCATTAAGGGGCTAAAACAAGGACTGGTCGGCTCGGAGTCAGTGTAGTGTGTCTGAGTGGGGTATTCATGTTAAACTGCGGCATGGTATCTCAGTGAGCTAGCACTATGAATCGGCATCAGTTCGGACTAGTACAAGCAGCCTCACACATACATTCACGTGCATGCAATAATCTTGGACGCGACGTTAAACCCCATTTCACCTCACCTCACCTCACCTCACCTCGCCTCACCTTGACACTACAGACATGGAGTACTTATGACAAAGTGGATCATTGTAACATATGTTATACTTGGGATAACATTTCGTAGTAAAATACAAATGCTAGTACATTTTTGTTTTGTTTTGCCGGAAAGTGCACAAAATAAAGTTTCTTAAAGTATTGTGTATTCACAGATCATTGATAGTGCCCAACTCCATACTGAACTGTGTTAATGTTTAGTGAGTGAGTATGGTTTTACGTCGCCTGTAGCAATATTCCAGCAATATCGCGGCGGGGGACCCCAGAAATTGGCTTCACACATGGTACCTATGTCGGGAATCGAACCCGGGTCGTCAGCGTGACGAGCGAACGCTTTGACCACTAGGCTACCGGACCGCTTCAACAATGTTTAGATATTTTCCTGTTCAATTTATCTATGTTTAGAGAATACCCTTCTACAGTGAATCGATGTTTAGAGAACCACCTGACAAGGGTGAGGATGTTAAGAGAATCTCCAGCTACTGTACGAGGGCTGGTCAAAATGTTCTCAGCCTGACTAACTTTCAACTATGGGCCATATACACTGAACTAGTCATGTAGTACATTGTTTGAGTAGTTCATTGCAAGTGTATTTGGTCTATTGAGGCCGTGTGTATATTAGTGACAGCCAGTTGAACGTATTAGGGGTCCAAATTGACATAGAAATGGAAAAGAACGAGTTCCGAGCAGTCATCAAGTTTTTGACATTTACAGAAAAGTACTCACCAAGACATTGATGACCGTATGTGTATTGGGATAAGTGCCTAGCTATTCCACTGTTAAACGTTGGGTAGGTATGTTTAAGGCTGTGAGAACAAGCCTTGATTATGACCCTTGGGCTAGACGTCCCTCGACTTCTATCAATGAAGATTCAATCAAGGAGATTACCATTGCTGATCTTGAGGAAGACACAGGTCTAAGCCAAGGATCCATTCAAACTATTATTCATGAACATTTACAGATGAATGACATAACTGCTTGTTGGGTGCCAAAGTTTCCAAATTCTGATCTTCAAGAAAAAGGAACTGACATTGCCAGAGTAAATTCAATAAGTGATTAGTAACGGGTGATGAAATATGGGTCTACCACTTTGATCCCGAGTCAAAACGTCAATCCATGGAATGGCACCATTCCACTTCTCCTGCCCAAAGGAAATTCAAGATCAGTGAACAAAGTTAAGGCCACTGTATTTTGGGATGCAAAGGGTGTGATCCTTGTTGATCCTAACTTAGAAAGTCAAAAGACGATTACGGGTGCCTATTGTGCTGGTTTACGTCATCGTTAGAGAAGAAAAGAAACGCGGCGAGAAATGCAGACTGCTGGAGTTCTATTGATTCATGACAATGTCTCTTCTGACACCTCTCGACTTGCAAAGGCTGCTGTGCGACAATGTGGGCTCGAAGAGCTTTCTCACCCTCCATTCTCGCCAGACCTGTAACAAAGTGATATCCACCTGTTTCCTAAACTAAAAGAACACCTTCGTAGAAAGCGCTATGACGACAACGGTGACCTCAAAGCTGTCGGTAATGGGTTTTTGCAGTGTGGCTTCAGGAAACTTCTTCTTGACTGAAATTGAAAAGCTTCACTGTCGATATGAAAAGTGTATTGAAAAACAGAGAGATTATGTTGAAAAATAAAATTAAAAACACTTTCACAATTGTTGATTTTGTTTGTTAGGCTTCGACCTTTTGACCAGTCCTCGCATACCGATGAACCGCCTGACACAGTGTTTCAATGTTTAGAGAACCGCCTGACACAGTGTTTCAATGTTAAGAGAACCGCCTGACACAGTGTATCGATGTGTAGAGAACCGCCGGACTCAGTGTTTCAATGTTTAGAGAACCGCCTGACAGTGTTTCAATGTTTAGAGATCCACCTAACACAATGTATCGATCTTAAGAGTGTCTGATGCTGGAGTATATCAACGTTTAGAGAACCTATTGCTACAGTGTATCGATGTTCCGAGAACCCTCTGACATCGATAGTTTAGATCTGTTAGTTACGACCTCGGAAGACACGACCTGTAGCTTCTTCTACACCAAGGACTATAAAAGGAAAAACATCAAAATCAACCAAAGGATGCAAGATACCTGAAAGGGCTAAACAACGGTAAACTCAGGTTACAACCAATATGTGTTCAGTACACAGGTATTGTAATTTCATTCTTGGTTGGGGGGCACGTGTGGCATACGATCGAAACACGTGATTGCAGGTTCTTAATGAATGGTGATTCGGCTTTTCCCTGCCACTTTGTTGACAAGTTTCAATTAAGGAATCTTCCTAATGAAGTGCCCTTCAATATTGATAACGACACTAAGATCACTAAACACGACAAGTAAATAATCCGTTGGAGTATTACTGAGTTACTGGTTACCTCTGTTCGGATGTTTGGAATACCAGACCCTTCATCCTGAGTGAGTGAGTGAGTGAGTGAGTGAGTGAGTGAGTGAGTGAGTTGGGTTTAACGCCGCTTTTAACAGTATTCCAGTTATATCACGGCGTGTCAGCTTAATGTGGGAGGAAAGCCCGAAGTGATGAAGGTCTCAGACGTTTACCACTTCGGTGAAACCCACGAGCACGGGTATGTAGAAACATAATCGGGGCGAACCGGGATTCGAACCCACAATCATAGGTTTTGGGCGTGCCAAAGGGACGCAACTCTGCACAGCGAATCGCGGCGCCTTAGACGACTGGGCCGACCGTGCCCCCCTTCATCATGAAACGAATTTGATTTAACAAACTACACGAACCAATAGTCGTGAAGGGGTAAGTGAACAGCTGGAAATCAGAGTTGTTTGTTGGACATATTCAGGTAGACGTTTTGGAAATAGTGACTGTAGCTCACCTTATAATGTGAGTGAGCGAGTTAAGTTTTACATCGCATCGGCAATATTTCAGCCATACAGCGATGGAAACTAAGTATTAGATATAGTTATACATAAATTAAGTCTTATCAATTAAAACAAGGCTATAGACCACTAACAATTAAAGTTAGACCACCTTACTGGAGATCATTGGGACTTACAGTACCTATGCCTCCTGCATGATTCCCCAGCAAGATTTATGCCATCACTTTGGTTACCAGTGGCTGCACCTTTAGGTCACCAATATTAAAAAAAGACACAATATATTCTAAGTTCTATAACACAAGTCAATATTAAGTACCTTGATCGAGAATAGACTTAAGTGTCACCAGCAGCTGCAGCTGCAGGATACCCGATAATGTAACACGACAGTCATGTCAACAGCTTCATAAGCTGACAATAATGTTTTTTTGGATATTATCAATAGTTGTGTCATTGTGAATAGTTTGATACACTATACATGTACCTATTGTATTATAAAAATGTATCACTCACAAAATTAAAAGCTGTATTTCCTCACAGTTGACTGCTATACAGTAAACTACGTTTATAACGAACTCACAGGGATCACTAATACTGCTATACAGTAAACTACATGTATAACGAACTCACAGGGATCACTAATACTGCTATACAGTAAACTACGTTTATAACGAACTCACAGGGATCACTAATACTGCTATACAGTAAACTACATGTATAACGAACTCACAGGGATCACTAATACTGCTATACAGTAAACTACGTTTATAACGAACTCACAGGGATCACTAATTTTAGTATGTTATAACCGTAGTTCGTTATAAGCATATATACAACATATGGCCGGGACTAAAAAAATAAGTTCGTTACATCCGTCAGTTCGTTATAAACGTAATGTACTGTAATGGTATTTATAACCGTGCTTACATTAACGATTTCAAGAGCAGTAAACAAAGACACAGATTTATAAAAAAAACACACAAGAAAACAAAGACAATAATGACTACCCATAGCTTACTCCTATCATTGTCATTCCTAATGCCAGTCATCCACGTAAATCACAATATTTTTAGTTGTATAATTATATCGTATGTGTGTTTATTCATAATACTGAGAGGCCATAGGCCAAAAGAACATGTTATATAGTAATGGGTGTATAAATATTGTAAAGGTAACACATTTATAGCTTCTTAGATTCATAGCGTGCAATATGTACATTGACAGCTTGTTCGTTATTACTACATTCTTACTTGACATTAATGTAACAAATTTCTGTAGACTCGTATAACGGATATAATATTTATCAATTAATTGTTTTCTGAGTTCGGCATACAACGGACAAAGTGGTAAGAAATTGTATTCACTTTCTACAGTGTTTAAATCACAAAACTGACAAAGTCTGTGTTCTCTCACGATCCCTATATATCTTCCAGTCTCGATCAAGAGTTCATGTGAACCACATCTGAACCTTGCAAGTGCAATTCGAAATGTGTTTTAGTGTCACATCCAATAAGTATTGCTCTCCACAGAAGCTGTTTTTAAACAGGGAATAACTTGTAGTTTCTTTGATATAATTTGTATTATTATATAAAACAGAACGTTTCATTATTGTCACATGATATATATTCATACTGTCAACTTTGACCACATGCCAATACATTTCTATCAAGCATGTTGATGTGGGACTCGACAAGTCTGAAAATTATGTACTGTTGCTTCAAACATACATATTTGTTCTCATGAAAAGGTTAAAATATAGTATGTGTGTGTGCTCTGTATTTATATATTCGATTCTATTTGATCACACTTTTCATGGTAAGAGGGTTCTGTGATATGAGGAATCTGGATCTGTTTATATAACGTCAGCATAAATGTGTACTAAGAAAACGCTTTGAACATGTATAAAACTACATAGACATAAATCTTTTTTGTCAAATGTTAAATGACAAAAGCAAATTACAAAGGACCAAGTATCTATTTTAATCGTCATCAAACATCATGCATCTTTACAAAATCCTTTTACTCCTTAGGATAGGTTATTGTATCTTAAGAGGCTCACTTATAACGTATTACTTGAATTATACTTTGAATGAGTGTACATCAATGGCGGGGTGAATATACTAAACGTTTCAAAGTAGTCCGACGGAGAATGAACTTGGAAGACCACACTATGTACAGATGAAAGTGGTTTCTCATCTCAATTGTTAATATTGTTGTCTGGATCAGTGAAAGTTCAAGAAGGTCGGTGCACTTTATATATACCTGCAGGATATTTGTCTTCTCTATATTATCATACTGAAGTTCTTTTTATATACAGGATAATAACCTTTAGATATACTAATTAGTGGTATTCTGATTTGTATGATTTATTGATTTAATTTTCAACGCTATTTACCTTTTACGCCCAGTGGGATCTGTTACGGCGGATATTCGAGACTGGTTTCTCTCTGGCCTTGACGTTTCATACTTTCATACGCAGAACAAGTTTGCTTTTTAAACTTACATAATAACGCTGTTATTTACATACACAGCTAAATGTTCGTCTGTATATGAACAAAATCATGGCCTTCTCAGAAAAGACCCAAGTATAATTGTGTCAAAACATTTGATTTTACAGCTTTGTACACCACTGTCATCAAATGCCATCTGACGTTTACTGAGAAAATACTATGTAAAATGCTGAACGTCGTCATTGATAACAGCTTTGTAAAATTAGGGCGTTAAACATTTGGGCAAGAAGTAGGCATCTCCAAAGGCATCAACTGTGTCCCCCTTCCTTCAAATCAGTTTCTTTATACATATGAATCTGCTCGTATTGGCAAAGTCAAAATAAGTGAATTTGGTATTTGAAAGCCATACCCACTTCCAGTCTTGAAAAAAACATTTAAGTAGACAAATGATGTAAATGACATTGGTACCGGTGGTGTTTTGTTACAGGAAGATGCAAAAGGCAGCGATCACGGTGTTTGTATACATTTTAAAGAAATATGATAAGCACCAAAAGGATCACATTATAATTGAGAAAGAACCCTTGTCTTAATTTTGTTGAATCTTGAGATAAAACATATTAAGGGCAAAGACAATGTGATCGCGGATGATCTTTTTAGAGACAATTGATTGAATCAGTACTCAAATGCAGTTTTGCTAATGATGTATTTTATTATCTTTCTAGAGACAATTGGTTGAATCAGTACTCACATGCAGTTTTGCTAATGATGTATTTTATGATCTTTCTAGAGACAATTGATTGAATCAGTACCCACATGCAGTTTTGCTAATTATGCATTTTATGATCTTTCTAGAGACAATTGATTGAATCAGTACTTACATGCAGTTTTGCTAATTATGCATTTTATGATCTTTCTAGAGACAATTGATTGAATCAGTACTCACATGAAGTTTTGCTAATTATGCATTTTATGATCTTTCTAGAGACAATTGATTGAATCAGTACTCACATGCAGTTTTGCTAATTATGCATTTTATGATCTTTCTAGAGACAATTGATTGAATCAGTACTCACATGCAGTTTTGCTAATTATGCATTTTATGTTCTTTCAAAGGAGAATGAAATATACATTTTCTACTTGATGACCCTTCTACAGAAAGTTTTTAGTGCATTCAAATTTTCTTAACTTGAATGTATGTGGGGTGTGTTACGTGTACGGAGTTTAGTGTACAAATACAGTAAGATTACTTACACATAACACATATTATTAACTCACCTTTTAAGTAATATACACATGTGTGAAAACATGAAATTTCACAACATTCTATCGCGTGTCGCCGAAGCCGAGATCGACTATTACTGTTTTGTCTACAAATCGATATTATTCACTTGAGTATTAAGTAAAACAGTTCCGTTAATTCCAAGAATACATGATTCACCATCAACTTACATTCGTGAACAATAATGCATCGTATAAACAATAGAATGACGTCACAGATGTGGTGTAGCCGCTACAATTCAAGTATGGAGGGATTACAACACATCTGTGTCATCATGCTATTGTTTATACGATACATTATTGTTCACGATCGCTACACTTCAAATTCGGAGAACCCTTGAAGATCTGGGGTATAATAGGTCTTCAGCAACCAATGCTTGCCTTAAAAGGCGACTATCGGGATCGGATGGTCAGGCTCGCTGATTTGGTTGATGCATGTTATCGTATCCAAATTGCGTGGATCGATCCTCATGATGTCAATCACTGGATTGTCTGGTCCAGACTCGATTATTTACAGACCGCCGCCATCGAACTGGAATATTGCTGAGTGCGGCGTAAAACAACAATCAATCTGTGAAGTATGGAGAATACACTCACGATAGTAATCATCTCTCTATGCTCTTACAACCACCTCCGTGGTCTCGTGGTAGAGCGTCCGGAGAGCGCAAGGTCCGGAGTTCGATCCTCGGTCGCGTCATACCAAAAGACGTTAAAAGATGGTACTTGTTGTTACCCTGCCTGGCGCTCGGCCTTAAGCGGCTAAAACAAGGATTGGTCGGCTCGGAGTCAGTATACTGTGGGATATTCATGTTAAAAAACTGCGGCATGGTATCTCAGTGAGCTAGCACTATAAATCGGCATCAGTCCGGACTAGTACAAAGAGCCACACAAACACACACGCGTCAATGCACGTCGCTATAAGTGCAATAATCTTGGACGCGACGTTAAACCCAATTTCATCACCCCACCTATCCTCTTATCTGTAAAATACTCTACCATACATGGCGTTGCTGTAGAATTCAAGCATACATTTCAGCAGATGTAAGCCTGCCCAGGTACATCTATCAATGGCAAACAGTGTGTCCTAGTAAAGCCATAATGAAAGTCAAACATCAACTAATAGAAGCCAGGCTCGCTCTTTTTATTTTAATAGTAGAGTGATCATTCAATCCATAATCTCGAACATTGGGTTCAGAGAAAGGCAGCTAGGAGACACTGACGCCTATGGTTCTGAAGATAATGAGTTGTGATTGGTTTATCACTATCAATGTCCACGTGAATAATGAGCAGATAAATGAGACGCCTGGAACATGATTATCCGATATTGAAATCATCATCATCGCCGCTTATTGGACCCACACGAAATGGTTTGTTTGTTTGTTTGTTTGTTGTTTAATGCCGCACTTAGCAATATTCCACCTGTATGACGGCGGTCTGTAAATAATCCAGTCTGGACAAGACAATCCACTGAGTGACATCATAAGCATCAATCCACTCAACTGGGATCAATAACATGCATCAACCATGTCAGCGAGTTAGTCGCCTCTTTCGGCAAGCATAGTCGCCTTTTACGGCAAGCATTGGTTGCTGAAGGACCTATTCTACACCGGAAGGTTATTCCGTCTAACTCAACGTTTTTTTATGTTTTAAATATGAATTAATGCACAGTATTAATAATTCATTATTGTCCAACAGGGTCTCACTCGTACGTTAAATTGTGTACGTATGTCCGTCGAGGCAATATCATGACGATATCAACATACCATATATCTATTGTCAGACTATTTTAATGTTGTTAATTTGTTCTTGTTAACAAACATAACCGAAGCAATATCGTTACATTATGAACTCCAACGGACTGTTGAAGTTACTATTATATCTGTAGTTCTTTACAAGCGAACCATCTGCCCAAAGTCTATACTGTACTGAAAGATACGACAAACTCCAGGATTATCTGAATGATCTTTCACAACAATAACAATACTGTATACATGATAATGTAATTAAAACAATTTTACATCAGCGTCTACAAGTTACATACGGTTCACAGCGAAGTCCGTGGTGGGAGTCTGTTCACGATTGGCTTTAGGCACCTTTCGACAGGCGTCGTTGCGGTCAACCAGCGAGTCGCAAACGTGAGAATAGGATCTCTCCTGGTCTTGATAAAAAGCCATTTAGCGCCTGGAGAGCTGTGTAAAGATCGGCAAAGGAGGATCCTTGAAAGATATATGTCTGTACTACATCTGTAATGGCACTGCATGTCAACTGTAATGTGAATATATCACATTAACGCGTTTACTACTTGAAAGGTTATATTTTCAAGCAGGTGTGTAATTATAATGTACCGTGTGAATATTGATTCGTCGTTTTTGTGTGTAGGATTCAGGATGTTTGAGTGCACTGACGTGTAAATGGGAAAACATGAACGGTGTTGGAGTGTCCATTGATGCTGATTGATACCTTGTGATACTGATGAGTTCGTTAATCATGTGAAAAAGTATTGATTTATATGTGTATTAGGATACACATTCATTTCTCTCAAAATACATATGGGGCGGTCGGGTAGCCTAGTGGTTAAAGCGTTCGCTCGTCACGCCGAAGACCCAGGTTCAATTCCCGACATGGGTACAATGTGTGAAGCCCATTTCTGGTGTCCCCCGCCGTGATATTGCTGGAATATTGCTAAAAGCGGCGTAAAACCATACTCAGTCAGTCGGTCAGTCAGTCAAAATACATATGTGCCCAACGAACGGCAATACAGCTGTATATGACGGTGATTAGGTGGTTAGGTTCGCTGATGCATGTCATCGTATTCAAATTGCGTAGATCAATGATCATGATATCAATCCCTGGATCTGGGTTAGAATTGATCTTCAGCAACCTATGCTTATCGTGGGAGGCGTCTGACGTGATCGGGTGGTTAGGTTCGCTGATGCATGTCATCGTATTCAAATTACGTAGATCAATGGTCATGATATCAATCCCTGGATCTGGGATAGAACTGATCTTCAGCAACCTATGCTTATCGTGGGAGGCGTCTGACGTGATCGGGTGGTTAGGTTCGCTGATGCATGCCATCGTATTCAAATTGCGTAGATCAATGATAATGATATCAATCTCTGGATTGACTCGATTATGTACAGCCTGCCGTCATATGACTGGAATAGTGTTGAGGGCGGCGTTTAACAAACAACCAAAAGATGAAAGTTTCTTCCAAGACGGCGGGGCGGTCGGGTAGCCTAGTGGTTAAACTGTTCGCTCGTCACGCTGAAGACCCGGGTTCGATTCCCGATATGGGTACAATGTGTGAAGCCATTTCTGGTGCTCCCCGTCGTGATGTTGCTGGAATATTGCTAAAAGCGGCGTAAAACATACTTACTCACTCTCACCAAGGGAGCAGAGTTGTAGCAAACTTTAAACCGACTTTAGTAAAATTTAAAAAATGACAACTGTAGTGGATGATCTGTTTGTTTGTATTATATTTAACGCAGCAATAAACATTTAGTGATGAAAGCCGAATGCGACCAGAACTAAACCTATTGCAATCTTACAACGATCAGCGGTAGCTTCGATATGATACGTGCGCCATCGACCCGTGAAGATTCCGGGGTAGAATAGGTCTTCAGCAACCCATGCTTGCCGTAAAAGGCGACTATGCTTGTCGTAAAAGGCGACTAATGGGATCGGGTGATCAGACTCGCTGACTTGGTTGATGCATGTCATCGATCCCAAATGCGCGGATCGATGCTCATGATGTCACTCACTTGATTGTCTGGTCCAGACTGGATTATTAACAGACCGCCGTCATGTAGCTGGAATATTGCTGAGTGCGGCGTTAAACAACAAACAAACAAAACGTGCGCTATCATTACGACCGTTCCATTGGTTGCTGGGGTCTAAATGCGACAAGCGTTCATCCTCAAGCGACGAACCTATCCTGAATGATCTAGCGTTACCCACGAGAGAGATATCACTGAACAATAATTAATAGAACCCTTCTGAATATATTCTCAAAAGCATATCCCCTTTCTGTTCATAAAGTAATCCAAAAGCGCGCCATGACAACATACACCATTACATGGATGTGAACAAGACAAAGCAACTTTTCCTAATGGTGCATTTGCCTCAGAAATATATTCTTCTATTGTTAAATGTTAACCGGCACTCTAACAATTAATGGGCTGCTCCAATATTAATGCAGGTACGGGCAGGAGATGAGATCGAATATGCTTGGGTCATGTCAAATGGGAATATGACAAAAGGGAGCGAAATGATAGGTAAAATCTGTGTGACATTTAGGGATTTAGGGATAGGCATTTAGGTAAGATATAGGCATCCGCCGATCATACTCCTCTCCTTGCCGTCTCCTGCTTGTTAACGCATAGGAATCGGAATTTCAAATCATATTGGCAAAATCAAAACACGTGAATTTGGCCATGGAGTTTGATTTAGACTTCGGGTATAATATGATGTGATATCATTCAATGATGTTTAAATAGCTTATTATTTTTACCTTTCACTGACTTACAAACCTGACAGTCACCTGAAACTAGAATCAACAAGTAACACTGCCTCATCTTTTCATATTTAGATCAATAAAGATTCAGAGTGACAAGAAATGATCCTCAAGGCTGTAAGCCAAGAGGAATGGCTTCAAGAAATGTTCCTAAAGGCAGTAAGTTAAGAGGAATGGCTTCAAGAAATGTTCCTCAAGGCTGTATGCCAAGGGGAATGGCTTCAAGAAATGATCCTCAAGGCTGTAAGCCATGAGGAATGACTTCAAGAAATGATCCTCAAGGCTGTAAGCCAAGAGGAATGACTTCAAGAAATGATCATAAAGGCTGGAAGCTCTTGCTGCCAAATATTGTGAAATGTTCTTGTTCAAGCGTTGGTCATGTTGGAAATAAAGATAACGTTCCAGGCGGTTGTTTGTTTGTTTGTTAGATGTTTCAGGCCGCATTCAGCAACTTTAAAGTATATGGCGGCAGTCTGTAAATAGTCGAGTTTGAACGTGGCAATCTAATTGGGATAGGATGACATGCATCAATCACCTCAGTGATCCCGTTAGTCACCACTTATAACAACTTCAGCAATCCATGCCTGTCGTAAAAGGCGACTATGCTTGTCGTGAGAGGCTACTAACGAGATCGGGTGGTCAGACTCGCTGACTTGGTTGATGCATGTCATCGATCCCAATCGATGCTCGTGATGTCAATCACTGGATTGTCTGGTCTAGACTCGATTATTTACAGACCGCCGTCATATATCTGGAATATATAGTGCAACAACAAACAAAAAAACCCACTTATAACAAGCAAGGGTTCTTAAAGACCAATAATTCTAATCCGGAATTTCACGGGTCCCATTCGTCGGTGACACTATATTCATGAAAAATGGTGACATGACTTAACGACAAAGGGCATAATCTCTGTAACACCAATATTGCAGCAGAAGAGAAACAGTCTTCTTACCTTCAGTACATGCAGGGGACGGACAGAGTGTTTTAAAATTCAAAATGTCAACGCCGGCGAATAATCAGTATCGATTATCTGCCGAAACAGATTCCACAGGGCTTACAAGGCAAACGGAAATTAAATGAAATACACGTGTTCATGATGAGGGGAAACATGTCCTGCAGCACAGGTAAAACACCATTGACATAAAAAGTAAGCTTGTTCATAATGCCGTCCATATACGCTTCTGCCATGCGACAGCGACCTGGATTGTCGGTGTCGTAAACAATGATCCACGTCCTCGGGAAACGACACCATACTGTTAACCAAGTCAACAAGCCTAAACACCCGATCCATTAAAGTAAGTGCCAGTAAGTAAGGAGATGTGAAAGCCCCTGGAAGGTCAGAGTATGGGATAGTATCGCGCATCATGTTACAAGCCTCGTGTTTCATCTGACCGTCTTGCTGAATATCTGTCATTAACATTCTGGATTAACATAGCCAGGCCTTTGATGGCGAAACTTTGATGGAGAGCTTAGCAGTAAGCAAGGTGTATTTTCCGTTATTCCATCACAACAGGAGGTGGGGCATGCTGAAAAAGAATTACGATCTATCAGAGGCAACCGGATCAGCCTAGCATTATTTAGTCACAAAGGTGACAAGTATAGGCAACACCCACAGGTGTGAATGGTAATCCTTGATTGTAGCACTAATAGGGAGTGAGTGAGTATGGTTGTACGACGCTTTTAGCAATATTCCAGCAATATCATGGCGGGGGACACCGGAAAATGGGCTTCACACATTGTACCCATGTCGGGAATCGAACCCGTGTCTTCGGCGTGACGAGCGAACGCTTTAACTCCTAAGCTACCCGACCGCCCCGTCTATTTTAATATAATGACATATCTCATTATCCCTATCAAAAGTTGAGTAGTATAACTACTCACTATCCCAGCATTTCGTTCATATTAGTTCACCCTCCTATTTGTCAAGGCCCTAGCACACTGGATCTGACTTGCCCATGCTTGCTTCTGTATAGTTACAGCCTAATTGGCAGAGTGCCCAGCGAACAATTTAACAATGGGAGAAGTTATATTCTAGATGAAATTGACATCAGGAATGGTTCTAAAGCTTGAACTGAAAACACATTATGTTTATCTCCATGACAAAGTGAGAACACAAACGTGAAAGGTTTTGTAAAAGCCTCTGTGATGAAGCCCCTGTGATGAAGCCCCTGTGATGAAGCCTCTGTGATGAAGCCTCTGTGATGAAGCCCCTGTGATGAAGCCCCTGTGATGAAGCCTCTGTGGCCTCTGTGATGAAGCCCCTGTGATGAAGCCTCTGTGATGAAGCCCCTGTGATGAGGCCTCTGTGATGAGGCCTCTGTGATGAGGCCTCTGTGATGAAGCCTCTGTGATGAAGCCTCTGTGATGAAGCCTCTGTGATGAAGCCCATGTGATGAAACCTCTGTGGCCTCTGTGATGAAGCCCCTGTGATGAAACCTCTGTGATGAAGCCTCTGTGATGAATCCTCTGTGATGAAACCTCTGTGATGAAGCCTCTGTGATGAAGCCTCTGTGATGAAGCCTCTGTGATGAAGCCTCTGTGATGAAGCCCCTGTGATGAAGCCCCTGTGATGAAGCCTCTGTGGCCTCTGTGATGAAGCCCCTGTGATGAAACCTCTGTGATGAAGCCTCTGAGTAATATTGTCAATGGGTTGATGGCTGTATTCGTGGATCATCGACGATCAGCTATATTCCAGCTAGGTCTGCTTTCATTGTCACTCAAACCCACTTTTTTCACCACAAACCTTAACTTCGCTCAGTGTGAGATAATAGGTTCCTCTAGCTATAGTGTAGATACCATGTCAGGATTATTCTAACGCACTTCCAAATGTGAACTGATACGACCTTTGCAACGTTTGGTTCTGACATGCCACTGATATTAAAGTTGGTTGGTTGGTTTGTTGTTTAATGCCGCATTCAGCAATATTCCAGCTATATGGATCCACGATCCACGCAATTGGGATCGATGACATGCATCATCCAAGTCAGCGAGCCTGATCACCCGATCCCGTTAGTCACCTTTTACGGCAAGCATGGGTTGCTGAAGACCTATTCTACCATGGATCTTCACGGGTCAATAATATTAAGGAGCAGTCATTTGATTTTCGGGAGGGGGATTTTGGTTTGACATTAGGAATTGTCTTTAATACTAAGGGGGCTTACACATTTCTTCCCATCGAGAACATCGTAAATTGAATCTCGAAAGTCTGCTGGATTCACTTCCGTGGAGCATGTCTTCCGCTTCAACAATATTGGAATGCAGAGTGCACCTACATAAAGTGTTGCAACTGTAGAGGAAAAATTGTTGGCAAACAAGTCATGGCTTTTTTTTGTCTAAGTATCTCCTACGTAGGACTTAGTATCTTCTACGTAGGACTTACTATCTCCTACGTAGGACTTAGTATCTTCTACGTAGGACTTACTATCTCCTACGTAGGACTTAGTATCTTCTACGTAGGACTTACTATCTCCTACGTAGGACTTAGTATCTCCTACGTAGGACTTACTATCTCCTACGTAGGACTTAGTATCTCCTACGTAGGACTTAATATCTCCTACGTAGGATTTAGTATCTTCTACGTAGGACTTAATATCACTTATGTAGGAGATACTAAGTCCTACGTAGGAGATAGTTATTCTAGTCCATACTAAGTCCTACGTAGGAGATAGTAAGTCCTACGTGGGAGATACTAAGTCCTAGAGATACTTAGACCAAAACAATTCACCGTGGCCTTACTACGCTTCCGTAGGTTAAAATGCAGTATAACCCTCTGGAATGTTCTAGAAGTACTTGCACGATATTGAGACTGCGTCAGATTCACCCTCAACATCAAACACTCAAAGATGTATTATGTTCACATTAATTGAAGAAGAAGATTGATATTGGGTACATATGACACTTTCTGCAGTTAGTTGTCTTGTATTAGACATACATCCCAAAACGGAAGTAAAGTCATTTTACTATCTTTTTAACGTTGTTCGAAGCAGGACACTTCCTGATGAATAGTCGCAGTGCACTTGACAAGCATTTTCAGCAAAAGGAAGTTTGCATAGATTTCTAAGTAGAAAAAAGAGGTTATGCAGTTGTTAAAGCGTTCGCTCGTCACGCCGAAGACCCGGGTTCGATTCCCGACATGGGGACAATGTGTGAACCCCGTTTCTGGTGCCCCCCGCCGTGATATTGCTGGAATATTGCTAAAAGCGGCGTAAAACCGAACTCACTCACTCACTCTACATGAGATCGCACAGTGCAATCGAACATCAGTGTTGTGAATCATAAACAAAAATTAACGGTACAGTCGGAATCGCACAGCAGACTCCTCTGCTTCAAGAAAATTTATCTTATGATTATGTCGCTTTTTTACAGTCAATTTAATCATTCAATTCAGCTGAGAGTACATTTTATACATAAGCGTGAATTAAATTTTGAAACCCCTCTCCGCTGGCAACCATCCATAATACCAATCCCCCGCAAGTGACCACCCGTTGTTTGCGCAATTCTGAATGTATTACGTTGTTTTTTTGAGTATCTCTATTTGGATTAAAAGTTGTATGAGATTATTGATTAATGGGTGTACGTAATCACTACCGTAACATCTGCGAGTAATGGCATTTAATTATGAATTTCGTGCCTTTAGGTACTAGTAGTAGTGTTAATAATTTGATTCATGTATATGACGGATTCATTTACAGTTACAGTTTACTTGATCAAGCATTTGAAGAGCTTGGAGCCATAACGGCCAATGTCATGTGGAGTCTGTTTTGAGAAAAGTGATAAAAACACATAATATAATGCATGTTAATTAACTTTTTTTAAACCGATAAATTCCTAGACATTAACGCATTCTGACAGCAGAGATATAAATGTTTATAAAAAAACCATTCAAAGAAGGAAATAAACTTACGTTTTTTATTTGTGTAAGTGTGGAAAGGGTCAATGTCTGTATTTTGGCCCTTTTTTACCCTCAGGCATTTGCATGGGATTTAACATGTGAGATTGATAAACTACTACTGAAAGTACAAACACATATTATTGAAGTTTTTTAAAATGATTTAAACTAATGCCAACTTTGTTGAAATAGTTGAAACATAATAACAAGGAGTCCAAACTTTCAAAATCTCTCTCAGACAACCAGTCTCAACCACACACGGAAATGAAAACTAAAAGGGCCAAAATATAGCAAAGTGACTTTGGCCCTTTTAGAACTTATATGATTTTAAGTAGCTATATTTCAAAAACACATCAATGAAAACAAACAATATTTTTTCTACAGGTAGGCAAGAACTTAAAGATGTTATTTATGCAATAATATGCAAAAAAGGCCAAAGTGCATTTTGGCCCCTTTTAGCTCTAAGCTCTTCATTTGAGGATTTTCTACGAAGATTTCAAAGAGAATTATACGACTCTTGCTCAAAAGATATTTGATCAGGGTTACATCATTCAGTGCTAGTAAGGTTTTCAAAACGTTTCATGATAGACATGTGGACGGCATTTCCAAAATGTTTCACATCAGTCACCGGGGGCACGGGTGGCCCAGTCGTCTAAGGCGCCGCGATTCGCTGTGCAGAGTTGCGTCCCTTGGACACGCCAGAAGCCTATGGTTGTGGGTTCGAATCCCGATTCGCCTCGATCATGTTTCTCGGCTTGTGAGCACCGTGCCCGTGCTGGTGGGTTTCACCGAAGTGGTAAACGTCTGAGACCTGCATCACTTCGGGCTTTCCTACCACATTAAGCTGACACGCCATGATATAACTGGAATACTGTTAAAAGTGGCGTTAAACCCAACTCACTCACTCACATCAGTGACCAAAATGTTGTCCGATGCATTTCCTCATTTGTATTTGTACCATATTATGTTTCGATGTTTTTGTCCAGTCTTCAATCAATTGGCACGTGGTCCTGTGCACAGCTCAAAGATCACTAAACAGGGGAAATTAAGCACCGCTGGTCTCGGAGAGTAGTTGGATGGGTGACCTCGTGGAGCGTGACTTCAGAGAGTGTCTAGGGCTTCGGTCCTACTCCACACTGAAGCACATGTTCTACGTGTCGTGTCTCCTTAGGCAAGTGATTTTGTTCGAAATGTGCCTCTGTTCAACTAGCAGTGAGTGGGTACCCGGTAGGATGAGATGGTACATGTCAAAAACTAAAATGAAAATACAGAAAATTATAGTTTTCTGTATTTTCATTTTAGTTTTTGACATTTTTGCTTTTGTTTTTTGACATTTTCGTTTTTGTTTTTGACATTTTCATTTTAGTTTTTGACATTTTCGCTTCACATTTCAGCGATTCAATAGCTACTTGAAAGTATATTTTCCATGTTTTCGGTTGTTTATATACATGATTTATCACATATTTGTATGACAAATTGTGTTAATTTGCAAAAGGTTATGGTAAACGTGAGTGAAATATCAAAATATTGAAAAGCAGACACCATGTGCCTTATGGGCCACCGTAGATATGTGAAGAAGTGAAGAAAATGTTGTTTAACAAACTATCATGTTAGATGCTTGTGTGTGTGTCTGTTACTGTCAACTGAAATAACAATTTCACTGTTTACCTCAAGTTTACTGCTGCATGATCTAAACCATCTAATAAGGCTTCAATTCCGGTCTCAACTTTGTCAACGCACGTGGCCCAATTTCTTTACAAATACTGTCTGAACTATTTCTGTTTCTCCACATCGGATAGTTTGAATGTTGTAATGATTGCTTCTGTCAGCATCGCCCTCCACAATGCCCCAGACATATTCTATATGGTTTAGGTCTTAGTGATAGGACCGCCTCCGTGGTCTAGTGGTTGAGTGTCCGCCCGGAGAGCGGAAGGTCCGGGGTTCTGCATTAAGGGGTTAAAGCAAGGACTGGTCGGCTCGGAGTCAGTATACTGTGTCTGAGTGGGGTATTCATGTTAAACTGCGGCATGGTATCTCAGTGGGCGGGCACTATAAATCGGCATCAGTCCGGACAAGTACAAGCAGCCACACACACATGCATGCACGTCGGTATATTAATGCAATAATCTTGGACGCGACGTTAAACCCCATTTCACCTCAACTCACCTGTTGAGGGAATCAAATGTAGGCGTCGGCAGAACTGTCCACACAAGGTTTCTCCTTTCTTCAAAGCGGGGGAAAATAGAACCTTCAAATTGTTCCCAAACTCAAGATATACGTCTGCATAATATGCATGTATCACACCTGGTTAAACTATTGACATAATTTACTTCATTATGTTAGGTATGTGAGGTTTTGCAGCTGCCTTGGAGCTAGCACAGGACACAAATATTTATAATCGAGAGAACATACGGACGCTTCACCTAGTATTATAGGTGATGTGAGGTGAAATGGAGTTTAACGTCGAGTCTAAGATTATTGCACTTATATAGCGACATGCATGCACGTGTATGTATGTGCGGCTGCTTGTACTAGTCTACACTGGTGCCGATTTATAGTGCCAGCTCACTGAGATACCACGCCGCAGTTTAACATGAATACCCCACTCAGACACAGTATACTGACTCCGAGCCGACCAGTCCTTGTTTTAGCCCCTAACGCCGAACGCCAGACAGGGTAACAACAAGTACCATCTTTCAGCGTCTTTTGGTATGACGCGGCGCGGCCGGGGATTGAACCCCGGACCTTCCGCTCTCCGCGCGGACGCTCTACCACTAGACCACGGAGGTGGTCCCTTGTATTATAGTAATCCCTGAGTGAGTGAGTTGGGTTAAACGTCGCTTTGAACAGTATTCCAGTATATCCCATGTCAGCTTGATGTGGGAGGAAAACCTGAAGTGATGCAGGTCTTAGACGCTTACCAATTGGGTGAAACCCACGAACAATGGTATGATTCTGACAAATCTAGAAACACAATCGGGTCGAATCGGTCATCGAACCTACGATCATAGATTTCTTGCGGGCCAAAGGGATGCAACTCTGCCAACCGCCCTCCATTTAAGTGATGCAAACATCCTGAACGTTCAGAACATCAGCGATAAATGACACACCACCGCACTAAAATTGATCGCCGGAGTATTCACGGTCTTTACTTTCGTGTTGCAAAGTAAGAGTTGCCTCCCTTAGGCAAGGAGTCGAGTCGTTCGAACTATACTCGTCAGTGAAACGTCGTGTCATGAGTCGTTGGCTTGGAGAACTTGCAAAAACGTTCATAACTTCCAACAATTTGCTCGCTACTAAAACGAGTTTGATAATCATAATGAAGTGTTCTTTTTGGTTACCTAACTGTGATGTCGGCTTTTTATTTCAACATTGTTAAATTAAGTCCTCGTTTTATTCCAAAAATGCTGAGCACTAGGCAGGGTAACAACAAGTACCATCTTGAACATCATTTTGGATCAAATCCCGGACCTTCAACTCTCTGAGTGGACGCTCTGCCACATATCACGGAGGCGGTTTGTTTAACAGGAGTACTGCTGTATGGCGTCAGGCAGTGAATATTTACTTTTTTATGCAAATTGGTTGGTTGGTTTGTTGTTTAACGCCGCAATTGGGATCGATGACATGCATCAAGCAAGTCAGCGAGCCTGACTACCCGATCCCGTTAGTCGCCTTTCACGACAAACATAGTCACCTTTTACAGCAAGCATGGGTTGCTGAAGACCTATTCTACCCCGGAATATCCACGGGTCTTATGCAAATTGAGTGAGTGGCGGGTGCTATCAATAGGGCAGGACACGCTTGCCATTTTTTACAACATCTGGTGACATCACTGATTTCCAGTTCTCCTTTTATGTAATGTTTGCAGCTATTTTCACTTTTACGCCAAATGGAATCTGTTTCGGCAGATAATCTGGACTGGTTTTCTCTTGCATTGACTTTTCATGTTTAAAAATAATGTATCGATCAAGGTATTTTTTATGTGCAATGAATGCGAGTAAATATCTTTATGTAACAATTTATTTCTACATTCAGATGCTCGATTGCAAGAGGCAGCGAATTGATTGAGGCGCTCGTATAATAATATGAGTTTGGGCGGTGATCAATGCTTTGTGGGTGTTTATCGTCTAAGCTCCGTCCCAACACTTGACGCCCACGTTAACCAGCCGGTAAAGATAACGCCGTGACATATTCATATTCTGGACATTCGTGATTGTACTGATTTATGTAAAAACACCTGAATTCTTTGCTGGTACAACATGTTTTTGACCCATTGTATTTCCGTTTATGACTGTAAACATAATCCTGTGTCGGAAATGTCAGATTGTGTTAGATTGGACCAAGAAAAGGACAGTTTTGTTTTACGAGAGCATTGGGTTAGGATAATGCAAAGTGTTTTGATGGGCAACATTTTGAAGACTTCAAACACTGTGTGCATGCTGAGATTAAGATTTACGAGTACTCGGGTCAATTCAGGCAGTAATGGTCAAGGTACTTTCAGGGGGGGGACAGGGGCGGTCGGCTAGCCTAGTGGTTAAAGCGTTCGCTCGTCACGCCGAGGACCCGGGCTCGATTCCCGACATGGGTACAATGGGTCCATGATATTGCTGGAATATTGCTAAAAGCAGCGTAAAACCATACTCACTCACTGAGGTGAGGGCAGTAGACTAATCAGGTTAAGTCAGTCGGCTAATTCAGGTCAGGAAAGGTCAGCTATTACACTGTATTACGCATCATTTCATCCACTAGATCTGTTATTTACAGATTAGCTTTCAACTGTTCAAACCCTCTCAGCATCTCTTTAATGGAATCTGTAGTGTAGCGCATCTCGCCAAAGATCCAGGTATAATCAGGTTCGAATCCTAGAGAGGCAGGTAGTTCATTCTCTATGAAGCCAGATTCCTCCTGTTGGTTCAAACAGGATTAAGGTTTGTAATTAGGCATTTGATATATATTTGATTTCAGAGTGTCGTATGCTAAAGGCCAAGATTAGTCACAAACTTCACCCTATGCTTTTGTGAATGCCAATCCCAGCCTATTTCTGATGTCTTTCCTATGTGGAGGAGTAAGATTGTCTAGTTCAGCTACCAAAGTCTGCTGTTCTTAGGGAGGAGAGACGAGGCCCCTGTCATCTCTCGGGGAGGTGGCATAGCCTTGTGGTTGAAGTATTCGCTCGTCATAATGAAGATCCGGGTACGATTCCCTACATTTTGTTACATAACATAGGAGGAAAAAAGGTAGTATTGTTCAGTCCGCAATCGTCTCTCTATTATATGTGGCCACAGCACAATTTCATCATAGCTACCACATGGTATCTTTACTCTTAAGCTTGGTTAAACACTTTTATTCAACAGCACTATTTTTTTAAGAAGGCTAACAGCCAAGAGAACGTGAAAACATGTTTAGAACATTTATTATGCCAAGTGAGTGAGTGAGGGAGTATGGTTTTACGCCGCTTTTAGCAATATTCCAGCAATATCACGGCGGGGGACACCAGAAATGGGCTTCACACATTGTCCCCATGTCGGGAATCGAACCCGGGTCTTCGGCGTGACGAGCGAACTCTTTAACCACTAGGCTACCCGACCGCCCCTTATTATGTCAAGAGATCAGAGGTCCAGGTTTCTAAATTGAAAACTGCTGAATGATATGTTTTGTTGTATATGTTTCCTTCAATGTATTAACGATTCTGACATATCTTGGCATTGACTTCATATTAAGAGGAGGGGAGCACAGTTAGTGGGCATGGAGGATGCTACATCTTGCCTTAATGTTCTATCCCTAAATGTCACATATATTTTATCTTTAAGGTGATGTGAAGTGGGGTTTAATGTCGCGCTCAAGATTATTTGCACTTACATATCGGGCGTGCGTGTATGTGTTTGTGTCGCTGCTTGTACGAATTCGGAATAATGCCGATTTTATAGTGCTAGATGCCACACTTTAGCAGACACAGTACACTGACTCCGAGCTGACCAATCGTTCTTTTAGCCCCTTAATGCCCAGCGCGAGTCAGGGTAACAACAAAAACATTTTTTTTAATACAGTCTTTTGGTATGACGTGGACGGGGATCGAAACCCAAACCTATCGCTCTCCGGGTGGACGCTCTCCCACAAGACCACGGAGGCGGGCTGCTATCTATGAGGAAGTCCAGCATATCAAATATTGTTTTACTAGTTAACTTCAGATGACATTTGCTTTCATGCTTGAACAATATCGCCCTGTACCATTGACGATTTATATGTAACTAGATCTATGTTCATCACGTTTATCGCCCCATAAATCAAGGAGCGACGTTTTACCCGCTGGCGTGTGGGATAGTGGCGTATGATGTTGACAAATCAAATCGTTTGAAATGGATACTTAACTGAAATTGAAACAAAATCAAGCAAATCCTTTGAATTTTTAATAATATACATGGTTTTAATTCAGCTTGTATAAAACACTTTTTGTGAATTATAAAGAAATATAAAACGTCAATGTCAGAGAATAGGCAGCCTCGATTATCCCACAACGGGCAAAACAGTGGTGAAAAGAAATATGCATCAAATATACTGTGTCAAAGTCAAAGGGGATTATATTAAAAAACAAAGTGCAAACTGTTTTTGAACGACTTCCAATGTGAGACCACTACCACCTCCGTGGCCTTGTGGTAGAGCGTCCGCCCGGAGAGCGGAAGGTCCGGAGTTCGATCCCCGGCCAAGTCATATCAAAAGACGTTAAAAGATGGTACTTGTTGTTACCCTGTCTGGCGCTCGACATTAAGGGACTGAAACAAGGACTGGTCGGCTCGGAGTCAGTATACTGTGTCTGAGTGGGGTATTCATGTTAAACTGCAGCATGGTATCTCAGTGAGCTAGCACTATAAATCGGCATCAGTCCGGACTAGTACAAGCAGCACACACACACACACGTGCATGCACGTCGCTATATAAGTGCAATAATCTTAGACGCGACGTTAAACCCAATTTCACCTCACCTCATCTCAAAATAAAATGTCAAAAAGACCTGTCTTTTCCACTCATAACGTGGCAATTGTGCAACCAGAAATGGGATTTTTAAAAAAACAAATCGACATATTGTAAAACGGGGATTAATTCACATGTTCGATGATATCAAACGCTTAAATTTCCGATTTGAAGTTTTGTCCAATATCCTCGCTATCACTTCTCTGTATCAACAATAGATTGGATTAGAATTTGATGCGTGGCTGTTCACTGAGGAATACAAAACTTACAAACAGACATACCTGAGCCCAATCAAAGGTAGAAATGTCATTTGAACACTGAAAGTAACAACACAGTGGATAATAAAAAAGCAAGTTGATGATGTAGGTAACTGAACGAGTAGATGAATACTCCTTATCTCAGGAAACCTCACTTGGAGAAGCCCAAACAAGTTGATGATGTAGGTACCTGAACGAGTTATTTATTGTAGATGAATACTCCTTATCTCAGGAAACCTTCTACAAATCTCACTTGGAGAAAACCCAAACAAGTTGATGATGTAGGTACCTGAACGAGTTATTTACTGTAGATGAATACTCCTTATTTCAGGAAACCATCTCTAAATCTCATTTGGAGAAAGCCCAAACAAATTGGTGATGCAGGTAACTGAACGAGTAGATGAATACTCCTTATTTCAGGAAACCTTCTACAAATCTCACTTGGAGAAAGCCCAAACAAGTTGATGATGTAGGTACCTGAACGAGTTATTTACTGTAGATCAATACTCCTTATTTCAGGAAAACATCTACAAATCTCACTTGGAGAAGCCCAAACAAGTTGATGATGTAGGTACCTGAAGGAGTTATTTACTGTAGATGAATACTCCTTATTTCAGGAAACCTTCTACAAATCTCACTTGGAGAATGCCCAAACAAGTTGATGATCTGGGGTACCTGAACGAGTTATTTACTGTAGATGAATACTCCTTATTTCAGGAAACCTTCTACAAATCTCACTTGGAGAAAGCCCAAACAAGTTGATGATGTAGGTACCTGAACGAGTTATTTACTGTAGATCAATACTCCTTATTTCAGGAAACCTTCTACAAATCTCACTTGGAGAAGCCCAAACAAGTTGATGATGTAGGTACCTGAACGAGTTATTTACTGTAGATGGATACTCTTATTTCAGGAAACCATCTACAAATCTCACTTGGAGAAAGCCCAAACAAGTTGATGATGTAGGTACCTGAAGGAGTTATTTACTGTAGGTGAATACTCCTTATCTCAGGAAACCTTCTACAAATCTCACTTGGAGAAAACCCAAACAAGTTGATGATGTAGGTAACTGAACGAGTTATTTACTGTAGATGAATACTCCATATTTCAGGAAACCATCTACAAATCTCATTTGGAGAAAGTCCAAACAAGTTGATGATGTAGGTACCTGAAGGAGTTATTTACTGTAGATGAATACTCCTTATTTCAGGAAACCATCTACAAATCTCACTTGGAGAAAGCCCAAAAAAATTGGTGATGTAGGTAACTGAACGAGTAGATGAATACTCCTTATTTCAGGAAACCTTCTACAAATCTCACTTGGAGAAAGCAGCTATTTATACTTAATAAGTCGCATTGACTATATACATAAACGTTAGTCTAGTATGGTCTATGTATAAGAGACCTGTCTAACGTGCCAGAACATTACCCTCATAATGTGACACATGGATATCGTTTAAACTAACTCATCAAAGTGAACGTTTCAGTAATCTATGTTCACCATATGGAAGGTGGGTGTGTCAACCGCCCAAACACTTGATCGGCAAAACCGTTTACAGGTCGTAAAACTGATGTACTATGCCATACATGAATGGGTAGTTCGAATGTTCAGACTTTGATATTCAGTCTGCATTACATCTCATTTTTAACCATCATTATGGATACCGTTATTTCTTACGGTTCATGGCTTTATCTACAAGTGAAATAAATACAAAAGATCAACTTGACATTTCTATTCCTTGTGTATAACTACAACCTGTGCTCCCTTTTACTGAATGGACTGAACCCTTTCAGGTTCTTATAAATGCCACGACAGGGATCGTCTACGACCACACTACCAACATGATGGCTGTTCAAGCATTAGCCGTTCTCTTGGGGCTCCTTGTGAAGGTGAATGGACAGATAAGTATGTGTAGACATGTATAAATGCATCTATAACATTCATATTTCAATCTTAAAAATGTATCACAATTCATATGTAGCATCCATGTTATTCCATTATGTACAATGCGTAATAATTCCAGATTTATTTACTTTGAACAATTATTATGAGGTGAAATTACGTCCTTTCCAAAAATGTTCAATTTGATGATAACCTACGAACATGGAAGGATTCTGATGATCAGGTACTTTTTATCAAGGATGTATTTTGATACTCCGGCATGATGCGATGTGGTTGGTAAAGGTTTCCGGTGTCAGTTGAACTCTAAAATGTATTTAGTTATCCGGAATCAAATGATAAATTGAGATGACGAATAAACATCGGCCAAGGATTCAAAAACCCGTTAATGCTATTTATATTTCTTGTAAAGGATTTATCTATTCTCAAAAGGGAAAAGGCTATTACACTAAGGAATTAAAGAATATCTCAGTATGTTTTAGCCGATGCTTTTGTCAAATTCAGTCAGTAGGTTTTCAAAATGAACAGTACGAAACGTTCCACAAATTAACAACAAAATGTTTATTTTCTGTGTTTTTTTTCAATGCAGATTGCGCATCTGAAAAGGTTGACCTTAGTATAATCCTTGACGAGTCATCGTCAGTGGGGACCGCGAACTTCGACATTTCTAAACAGTTCTTGGTAGATTTGGTATCTGGTGCAAACATCAGTTCAGATTCGATACAGGTAGCGGTCATAACATTCTCAAGTGCTGTAGGTATTGATATAAACTTTGACGATTATTCTAATGACAAAACCGGCCTCCTGGCCGCTATTAACGGTTTGGCGTATGGTGGAGGATCGGGAACTGACACAGCGATGGCCCTGAATCTCGCAGCCAGTAGGGTTTTCCAAGCAAATCGGCGAGGCGAACGACCAGATGCCCGGAACCTTATCATCATGTTGACTGACGGAATGGCCAGTAACGCAGCTTTTACTCTACAAATGGCAATAAATGCAGCGCAAAATAAAGCTGAGGTGTTCGCAGTTGGTGTTGGAGGACAAATATCTCCCAGTGAACTTCAAAAAATTGCCTCAGACCCGGACGCGGAGCACGTGTATGAAGTAGCAACTTTCGACACCCTCATGTGTATCGTGGATTCGCTCTTCACTTCACTATGTAAGTATGAACGGAAAACGGGTGGTCTGTATCATACTTACAGTGACATATACACCAAAAACTAGAAATACACATGTGATACTGAAACGATATGAGAAGCATGACAATGAAATTGTTTTTGTACCAATTTGGTAATTTGTTCGTTTGTTCGTTGTTTAACGCCGCACTCAACAATATACCAGCTATAAGACGGCGGTCTGTCAATAATCGCGTTTGGAGCAGACAGTCCAGTGCTTAATATCATGAGCATCGATCTACGCAACTGGGATACGATGACGTGCATGAACCAAGTCAGCAAGCCTGACCACTCGATCCCGTTAGTCGCCTCTCACGACAAGCATAGTCGCCTTTACGACAAGCATGGTTTTGTGGGAGGTTCTCCGTTGCTGAAAACGTCTGTATGCAGCTGTTCGACAGCAAAATTACGACTGACTGCAACACAGTAGAACAACATTGTCGGACGATTGAAAGTAAGAGAATTGCAATCAGCTATAAGCCAGGGTATTATATTTGTACCAGACCACCATTACTTTATTATGGGGCTGTCGGGTAGCCTAGTGGTTAGAGCGTTCGATCGTCACGCCGAAGACCCGGGTTCGATTCCCGACATGGGTACAATGTGTGAAGCCCATTTCTGGTATCCCCCGCCGTGATATTGCTGGAATATTGCTAAAAGCAGCGTTAAACTATACTCACCCACTCTATTTAATTTTTGACTTGGGTAGCGGTACCAATGCGGGAAAGTTGGAAAGCAGTGTCCTCTATAACATCAATAATTCAATGATTGGTTGTCCTAATCGGACGTAGTAGAATAGGCTTTGCATTCTTGTTTAACGCCTACATCCGCAATATTTCTGCTATATGACGGCCACTTGCGACCACAATAGGTTGTTTGGGATCAATGTTAACACAGAATCCCCACGGGGTGGAAGTGTAATGCTGTGGGCGGAAGTCTCCCACACTGGTGTAAGTTCGAGGCAACACCACTGCATGTTATTCCCATTATGAGCAATGCTGACATAAACTAACAACAGGACAATGCTAGACCGCATACGTCAACTGTAACAGCAGCATTTCTTCCGAACCTCAAGGCACAGTTCCTTCACGTACTTTCAGCATCGCCAGATGTGAACTTGTTATGCGTTAGATTACCGCATATAACAGCCTGCAGTACAGGCCGATTTCAGCAATCTTCCCCAATGTGTAATCTCCTTTCTCCCATACGCATGTGCCAGTCAAATGATGAACACATGACATTTGAGCTTTGTCATTTTCCTTGAAATGTCTTCGTATTGGACACGTGTACTCCATTATCCTGTGTGCAATATGTTATCTTCCAATAAGTGATGTCAGATGAGGTGAAATGGAGCTTAACGTCGCGTCCAAGATTGTTGCACTTATAAAGCGATGCGTGCGTGCGTGCGTGCGCGTGTGTGTGTGTGTGTGTGTATGTGTGTGTGCGTGTGTGTGTGCACGCGCGCGCGCGCGCCTGTGTGCTTGTGTGTGTGGGTAGATTTTGTCTGGATGTGATATACAGCTGCAAATTCCAGGTCTCCCCTTCAACAGCCACCCAAACCACACAACACCCCACCTGGGAGATCAAATGGTCGGTCTCTTAATCGAGATGTGTGATCAAGGAAAGAATATCTGTGTGTCAATTTGCTGACACCTTTCCATTACTAAAGGCTTACCGTTTCATTCGGCCGCCAATCACAATTGCACAAACATCACAGAGTAGATTTCTATGTATTGTCTATAGAATCCTATGTTTACCAAAATAGTGAACCTGTCACCTACTCTTCAAACTATAAACTCTATCCATAACCTGTTGTATACAATGTTCATCCAGGCCCGCCATGTGTTGTGAATTGCGCCACCGGTCAAATCTGTGATCGACCCGCAAGCGTCTGTGTTACACGTAAGCTATACTATTATTTTATACGGTCACTTCTCCTTTTCCTTTTCTTTGAGCGTTCCATTTTAGATATGATTTCTTTATGTCTGTGCCGTTGTTGTTGTTAACTCGGAGATTTTACGTGCGCTTTCCGCGTGTAATAATAACATTTTAGAGAATCTCGCACATCTAGGTCCGTGCCAAGGAGGCCACAGGCCTATACTACAGTAAACTACGGTTATAACGAACACGCTTATAACGAACTGACCGATATAACGAACTTATATTTTAGTCCCGGCCATTTGTTGTACATATGCTGTATATAGGTTTATAACGAACTACGGTTATAACGAACTAAAATTAGTGGTCCCTTTGAGTTCGTTATAACCGTAGTTTACTGTACTGTCATAATAAGTACATTCAGAGCAGTAGAGTCTATAACATAATATTTTCCTGGGTCTCATTGCATGATATATGTACAAAGATTAATTTTGTAAAAGTAAGTACTTCGAATTGTTTAACAGAGATATAAATTCAAAGACATTGGGATTGACATAGTGATATTCAGGTACATACTTAGCCCTTAATGTTGCATAAAATGGGCATATGAGAAGGAAGTGGTATTCATCGTCAATGTCATTCAGGGCGCCCAATTGACACATGCGTTCTTCTCTTTTAATACACGCGTAACGCCAAGCTTCAATAAATAGGTCATGTGAACAACATCGATATCTTCCGGAAACTCGGAATCTTTTTAACATTTAAACAAGCTAAATACTGTTCGGGATATAAATGTTTTTTTTACCATTTGGTTATAAATACCTTTGTTTGATTCAGATTTAGATTGAGACCAATTTTGCAAATACATGTCTTTTAGTCTGTGTGTCAATAATCGAATGAAATAAGAGCGACATTGTTTATTATCAGATAATATATGTGTTGAGTTGATGATGTCCTCGCCTTTGTCATGTTAACGTTTAAAATGTCCATTTCCTCTGCAATTACTGCTGAATGTAAACAAGTTATATTTGTTCTTATTATAGTTCCGTTCATCATGAAATATCGCCATTCCAATAGCACTGAATGTCATTAAGATACTTCACCGACCACTTTGTTTGTATCGTATTTCAGCTGTTGACGAATGTACTGAAGGCACTGACAACTGCGACCCAAATGCAGCTTGTGAAGATACTCCCACTTCCTTCGAATGCATGTGCAACTCGCCCTTCGTCGGAAATGGGACTGTTGGAAACTGTAATCCTCGTGAGTAGAACCCATTATTATACAAAATGATTTAACGACCAACTCAGCAATATTCCTGCTATTCCGTCGGTCTGTTACTTTAAATCACAAGTTGATATTATCACATTCTACAAACCAGTGATATGGCCACGTGCCCACCATCAGGGCCCACTTGCACAAAGCGATCTTAGCGCTACGACTATTGTAAGCCTATGTTAAAGTATGGGAGTTAAGATCATCTTAGCGCTAAGATCGCTGTGTGCAAGTGGACCCAGGTCATCTTTTTAAAATATTGTAGACATAATTTTTTTACAACGACATTTCATTGTTATGTCTTGCCCAGGTCTGTGACCACCATTAGCATGTGCGTCGGTATCACCTTGTTTAGTGAACAACTTGTACCATGGTTTTCCTCTCATACATGTATCAGACAGAATCGTCGTGACACAATAGAAATCAAATCGAATCAACAATGACACACTGATTATAACAATATTTCCTTTTCTGGGATTTACTAATACTGCAGACACTGCAATTATCTCTTGTAAAGGCATATACAGTATATGTAAACTATAATGTTTTTAACATCGGATGGTAGGCATCCATGCATCAAATTATATAGTATGTATACAAATACAGTCTAAATCACCGACAAGATATTCCTTCTAAATGAGAAGACTATATAATACCATAGAGCCAGTCCACTGATCAGTCCTCTCAGTTTGCATTGAAATTTCAAGATACAGAAGTTGAAATTTCAAGATATTAAGTTGAAATTTCAAGATAATAAGTTGAAATTTCAAGATACTAGTATCAACTTCTGTTTCTTGATATTTCAAGATAGTATCTTGAAATTTCAACTTAGTATCTTGAAATTACAAGATAGTATCGAAAAGAATAGAAAAAATGGCCCTAAAAGGCTTCCGTACCATCACGCATCTCCCACATTACAATTTATATACTGTTTACTGCAAACATGCAAATGGAATCGGGAAACCTAAATAATAATGTTTGTTATAATGCCCGTCCTCACCATTTGCCCATATGTGCTTGAAAGAAAGGGAAAGTAAAGTTGTATATTCATGACACATGTATGTGTAACAATGCATGGACAATCTTCAGGGAAACATTCCAGGCTCTTGTCGACCTTGTGACTTATACCATACTAAGCCACTCTTCACATGTACAGATTTTGAAGTATCATCAACTGCCTATGATATCTTCGACTATCGACCCTATATTTACATTGCACATATTCCAAGACCAGGAACAATCAAAGGATTGTGAAGCAGAACCTCAAGTGACAACTTGTATATCTCAGACAAAATGACATGCATAATATCATCATAGACATGTAGACACATATATTAACTGCCGGGCAAAAGTAAGATTCACTTACTATTGGATTTAATTAAATAAATGTTATCAAAAGGTTACTAGGCCTAATGTCTTGTATCTGTAATCATTTAAACTGATCATGAGAATACCTGCTTCCCTCTTCACATGACATCATCATTGGATAACCATTTCTTATTGTTTAATTGCAAGCCACAATAAAACCCGTCAGCATACTAACATTTACTGCTCAAAGTGGCGTTAAACATAACTGTCCTGTACTTTTTAATGGTTAGATTCCATACCAATAGGTTACATTTATGTCAGGTAACTATTCTAGTGATGTATGATTGTTCCAGCTGACCCGTGTATAGGCAACGATTGTGATGGTAACGCTACATGTTCTTCAATGGCGAATGAATTTAACTGTACCTGCAATCCCGGATTCCTTGGCGATGGCAGAGAGTGTGTTGGTAGGTGCTTGCATGTTAAAGAATCATTTAAACTACGAGGAGAGGCTGAGCGTACTTAAGAAGGATGTTTAATACACCTTTAACATTTTGCTTGTATTGAGTACTTTCCTTGGTTACAGGCTGCAAATACACAACCATACATCCTTTTTCTGCAGGTATCAAAGTGTATTCATAGTGGCTGAATCGTTGTTACATAATTGTAGTCAAATTCACAATGGCAAACTGAATATAACAATATATTTTTCATGCATTTACAAATACCACAAAACCTGTAAATATGGAATCCTGTTAAGGCATATATGGCATATGGGAAATATGTTTTAGCATCGCGTAGTTCGCATCAAATTTTATAGCAAGTATACTGATAACTGGTCTCATCTAAATTACATTGAAGGTACTGATCCCGATTAGAAAGCTATACGTACAATACCATAGATCCGGGCCTACAACATGATATCTGATCACAGAGTACGCTTTCGGTTTCCACAGCGTCATTAATATTTCTTTTCTATATTCAGCCAAATAATAATGAAAAACATTATTCGCCCACATTCTAATTTTATTTTATTCTCGTAGCTATGTGGAATGTTTACTGTGTACTCATGACATGCAAATGGAATAGTGACATTTAAGTAGTAAATGCTTGTTATTCTCCACTGTACGCATGTGCCTGAACAGAAAAGGAAAGTGAACATTGAATTTTCATGACAAATGTATCTGCGGTACAATGCGTGGATAATTTCAGGGAAATATACCTGGCTCTAGTCGACCTTGTGTTTCATGCCATACTAAGCCAATCTATACCTGTACTAATTTTAAAGTACCATCCTCTGCCTGTTATATCTCCCAGTGATGGTGGACTAGTGGTAGAGCGTCCGTCCGGAGAGCGGAAGGTCCGGGGATCGATCCCCGGCCGCGTCATTCCAAAAGACGTTAAAAGATGGTACTTGTTACCCTATCTGGCAATCGGCATTAAGGGGCTAAAAAAAGGACTGGTCGGCTCGGATTCAGTATACTGTGTCTGAGTGGGGTATTCATGTTAAACTGCAGCATGGTATCTCAGTGAGCTAGCGCTGTAAATCGGCAACAGTCCGGACTAGTACAAGCAGCCACACACACGTACATGCACGTCGTTATATAAGTGCAATAATCTTGGACGCGACGTTAAACCCCATTTCACCTCACCCATAATATATACATTTGCATTGCACATATTCCACTACCTAAAACCATCAAAGGATTGTGAAGCACAAGTACAAGTGACAACTTGAGTTTCTTAGTCATGATAAAATTACAATATCATTAGGGACACCAAAATGAACTGTTGCGCAAAAGAAGTATATACTCGAATATTGTACTTGGCTAAAAAATTGAAACGTTGCCAGGTCGAATGTTTTTTATCAGACAGCTTAAGCTGATCAGGAAAACATCTGTCTCTCTCTACTCATGTAACCGCCATGGAATACCCATCTTGTTTGTGTCATTGTTAGCCGCCATTAAACATGGGTTTATACCTTCTTATGTCATACAGTTTTCTGACATGTCACTTGAAATATATAGAAATAGCCCGATACCACCATCATCTGAAACAAAGAATAACACTGGCAAACATTCACCGCTTTGATGTAACTGAAATACCATAAATGGCGTTAAACACAAATGACTCATTCTTGATGGTTCGCTTTCATAGGAAGTGACTACATTATGTTTAGTTACTGCTTTAATCCATTCTCTTTGATTGGGATCAGCTGACCCGTGTATGGACAACGATTGTGATTTTAACGCTACCTGTAATGCAATGGAGAATGGATCATTTACCTGTACCTGCATTAACGGATTCTTGGGCGATGGCAGAATCTGTGTTGGTAGGTGTATGCATGTTGAATGATCATGTGAAGAACGAGGGGTAGCTGAAGGGACCTGAGCCTACCTACGAAGGATGTTTAACACACCCTTAACATTTTGCGTCCATTAAGTACAATACCTGCAATGGTAACAAGCAGCATATGTCTGCAGGCATTAAAGCGTGGCTTGGTATTCGTGTGATGAAAATGGACAAATCTGGCTACAGGGCTGTCATAAATTACCTCCAACTGATAGGGGTAACTCCAAAAGCCATCCATGGGGACATAGTGTCAGCGATAGAGGATGATGCTCTTTCGGTTGCCTCTGTTGAGAGGTGGGTAGCAGAGTTCAAGAAGGGAAGAGAGAGCCTTGTAGGTAGAGAATCAGGATGACCACCAACATTTTATATGATATCACACCAGACATTGCTTCACACATTGTACCCATGTAGGGAATCGCACCCGGGTCTTCGGCGTGACGAGAAAACGCTTTCACTACAGGGCTTCCCCATCGCTCCTCTCTTATTAGAGATTTGAGAACATTCAGAGGAATGAACGGGGCACGACAAAGGTTTGGGAACGTCTTGGCCCCACAACGTTTGACTCCTGGGCCCACTTTCACAAAGCGATCTTAGCGCTAAGACTATCGTAAGCCTATGTTAAAGTATGGGAGTTACGATCATCTTAGTGCTTAGATCGCTTTGTGCAAGTGGGCCCTGATCGGAATTGCTCCAGATTCATCAGGTCCCGTGATAGTTTACATCATTGGATGATATTGTTGAGCAATGTATAGCCACAGATGAGTCTTGGGGTGTCTTCTATCAGCCACAGACAAAACATCAACAATAATTAGCCACCTTCACCATCAAAGCGGTCCATCATAGTTAGGCTCAGAGCTGTTCGCCCACCCCTCGTACCACAGCCAATTTGGATCTTTAAGATATACCGATCCATTACATTTCTCTGAAAGTACTTTCTTACTTTCACACTGTATGATGGAATATATTTGTAATTGAGTAACTATGCTTGTATCATCGTACATGCTTATGCCAGACACATGTTATTAAGATTCAAACGTCCATACATGATACTAATAGCAACCTATTCATCGATAGAGCCTATGTAACCCTAACCCTAACCCTAGCACTAACACTAACACTAACACTAACACTAACACTAACACTAACACTAACACAAACCCTGTATACTGTTTCAGCTGACCCGTGTGTCTCAAGCGAAGACAACAATTGTGATGATGACGCCATCTGTACTGGCTTTGCGACCGGTGGATTCAATTGCACTTGCAATGACGGGTTCTTCGGGGATGGCACAGAAGGAAACTGTATGGGTAGGTAACTGGAGCATTGTACCGGGAACAACGTAATCCAGATTAGGTCACTACTATCTAAGTAAGACTAAGGAAGTAAAAAATCCATCTGTCATACATTTTGTTACGTGTCGATACCCAATTTGAAACTGCATGTTAATCCGGAAATCTGTACATAAACGAACTTACTGTGAAACCAACAAACAGCCAGCGAATGGAATACAATTGACAGTTGTATCACACAATTAACTAGGTTACAATTCAATATAAATAACGGCACATCAATTACAATGGCAGTATGCAAAGGAGTGGAAGTACAGTATTCAATAGCAGTATCAAATAAAAAATATATTGGCAGTCGTGATTTCAAAATGGTCAGTGGTCAAGCTTCTGAGATTGACCTAGGCATGGCGTCCGGGGTGATAAGTGATCTTCACACAATCGCTCGTATTGATGTTATCTCAGATGAAATGTGACATGAGACAGGTACGCGCCTGCTCTACTCATATAATCTTACTAGCTTCCAGAACTTTCCACGCAGTGCTTGACCAGTCCAGTGTCCCTAGAACATCACGAAATAGACCACATGTCTCTATAACGCTTAGCATCCATCCATGCTATTCCGGATGTTTACAGATAATTCGAGCATCTAGATATAATAACGTCCTCACCACTGTAACACTAAGTTATACTTAATTCCTGACAACTAAAATCATTGTCCAAATACAATGTAATGAACGTCTACTGAATCTCAACAGACAATGTAATACAGTTACAATCAGTGTTTAACAATAAATTACACCGCCAAATAACAAATTATTTGCAAAATCCCACAGGCAAAGGCAAAATGTATTTGAAGCTATTTGGGACACACAAATTTAACCAATCATTAACTGAAGTTATGTAGGGTGGTGTAAATTTGCACACGAGTACACATTCACGTATATAAGTCTTTGTCAATTTTCAGCTTTCCATTTGTACATATATGTCTTTAGCAAAGAAAAACATCTCTACTACAGTCAACGCTCTCTGTTTCAAAGGGCATAGGTGAGTTAAATATAAAGCCTGTCTAACCATAACTTTATTTTTGCAGCTTGTCTCTGAGCCAACGAAATGCGGCGAGCAAGTCACCCTCGATCTTCCAGTCTTCGATCGACAAAGCACCATGTAGTACATGTTAAATAAACCTAGAGAGCATTGACAAAAATATCTTATCTTATTCTTCAATTGCCTTTTTGCTTACTGCCAGGGATTTGGGAAGTCATTGAACTGCAGGTCATTGAACAACTGAGCAACGCCTATGACGGATTATTTATTGGGTATCTATCTGTATAAACCCTAAATCTAACCCAAACCTACCAAACAGAAGGTAATTTGGGGGATTTTTATTTTTTTAATTTATTTTTTTATTTTTCCCATTTTGTGGAAACTATCTGCCGATAACAAATCCGTGAGAATAGGGAGTTTGCTTCCACGTATCTGAGTACGTGTCATACGAGAACGCTAAATGCTTGGACCCGTGTATTGTGCTTGACATGATGGGAAAAATGACGAGTGTAGGCACAGTTCATGAGATAACCAGTTTGAAAGGCCCCCTCCGTGGTCTAGTGGTAGAGCATCCGCCCGGAGAGCGGAAGGTCCGGGGTTTGATCCCCGGCCGCGTCATACCAAAAGACGTTAAAAGATGGTACTTGTTGTTACCCTGTCTGGCGCTCGACATTAAGGGGCTAAAACAAGGTCTGGTCAGCTCTGAGTCAGTATACTGTGTCTGTGTGGGGTATTCATGTTAAACTGCAGCATGGTATCTCAGTGAGCTAGCACTATAAATCGGCATCAGTCCGGACTAGTACAAGCAGCCACACACACACACACACACACACACGTGCATGCACGTCGCTATATACGTGCAATAATCTTTGACGCGACGTTAAACCCAATTTCACCTCACCTCACCTCACCTGTTTGAAATAAGTTTTAAATGATGTGTGCATGGTGAATGTGCAGGTAATTTAAAAGTAAATATAAAAACTGTTTACGACGTAATAACATAGTTGTTTAGTGTTATTGGTGAACGCCGTACTCGTAAATACACGTGCTTCATAAATCCGGCCTATAAAAATCGAGTGCTGGATCAGACTTATCAGTGACGTGCAACATACCACTCCAACGACATGCAATGAACAAGGTCACCAAGCGTCAGCCGATGCATTCAGTCGCTTCTCAAGACAACCATCCTTGGGACCTTATCACACGTTTTTATTAATCTAGTTAGAATGAAGGAATAAAATACTGTGATAGTCATGGAAGCCTATACTACATAATTACTAAATATTATGGTAAAAATGCCTATGGCCTATTCTGTTTGATTTCTCTGGATATATTATTTAAATAGCATGACACCTTGCTGTCTCCAGCGAATATAGTTCTTGGGGAGATTGAAGGACCAACATCACTGATCCGGAACATTTTATCTATACCATATAAATAAAACAACAAATACACAAAGAGTGAGTGAGTTGGGTTTAACACCGATTTTAACAGTATTCCAGTCATATCACGACGTGTCTGCTTAATGTGGGAGGAAAGCCCGAAGTGAATCAGTTCTCATCCGCTTACCACTTCGGTGAAACCCACGAGCACGGATATGGTGCTGACAAACCTAGAAACATAATCGGGGCGAACCGGGATTCGAACCCACAATGATTGGTTTCTGGCGTGCCCAAGCGACGCAACTCTGCAAAGCGAATTGTGGCGCCTTAGACGACTGGTGTGTCAGCTTAATGTGGGAGGAAAGCCCGAAGTGATGCAGGTCTTAGACGTTTACCACCTCGGTGAAACCCACGAGCACGGGTATGGTGCTGACAAACCTAGAAACATAATCGGGGCGAACCAGGATTCGAACCCACAATCATAGGTTTCTGGCGTGCCCAAGGGACGCAACTCTGCACAGCGAATCGCGGCGCCTTAGACGACTGGGCCACCCGTGCCCCCCACTTTACAATGAGGAAGGGGACTATTGACTTAAACTATTGTAAATTAAGACTTGCGAAACAGCTGATAAGGTACGACCATTTATAGATTAAAGATGACACGGACCTAATTACAGTTCATATCTAAATCAAACATCGGGACTACTCAATCAAATAATCAAACAAAAAGTGTCACACTGTGGCACAAAAAAACTTCCAATAGTAAGAAGAAGTATTATGGCAGCATCTGGCAATATTTGTTTAAAAGTTTTAAGACTAAAGAAACGACATAAGATCTTAAAAAGCTTGAAGTGTGTGTTCATGGCCGAGTAGAGTGAGATATATGCAAAACCAGAATTAAAAAAAGTATTTTCAGAAGGTATTTATCATCATTCAAAAAAGGAAGTATCATTTAACTTGGAACCTAACTTTCCTTGGTGTACTCAAGGTCACCACACACCTCATCTGGCTTAACATTTTATTACAAACTTTCTTGAAATAAAACAAATTTTAATCAAGGACGGAAGCCTTCAAGGTTCATTTTTTATATATGTAAATTCTTGACATTTCAAGATTTCAATGTTAAGTTTTACATTTGGAGTATCAACTTCTACCTTCTGGGGCCCACTACGATGATTGCCGATGTTGAGATCAAACAGGACCCGGAATTCATTCATACCAGCGAGTACCATGTTATATACGAGGGCTGGTCAAAAAGTCTTAAGCCTAACAAAATCAAACCAACAATTATAAAAGAATTTTGTTTTCTACAAAATCTCTCTTCATACACTTCTCATATCGTTAATGAAGCTTTTCAATTCCGGTGAGGAAGAAGTTATCTGAAGACACCCTGAACAAAACATTCACGGCAGCTTTGAGGTCATCGTTGTCGTCATCGCACTTTCCGCCAGGTGTTCATTCAGTTTAGGAAACAGGTGGAAATCACTTGGTGCAAGGTCTGGCGTGTATTGGAGGTAAAGAAGCTCTTCGAGCCCCCATTGTTGCACAGCAGCCTTTGCAAGTCGAGAGGTGTCAGAAGAGGCATTGTCATGAAACAGGAAACTCCTGCAGTCAGCATTCTTCGCAACTTTTCATTGATAGAATATCTCAGGCGATTAAGCAAAGCAGCATAGTGGGCACCAGTATTTGCCTTTTGACTTTCTAAGTAATCAACAATAATCACACCCTTTAATCCCAGAATACGGTGGCCATAACCTTCTTCACTGATCTTGAATTTTGGTGGTGCCGGAGAAGTGGAATGGTGCCATTCCATGGATTGACGTTTTGACGCGGGATCATAGTGGTCGACCCATGTTACTAGTCTCTTTTTGAATTGACGAAATCCTCCTCAGTTAGCTCTATATTTTCTCTGGCAATGACAAATATCGAGTCGATAACTATTCATCTGTAAATGTTTATGAATAATAGTTTCAACTTCAGCCATGGTAATACGTCTATCTGATAGTATAAGGTTTTCGTCTCCTTGATTGAATCTTTACTGATGAAAGTTGAGCGACGTCCAGGCCTTGGGTCATCATCAAGGCTTGCTCTACCAGCCTTAAACATAGCTGCCCAACGTTTGACAGTGGATTAGCAAAGACACTTATTCCCCATACACTTGTGACATGCGGTCATGAATTTCTTGGGGAGTACTTTTTTCTAAAGTCAAAAGCCTGATGCCTGCCCGGTACTCGTTCTGTTCCATTCTGTGTCCATTTGGACCACTATCACTTTAAACTGGCTGTCACTAATATACAAAAGGCTTCAACAGACCAAATACATTTACAGTCAACTTCTTTTTTGACTAGTTCACTTTGTTATCTTATCCATCCATCCATCCGTCCATCCATCTTTTCATTTTCAAATTACAACGTGTCTGGTTAGAATTAGTCCCCCGAAGCTTTGCCTCGCATGGTCAGACAACATTGTGGTGTGTTTGATTGCGTGTTAACATTGTGTCTTCGCGTCAAATTAAGATAGTTCTAAGTGATTGTTGCGGGGTTGGACTGTCAGGTGCGTTGACTTGGTTTAACAGCGTCTCGTAATTAACGTAACACAACAGCCTGGACCAGATCGATCATTTAAGGCCTCTTTACACCTGGAA
Organism: Haliotis cracherodii; assembly: GCF_022045235.1. Lineage (NCBI taxonomy): Eukaryota > Metazoa > Mollusca > Gastropoda > Lepetellida > Haliotidae > Haliotis > Haliotis cracherodii. Next base: position 9,389,163 of record NW_027266343.1, read on the forward strand.
TAATCCTAAGTGAGCCGTTAAAACAAAACACAGATAGAATCAAACACATTTAATGCAATATTAGCTAAATAATAGCTGAAAGCGTTACTCGTTCGCTTTGTCTTGGTACAACCTGTCGTCCCTATCAGTGAGTAAGCTGGACCCGAACTTTAACTCGGACTAATACTGCAATTGGAGCAGTCGTAACGACAAAATTGACAAGATGATGACAGTTACCATTGTTGTCCTCTTGGCGCTTGTTACTATGGGGAAGGGGCAGATCGGTAAGCTATACATATATCTTTCACCATAACTTTCTGTACCCAGGACCTGTTATTTTCCTGCATCGCATTTATAGTTCCCAGTATTACAGAAAACATGGGACCGCCTCCGTGGTCTAGTGGTAGAGCGTCCGCCCGGAGAGCGGAAGGTCCGGGGTTCGATCCCTGGCCGCGTCATACCATAAGACGTTACTTAAGATGGTACTTGTTGTTACCCTATCTGGCGCTCGGCATTAAGGGGCTAAAACAAGGACTGGTCGGCTCGGAGTCAGTATACTATGTCTGAGTGGGGTATTCATGTTAAACTGCAGCATGATATCTCAGTGAGCTAGCACTATAATCGGCATCAGTCCGGACTAGTACAAGCAGCCACACAAACACACACACGTACATGCACGTCGTTATATAAGTGCAATAATCTTGGACGTTAAACGTTAAAACCCATTTCACCTCACCTCACAGAAAACATGTCCTCTGATGGAAGGTTCTAATATCGACATATATGTTAATTGTAGGTTCAGAATTGTGTAGCAAGCAAGTGTTCTGGTAATTGCCAACACATGGCGAGGTGATACACATAGACTGACTGTTAATCACGAAACACAGACCTTCCCTGAGTAAGTTGTCAGCCCATGCTTGTTTGACCCATTGCATTGTCTTGATACATTTACGAACTTCAGAATGGGTAGGTGTGATTTGAAATGGGGTTATTCCAAGGCTGTTGCACTTACGACATACATGCATGTGTGTGTGGCTGCTGGCACCGGTCCGGGCTGATGCCGAGCGCCAGGCAGGGTAACAACAAGTACCATTTTTTAACGTCTTTTGGTATGACGCGACCTTCCGCTCTACCAGTAGACCACGGAGGCGGTCAGCATAGGGGGGATAATATAAGGGTTATCAATGTGATGAGAAGCGTTAAGAATGCAAAACGTATGGACACGCCACCCACATGTTTTGTTTTTTTGTTTGTTTGTTGTACACGTGCAAGGAGGATATTTTTAGTTGAATATTTGTATGCAGTTAGATTGCTCTACAGATGTTATAGGAACAAACATCACATATAAATTATTTTCCATAAGAAGATGCGGGTTTGTCAATTCTAGTTTTAGATAGATCGTGTCTTGTTGCATGCATGCATGTACATAAATAAAGAGACAAAACCCTTTCCACGTCCAATAGAATTCTCTGCATAAAGCAGAGTCGATTGTTCGACTACATCGTGAGCATGTGTTTATGAATCACTATCAAAAAGTAATGACACCAGGAGTTCGCAAAAAGGTGCGCCCCACCGGTGGCACCCGTCACAAACACATGCAAAGGCAAGTCATGTAGGTAACGCCTATCCCCACTTTTGGAAGAGCACGTTTTAATATGTCTCACAAAAACACCCGAACTCCAAATGTATTGCAACATGTCATGTAATATATGGTCATCAGAATCAAAGTAGTGACAAGTATTTCGACCTTAATAATACCACAAGCGTTGTATCATGCTATTCCACCAGGTCACATTTACCAACATGCAACTGTCTTTCCAGATACATTTACAAACTAAGCTATATCCTTTATAATGTATTGGAATGTATCAGTTAAATGAGACAGGTTCTTTTCAAATGACATTGGGCTTTCTTCAAAATTCAAAATCGCGTCACATGTTGATTATCATGCCTAATCCTTTTGCCTTACTCATGATGGAAACAAACTATTATTCGTATCCTCAATCACATTATATGTCATGTTTTGAAACAACAAAAGGTAGCGTTCAATGAAATATTGACTGAAGATACTGATAAAATACCATATATAAGTATGCATTCAAACAATCATCTGTAGAGCCAATTTTCCAAACTAAACGCTGAAATAATTTAACCCATTTACAAAAGTAACACTCGGATTTGAATAGTGCAGCATTGAAGCAAGGGTACCAGGTAGAGTGCATTCAAATAATATTTATATGACATAACCTTTAATATGCTCTTCATAAACAGAAACGCAAAGCCAGATTTGTGTGAGGTAGGAAAATACATTTATACGAGGAACATGAAAGAGACGAGTATGCGAATCACATCCTGGGGAATGGTAGCCCACACGGCATGCAACGCAAAAGTCAGCTGCTGCAACGTCTGGGGATGTGGTTGACGTCGGCGTAGCCGTCTATCCATTTCATCCCACAGGTGCTCTATCGGTTCAATTCCGGGGATCTCGAGGACCAGGGGAGAACATCAACGTTTTTGTTGTGTAGAAAGGCTCTTGTGATCCGTGCTATATGTGGTCGAGCTTTGTCCTGCTGGAATACACCGTTGCCGTTGGCTGCAATCGGGAGGACGTGTGGTAGGAGAATTTCGTTTATGTATCGTTGGGTCGTAAGATTCCCCTGGATATGAACCAAACCTGTCCTGCCATGATGAGAGATATCCGCCCACATCATAACGCTACCCTCACCAAACCTGCCGTAACGTTCTCCCCGACGCATGTAGACCCGTGTTCTTCCATCCCCTCGACGGAGTCGAAATCTTGATTCGTCGCTGAACCAGACACCCCTCCTTCGCAGTTGAGGCCATACCTTATGATGACGATGCAGTCGTTGTTGTCTATGTTGTCGACTCAATATGACCCGTCGAACAGGAAGTCTTTCTCGTAGACCTGCTACTCTTAAACGGTTTCGGACGGTCTGGTCGGAGATTCTGCGCAGTCCGGGTATTTAGGATGCAGTTGAGGGGGCTGTGATTGTCCTTTCACGTAGGTGGCGCAGTCGGATGTTGCGATCTTGGGCGGGAGTGGTTACTCTTGGCCGATCATGTGTTGACCCCTGCTGTTGAAACCGATCCCATAACCTTGTGATGGTGCTGAGCGCTACATTGAGAACCCTGGCTACAGATGATCGGGATTTTCCTGCCTGCAAGCGGCCTATGAAGCTGTTTCTTTGCTCTTCTGTTAATCTTGGCATGTTGTTGATGAACAGTCCTGCACTTTAAACCCTGCACTTTAATACCGTTTATAGTGCAGCTACACGTGCAGTGCCAGCACCTCTATTGTCCTTTTGTTAATGCACTTGGTGCGTTTTTCCGAATCGTACGTGTTTCGCAACTAATGGTTTGCACATGTCCTTGTTGTGATCATTTTGATCCGAGAAATTTGTCACTGACACTATAACACATTAAACCACTTCATTTTGCACCTCTTGGTCCTCTAATTTTACTTTTATGACCAAACATATCCATATCGCGTTTCTTTTTTAAAGACTATATTATCTCATCTAATTATAGGTCATCTGTTTGTCACAATATGTATATGTTCTATTTTTTAGAATTAGGTTTACAAGCCATTCATTTTTTATGTTAGATCAAACATGTTAGATCCTTAAACTGAAGGTGTTTAGAAACTTCTATAACATAAAGGGGTGGGTGGGGGGTGGGGTGGAGTATCATCCCCTTGATCTCGTGAGCTAACCACGCGGTTCCATCCATGACCGTGGTTTTGCGATCCCCGATTACTCGTCCTTGATTTTCATGAGCCAGTTTTATTTGCTACACAACTCCTTAACCAGGCTAATGTTGGGTTGTCGATATGGCGGCCAGTGCCATTGATAACGATTGATGTTTGCGGGAAATTCAAAATTGAAGAATTGACTGACATGCTAAAGAAAGCCCTCAAAATTATTTTTGATAGAAAGAATGTTTTCATGTCCAATGGAAACTTGGCCAGAGGCGGTGGATAGTCCCTTCCCTTTTGAACATTTTCTTTGATTTTCTCGATGTCTGATTGGTCGGTAAAATGTTAATGAAAATCAAGGGCAGGTAATTTGAGATCGCAAGAACCAGGGGATGGATCCAGGGGTTTGTGTATGTTCACCGACATCCGAGCCCAGGGAATAATAAGGACGGGAGGGTACACGTACATCTTTTACTTCTTTCGAGGGGCTGAGGCCTTGGTTTTTGTTTTTGCCAACCACTGCTTGACGATATACACATGTTTTCTCTGAAAAAAGAAGTGTCAACCTATTGAGCTAACATCCAAGTTTCAAGAACCATTAAGAATGAGATTTGGTGCAATTGGGGGTCAAAGTAATAACATGAGAAATGTGATTACTTTCTTCTTAAGGTAGCGAGAGACACGGAGCTCTCTGTTTCCGATGTTACATTGACCTCCATCTTGGGGCATCTTGGGGCATCACATTAAGTGCCAGGTTTGAATGATGTTTTATACTTGAGACTGATTATGATGTTGACAGTCAAATTTCACTCTAAGGGTCATACGTTCAATAAGTATTTAGCGACCAACATTGATAGTCAGATTCACTGGACTGGTAATTTGTAAGGACGTTCTGCCTTTGAATGCTCATTCCATTCTTCGATTATATAGTACCTACGGATCTGCCTTAAACATTCAGATGACCCAACAAAGATAACGATTTTAGTTGGTGCTGTCCGTTTTCACACAATGTAGGCTTGGTGCTTTAGTTAGGGTGCTAAGTATATTTATATCTTTGAAATAATAACAAATCCAATATAGAATTCTTACAAAACTGATTTTACTTTTGACTTAGTAACCAGTGTTTCTCTAACGGGATCGGATGGCCAGCCTCGCTGACTTGGTTGATGAATGTAATCGTATCCCAATTGCGTGGATCGATGCTCATGATATCAATCAGTAGATTGTCTGGTCCAGACTCGATTATTTACAGACCACCGTCATATAGATGCATATTGCTGAGTGTGGCGTTAAGCAACAAACGAACAAACAAACAAACAAAAAAACAAACCAGTGTTCCATTATACGAACATTAGATTATACGAAATGTTCCAGTCATGCTTACCAACCTTTGTTTTTGTTTCTCGTAGATTGTGCATCCCAAAAGGTCGACCTTTCCCTAATCATCGACGAATCCTTTTCAATTGGAATAGATAGCTTTGTGGCGGCCTTACAGTTCCTGGTAGATTTAATTTCTGGAGCAAATATTAATCCTAATATGGTGCAAGTATCAGTAATTACATTCGACACCAGAATTTTTACTGATATACACTTTGATGACTTTTCCAATGACAAACCTGGTCTTCTATCTGCTATTAACATATTAGATTATTTGGCTAGATTTGGCTCAGAAACAGCCGGGGCCTTGACACTGGCCAGTGAACAAACTTTCGCAGCAAATGAGCGAGGTGAACGACCAGATGCCCGCAACGTTGCCATCGTAGTGACCGATGGAGGGGCGAGTAATACTGATGTAGAACTTCAAGCAGCAATTGCCAAGCTTCAAAACGTATCAGAAGTGTTCGCAGTTGGTATTGGGGCAGGAATATCCTTCATGCAACTTCAAGATATTGCTTCAGACCCGAATACGGAGCACGTGTATGAGTTGGAGACATCTGGTTCACTTATGACTGTAAGAGATGCGCTCTTCACTGCTTTGTGTAAGTATGAACAATAAATAACCTCTCTGGCCTTACGTGTGCGTTAAGTGGATTGTAGGCCCCAGAGGATGTAACAGAAACTTGAACTGTGTAGCTTATTTCAATTTTGTTGTGCTGACACCTGACAATTCAACTAGGTTAGCCTTTTCATTAACAGCGTTATTTGTCCTCATTTCCAACTGTACCACATCATCATTGTTACCTTCGTGAACAGAAAAGTATCACATGTATGGTCGATTAGTATAGTTTGTTTATGAAGATGTGTATTCATTTAGCAGATAACATACTGTGTTTTCAGTGTAGAGCTAGGTTACCTGTAGATTTAACCGTGCTAAAATTAACATTTGAAACCTTACTCTGCGCTTTCGGTTCCAAATTCAATTTAGCGCAGTTAAACTACAGGTAACGTAGCTCGACATTGAAATCACAGTATTTTCATATCCATTCTACCATGACTAAATATAACGCGAACTCATTAGTGTTATCAAATACATTGAGTGAAGCGGCATGGGTTGAGCCCTGTGTTTTAAGTTGGTTGTCGATCAGAATTTACGGAATCACCGACAACAGCATTTTAACAAAATATGGGCACTATGTACTCAAGCAGTTTGTTTACACCGTAACACTTCAGTCGATTTTATGACAGGCAATACCAAAACTTAGCAAGCCTTGCAAAGGTAACGTTCTACACCTCACGACACTAGTATGACGTCATATCGCTCATTATGACGCAAAAGATATGACATCACAGTCGTATATAGAGCAAGCACTCTGCCAAATACGTTCTCTTTGAAGATTTCTATCCGGTTTTCTGCACGATATATATTGCCACACATCCTGTGTATTATATATATTGTGATAACCACAACTTTGCATTTTGTACTATATATTTGTACATATCTTTATATACCCACCGATAATGACTGTAAACGAAACACAATTGCAAAAATATTAGCTTTCGCGGGGGTGATTTTTTATGATTTGATACCCTTGACTGACAATCAAAATCGAATATTTGTTAAATTCATGGTATAATATGTATTAAATAAATCATAATTTTATTTAGATACATCTGATCGTTTGGTAATTCTATGACCAACATGTATGAAGCTTAAATTGAATAACATGCATTGTTTATCCAGGTCCGCCCTGTGTCTCCAGCTGTCCCATCGACCAGATCTGTGATCGAACTCAAAACATCTGTGTAACAAGTAACATATACCATCATATCAAATTGTTGTGTCGAGTTGTCGATCAAACACTCTTTTAACAGAGTCGATCGTGTGTCAGTATAATACAACGTGTGTTACAGCCCTTAGATAGAGCCATTCCTGAACCACTGCAATTATGAATCTTATGCCAGTATAATATAACGTATACTACAGCCCTTACATAGAGCAATTTCTGAAACACTGCAATTATGAATCTTGTGCCAGTATAATATAACGTATATTACAACCTTTAGATAGAGCCATTCCTGAACCACTGCAATTATGAACCTTGTGCCCATATAATATAACGTATATTACAACCCTTAGATAGAGCCATTCCTGAACCACTGCAATTATGAAACTTGTGCCAGTATACTATAACTTACATTACAGCCCTTAGATAGAGCCATTCCTGAACCGCTGCAATTATGAAGTTGAAAATCTTGCAGACATTATGCATTTAGTGTTGTGCCCGTTGATTTTGATCAAGTATTCGCCGTTCATCCAATATGCCCTCCACTGCTAAACTCCACTTATGTTACTGAATGGAATATTCGTGACGCAACCCCAACTTGTGTTACTTTCTTCTCGTACAAGTCTCTTTGTACCAGCATGACAAGTACCGCATTCGACGTAATAAGCGCCCAGGGCGCTTCCAAAATTAGAAATAGGGGGCTCTTATTAGAATATAATTTTGGTGAAAAAAAAACATAGTTGAAAGATAAATTTCGTGGTTTGTGCTGACAGCCTGAAATGTTTATGTGGACAGATATTTTTTTCCAGAATTTGATTGCCCATAATTAAGTGTGCATACAACACACGTGTGCGTATTATACCGAATAAATAAGTATTGTGTACATTGTTCAATCGGAAGGGATGCTAATTGGGCTTATTCACTAGCCAATATATCAGCATATATCGCCGTGGGCGCTTATTAGAGCGGGGCGCTTATTACGTCGAATACGGTATAACACTATAACAGACAATTCCTGATACAATGAAGTGGAATGTAACGTTAACATCGGTTATAATATTTGACCCAAATCTGATCTCAAAAGAACTCTAACATTATTCAGGTTGTAGGGAGTGCTCCACTGGTCTAGGTTTCAGGGACGTCGGATGTAGTGACATAGTTCAATCTCTATAATACATTATTTATGTAATGTGAAATAAATATCGGACTTGTTTCTAAGGCCCCTTTGATTACAGGGATGGGAATGTATAAGCAGTGGAATCCGAGTGAATCAACACGTGTAATATAAACCGTTACTGTTTTTAGTTTCAGTCTAAAAGCTTTAAGGCTGTGAGTAAGTGAGTTGTGGTTAACGTCGCTTATAACAATATTACAGTTATATCACGGCGTGTGAGCTTGGGAGGAATGTAATATGCTGCTGCCACTACTAGAAACATAATCCGGGCGAACTGGGATTCGAACTTCAATCATAGGTTTCTGGCATGTTAGCGTATTGCAAAACGAATTGCGCCACCTGAGACGACTGGGCCACCCGTGCCTCCTAACGTACCTCAAGGGAATATGTGCCCATGTTATAGAGACGGTTAATTTATTAACCTTAGATATTTCATCCTTAATGTAAACACTTAAATGTTTAGTTTCTAAGAATTGCTTGTTTATTGTTCACATATTATTTGCTGACATTAATTACGAATTCAATACTTTGTTCATTTCTTTTCAGTAATGGACGAATGTGCGGATAACTCTAATAACTGTGATCCCTCTGCAACATGCACAGACACGCCCACTTCATTCACATGCACGTGTACACCACCCCTTGTAGGAGATGGGACTGTTGGGAATTGTAATCCTCGTGAGTCGGACAGCGTTTAGACATGTATAGAAGTTAAAAATTTTCATGTAATAATATGTTGATAGGTGTTGTTTTCTTTTGGAAACTTTTGTGAAAATGTTGGACAAGCTTTAAGCTTTTCATTTAACTGATTTCAGTTGTCGACGAGTGTACAGAAAACACAGACAACTGCGACCCAGCTGCGACTTGTAATGACACGCCCACGTCATTCGAATGTACGTGCCCACCACCCATGGTCGGAGATGGCACCGTGGGAAATTGTAATCCTCGTGAGTAGGAGAATGTTACATCGTTTCCATGACAACTGCATAGCGTTAATGTCAAAAAGCCTAGATCATAATGCAGTATTTGAAGACAACACATGCTAAATAGTGGAGCTCCTCGAATGTTGTATGTGTTCCATTTCAAAAGCCTTAACTGTTTCCCCTTATTTAACAACTGGATAAAGTGTTCGTTCGTAATGCTTAAGACCCGGTTCGATTCTCCATTTGAGAACAATGAGTGAAGCCCATTTCTGGTGTCCTCTGCCGTGATATTGCTTGAATACTGCTGCAAACGGCGTAAAACTATACTCACGTACTCATATCACATAATGACAAGAATCACCAATGAATTTGATATATGTGCATTGTCAGCAACTACCCAAAACAAGCATTACAAAAATAGAAGAGTCCACGTTTGTGGACTGTCAACTGAAAAGATCTAAGGCACCCCGTTTCCTTTAAAGTTACAAATGTCTTTTCTGTCCATAAGTCTTCAAAGAAATTTAAATCTCAAATTACTCACTATTTTATAAATCAATAACATATCAAAATACAACATATTCGGAACAAGTTTCCTCTTATGTAGAGAGCAATATGATGAATATTAGGTTTGGTTTGTAAGCTGGTTTTAAAACCAACTGTACCAGTTGACAATCCTGGGGTATTCTGTCACCATTTATTATCAATAAACAAAAGGGAACAAAACCTAACAGGAAATAAATAGACTTGAAAACGATATTTCGTAATTTTTACGGAGCACATTCTAACATTATTCCTAATCTGAATATAAATTTTGAACTTCATTTTGTATTATCAGCAAATGCATGCAACACCAATATGGATAATTGTGACAATGATGCAACGTGCACTCCCTCGGGGACTGGAGGATTTACCTGTGCTTGCAATGATGGTTTCTTGGGCAGTGGTACAAACGGGACCTGTGTGGGTGAGTGCCTGCATGATCAGACTCTTTGCAACATCATCATCCTGTGATCTAATTCAATTTGACAATTATGTCATGGCACATTTTATTTTCATTTCTCGTAAAACATACCTCATTGTTTAGCTGTATTACCTAGAAGCAACATATCTTGCTTGGTGACTATCTTCACCCCACATTGCTGATGTTGTTTCAATCAATCCATGCTTCTCTACCTCAAACAGCAGTTGTGCTTTTCACCGACAATTGCCGAGCAAACGAGGAGTCTTTTTAGATGAATATCTTCCTCACATTCTGAATGATGCTGTTTCAGTGAACCCGTGCCTCTTAAGCTCAAACAACAATTGTGATGTCAACGCTGTCTGCACTCCAACGGCGAATGGAGCGTTTACTTGTTCTTGCAATGATGGATTTGTTGGCGATGGCACCAACTGTTTTGGTAGGTGCCTATATGTAGAGACCAATTAGATGAGTCTCATCCATATAATAATACTTCGAATACATCAAGATCAATGTGACTAATTGGTTTGATACATTTTGTGTTTTTCATAAACATTGGCTTCACATTGTTCAAATAAAATTTCAGTCAATACACGTGTGTTATGAGATGACCATTATAACCACAATCTGAATGATGCTGTTTCAGTGAACCCGTGTCTGTCTACATCAAACAACAATTGTGATGTCAACGCTGCCTGTACTCCAACGGAGAATGGAGCGTTTAACTGTTCTTGTAATGATGGATTTGTTGGCAATGGCATCAACTGTTTTGGTAGGTGCCTGCATGCGAAGACGCTTTGGGAAAACATCTGAAATTTAAGGGTTCTTCTTAACAAAATGCGATACAACTGACTATTTGTGATGGTAAATATTTCATTCCTCATAGATATTGTCTTCACATTTAACTGTTCTTGCAATGATGGATTTGTTGGCGATTGTACCAACTGTTTTGGTAGGTGCCTGTACATGTAGAACAATCACACGAACCTCATCCTTATGAGGTTACTCCGAATAAATAAAAATTGAAGTGACTTCTTGGTTTGATACATATTTAATCTTTCATAAACTTTGGCTTTACATTGTTTAGATAAAGTTACAGTGAACACACATATGTTATCAGATGACCATCATAACCACACTCTGAATGGTGCTGTTTCAGTGAACCCGTGCCTCTCAAGCTCAAACAACAATTGTGACGTCAACGCTGCCTGCACTCCAACGGCGAATGGAGCGTTTACTTGTTCATGTAATGATGGATTTGTTGGCGATGGCACCAACTGTTTTGGTAGGTGCCTACATGTGTAGACCGATTCGATGAGCCTCATCCATATAAGGTTACTGCAAATAAATTAAGATCCAAGCGACTAATTGGTTTGATACCTTTTTCATATTTCATACACACTGGCCTCACATTGTTTAGATAAATGTACAGTTAATACACGTGTGATATCAGATGACCATCATAGCCACACCCTGAATGTTGCTGTTTCAGGAAACCCGTGCCTCTCAAGCTCAAACAACAATTGTGATGTCAACGCTGCCTGTACTCCAACGGAGAATGGAGGGTTTAACTGTTCTTGTAATGATGGATTTGTTGGCAATGGCATCAACTGTTTTGGTAGGTGCCTGCATGCAAAGACGCTTTGGGAAAACATCTGAAATTTAAGATTTGTTCTTAACAAAATGTGATACAACTGACTATTTGTGATGGTAAATATTTCATTCCTCATAGATATTGTCTTCACATTTAACTGTTCTTGCAATGATGGATTTGTTGGCGATTGTACCAACTGTTTTGGTAGGTGCCTGTACATGTAGAACAATCACACGAACCTCATCCTTATGAGGTTACTCCGAATAAATAAAAATTGAAGTGACTTCTTGGTTTGATACATATTTAATCTTTCATAAACTTTGGCTTTACATTGTTTAGATAAAGTTACAGTGAACACACATATGTTATCAGATGACCATCATAACCACACTCTGAATGGTGCTGTTTCAGTGAACCCGTGCCTCTCAAGCTCAAACAACAATTGTGACGTCAACGCTGCCTGTACTCCAACGGAGAATGGAGCGTTTACTTGTTCTTGCAATGATGGATTTGTTAGCGATGGCACCAACTGTTTTGGTAGGTGCCTACATGTGTAGACCGATTCGACGAACCTCATCCATATAAGGTTACTGCAAATGAATAAAGATCAAAGCGACTAATCGGTTTGATACCTATTTCATATTTCATACACACTGGCCTCACATTGTTTAGATAAATGTACAGTTAATACACGTGTGATATCAGATGACCATCATAGCCACACTCTGAATGGTGCTGTTTCAGTGAACCCGTGCCTCTCAAGCTCAAACAACAATTGTGATGTCAACGCTGCCTGTACTCCAACGGAGAATGGAGGGTTTACTTGTTCTTGCAATGATGGATTTGTTGGCGATGGCACCAACTGTTTTGGTAGGTGCCTACATGTGTAGACCGATTCGACGAACCTCATCCATATAAGGTTACTGCAAATGAATTAAGATCAAAGCGACTAATCGGTTTGATACCTATTTCATATTTCATACACACTGGCCTCACATTGTTTAGATAAATGTACAGTTAATACACGTGTGTTATCAGATGACCATCATAGCCACACTCTGAATGGTGCTGTTTCAGGAAACCCGTGCCTCTCAAGCTCAAACAACAATTGTGACGTCAACGCTGCCTGTACTCCAACGGAGAATGGAGCGTTTACTTGTTCTTGCAATGATGGATTTGTTGGCGATGGCACCAACTGTTTTGGTAGGTGCCTACATGTGTAGACCGATTCGACGAACCTCATCCATATAAGGTTACTGCAAATGAATTAAGATCAAAGCGACTAATCGGTTTGATACCTATTTCATATTTCATACACACTGGCCTCACATTGTTTAGATAAATGTACAGTTAATACACGTGTGATATCAGATGACCATCATATCCACACTCTGAATGGTGCTGTTTCAGTGAACCCGTGCCTCTCAAGCTCAAACAACAATTGTGATGTCAACGCTGCCTGTACTCCAACGGCGAATGGAGCGTTTACTTGTTCTTGCAATGATGGATTTGTTGGCAATGGCATCAACTGTTTTGGTAGGTGCCTATATGTTTAGACCAATTAAACGAGTTTCAACCATGTAATATTACTGCAAATACATCAAGATAAATGTGATTAATTGGTTTGATACATTTTGTGTTTTTCATAAACCTTGGTTTCACATTGTTCAAATAAAATTTCAGTAAACACACGTTTGTTATCAGATGATCATCATAACCACAATCTGAATGATGCTATTTCAGTGAACCCGTGTCTCTCAAGCTCAAACAACAATTGTGATGTCAACGCTGCCTGTACTCCAACGGAGAATGGAGGGTTTAACTGTTCTTGTAATGATGGATTTGTTGGCAATGGCATCAACTGTTTTGGTAGGTGCCTGCATGCAAAGACGCTTTGGGAAAACATCTGAAATTTAAGATTTGTTCTTAACAAAATGTGATACAACTGACTATTTGTGATGGTAAATATTTCATTCCTCATAGATATTGTCTTCACATTTAACTGTTCTTGCAATGATGGATTTGTTGGCGATTGTACCAACTGTTTTGGTAGGTGCCTGTACATGTAGAACAATCACACGAACCTCATCCTTATGAGGTTACTCCGAATAAATAAAAATTGAAGTGACTTCTTGGTTTGATACATATTTAATCTTTCATAAACTTTGGCTTTACATTGTTTAGATAAAGTTACAGTGAACACACATATGTTATCAGATGACCATCATAACCACACTCTGAATGGTGCTGTTTCAGTGAACCCGTGCCTCTCAAGCTCAAACAACAATTGTGATGTCAACGCTGCCTGTACTCCAACGGAGAATGGAGGGTTTACTTGTTCTTGCAATGATGGATTTGTTGGCGATGGCACCAACTGTTTTGGTAGGTGCCTACATGTGTAGACCGATTCGACGAACCTCATCCATATAAGGTTACTGCAAATGAATTAAGATCAGAGCGACTAATCGGTTTGATACCTATTTCATATTTCATACACACTGGCCTCACATTGTTTAGATAAATGTACAGTTAATACACGTGTGATATCAGATGACCATCATAGCCACACTCTGAATGGTGCTGTTTCAGTGAACCCGTGTCTCTCAAGCTCAAACAACAATTGTGATGTCAACGCTGCCTGTACTCCAACGGCGAATGGAGCGTTTACTTGTTCTTGCAATGATGGATTTGTTGGCAATGGCATCAACTGTTTTGGTAGGTGCCTATATGTTTAGACCAATTAAACGAGTTTCAACCATGTAATATTACTGCAAATACATCAAGATAAATGTGATTAATTGGTTTGATACATTTTGTGTTTTTCATAAACCTTGGTTTCACATTGTTCAAATAAAATTTCAGTAAACACACGTTTGTTATCAGATGATCATCATAACCACAATCTGAATGATGCTATTTCAGTGAACCCGTGTCTCTCAAGCTCAAACAACAATTGTGATGTCAACGCTGCCTGTACTCCAACGGAGAATGGAGGGTTTAACTGTTCTTGTAATGATGGATTTGTTGGCAATGGCATCAACTGTTTTGGTAGGTGCCTGCATGCGAAGACGCTTTGGGAAAACATCTGAAATTTAAGATTTGTTCTTAACAAAATGTGATACAACTGACTATTTGTGATGGTAAATATTTCATTCCTCATAGATATTGTCTTCACATTTAACTGTTCTTGCAATGATGGATTTGTTGGCGATGGCACCAACTGTTTTGGTAGGTGCCTGTACATGTAGAACAATCACACGAACCTCATCCTTATGAGGTTACTCCGAATAAATAAAAATTGAAGTGACTTCTTGGTTTGATACATATTTAATCTTTCATAAACTTTGGCTTTACATTGTTTAGATAAAGTTACAGTGAACACACATATGTTATCAGATGACCATCATAACCACACTCTGAATGGTGCTGTTTCAGTGAACCCGTGCCTCTCAAGCTCAAACAACAATTGTGATGTCAACGCTGCCTGTACTCCAACGGCGAATGGAGCGTTTACTTGTTCTTGCAATGATGGATTTGTTGGCAATGGCATCAACTGTTTTGGTAGGTGCCTACATGTTTAGACCGATTAAACGAGTTTCAACCATGTAATATTACTGCGAATACATCAAGATCAATGTGACTAATTGGTTTGATACATTTTGTGTTTTTCATAAACGTTGGCCTCACATTGTTCAAATAAAACTTCAGTGAATACACGTTTGTTATCAGATGACCATCATAGCCACAATCTGAATGATGCTGTTTCAGTGAACCCGTGCCTCTTAAGCTCAAACAACAATTGTGATGTCAACGCTGCCTGTACTCCAACGGAGAATGGAGGGTTTAACTGTTCTTGTAATGATGGATTTGTTGGCAATGGCATCAACTGTTTTGGTAGGTGCCTGCATGCGAAGACGCTTTGGGAAAACATCTGAAATTTAAGATTTGTTCTTAACAAAATGTGATACAACTGACTATTTGTGATGGTAAATATTTCATTCCTCATAGATATTGTCTTCACATTTAACTGTTCTTGCAATGATGGATTTGTTGGCGATTGTACCAACTGTTTTGGTAGGTGCCTGTACATGTAGAACAATCACACGAACCTCATCCTTATGAGGTTACTCCGAATAAATAAAAATTGAAGTGACTTCTTGGTTTGATACATATTTAATCTTTCATAAACTTTGGCTTTACATTGTTTAGATAAAGTTACAGTGAACACACATATGTTATCAGATGACCATCATAACCACACTCTGAATGGTGCTGTTTCAGTGAACCCGTGCCTCTCAAGCTCAAACAACAATTGTGATGTCAACGCTGCCTGTACTCCAACGGAGAATGGAGGGTTTACTTGTTCTTGCAATGATGGATTTGTTGGCGATGGCACCAACTGTTTTGGTAGGTGCCTACATGTGTAGACCGATTCGACGAACCTCATCCATATAAGGTTACTGCAAATGAATTAAGATCAAAGCGACTAATCGGTTTGATACCTATTTCATATTTCATACACACTGGCCTCACATTGTTTAGATAAATGTACAGTTAATACACGTGTGATATCAGATGACCATCATAGCCACACTCTGAATGGTGCTGTTTCAGTGAACCCGTGCCTCTCAAGCTCAAACAACAATTGTGACGACAACGCTGCCTGTACTCCAACGGCGAATGGAGCGTTTACTTGTTCTTGCAATGATGGATTTGTTGGCAATGGCATCAACTGTTTTGGTAGGTGCCTACATGTTTAGACCGATTAAACGAGTTTCAACCATGTAATATTACTGCAAATACATCAAGATCAATGTGATTAATTGGTTTGATACATTTTGTGTTTTTCATAAACCTTGGTTTCACATTGTTCAAATAAAATTTCAGTGAACACACGTGTGTTATGAGATGACCATCATAACCACACTCTGAATGATGCTGTTTCAGTGAACCCGTGCCTGTCTACTTCAAACAACAATTGTGATGTCAACGCTGTCTGCACTCCAACGGAGAATGGAGCGTTTACTTGTTCTTGTAATGATGGGTTTGTTGGCGATGGCACCAACTGTATTGGTAGGTGCCTACATGTGTAGACCGATTCGATGAACCTCATCCATATAAGGTTACTGCAATTAAATTAAGATCCAAGCGACTAATTGGTTTGATACATTTTTCATATTTCATACACACTGGCCTCACATTGTTTAGATATATGTACAGTTAATACACGTGTGATATCAGATGACCATCATAGCCACACCCTGAATGGTGCTGTTTCAGGAAACCCGTGCCTCTTAAGCTCAAACAACAATTGTGATGTCAACGCTGCCTGTACTCCAACGGAGAATGGAGGGTTTAACTGTTCTTGTAATGATGGATTTGTTGGCAATGGCATCAACTGTTTTGGTAGGTGCCTGCATGCGAAGACGCTTTGGGAAAACATCTGAAATTTAAGATTTGTTCTTTACAAAATGTGATACAACTGACTATTTGTGATGGTAAATATTTCATTCCTCATAGATATTGTCTTCACATTTAACTGTTCTTGCAATGATGGATTTGTTGGCGATTGTACCAACTGTTTTGGTAGGTGCCTGTACATGTAGAACAATCACACGAACCTCATCCTTATGAGGTTACTCCGAATAAATAAAAATTGAAGTGACTTCTTGGTTTGATACATATTTAATCTTTCATAAACTTTGGCTTTACATTGTTTAGATAAAGTTACAGTGAACACACATATGTTATCAGATGACCATCATAACCACACTCTGAATGGTGCTGTTTCAGTGAACCCGTGCCTCTCAAGCTCAAACAACAATTGTGATGTCAACGCTGCCTGTACTCCAACGGAGAATGGAGCGTTTACTTGTTCTTGCAATGATGGATTTGTTGGCAATGGCATCAACTGTTTTGGTAGGTGCCTACATGTTTAGACCGATTAAACGAGTTTCAACCATGTAATATTACTGCGAATACATCAATATCAATGTGACTAATTGGTTTGATACATTTTGTGTTTTTCATAAACATTGGCCTCACATTGTTCAAATAAAACTTCAGTGAATACACGTTTGTTATCAGATGATCATCATAGCCACAATCTGAATGATGCTGTTTCAGTGAACCCGTGCCTCTTAAGCTCAAACAACAATTGTGATGTCAACGCTGCCTGTACTCCAACGGAGAATGGAGGGTTTAACTGTTCTTGTAATGATGGATTTGTTGGCAATGGCATCAACTGTTTTGGTAGGTGCCTGCATGCGAAGACGCTTTGGGAAAACATCTGAAATTTAAGATTTGTTCTTAACAAAATGTGATACAACTGACTATTTGTGATGGTAAATATTTCATTCCTCATAGATATTGTCTTCACATTTAACTGTTCTTGCAATGATGGATTTGTTGGCGATTGTACCAACTGTTTTGGTAGGTGCCTGTACATGTAGAACAATCACACGAACCTCATCATTATGAGGTTACTCCGAATAAATAAAAATTGAAGTGACTTCTTGGTTTGATACATATTTAATCTTTCATAAACTTTGGCTTTACATTGTTTAGATAAAGTTACAGTGAACACACATATGTTATCAGATGACCATCATAACCACACTCTGAATGGTGCTGTTTCAGTGAACCCGTGCCTCTCAAGCTCAAACAACAATTGTGATGTCAACGCTGCCTGTACTCCAACGGAGAATGGAGGGTTTACTTGTTCTTGCAATGATGGATTTGTTGGCGATGGCACCAACTGTTTTGGTAGGTGCCTACATGTGTAGACCGATTCGACGAACCTCATCCATATAAGGTTACTGCAAATGAATTAAGATCAGAGCGACTAATCGGTTTGATACCTATTTCATATTTCATACACACTGGCCTCACATTGTTTAGATAAATGTACAGTTAATACACGTGTGATATCAGATGACCATCATAGCCACACTCTGAATGGTGCTGTTTCAGTGAACCCGTGTCTCTCAAGCTCAAACAACAATTGTGATGTCAACGCTGCCTGTACTCCAACGGCGAATGGAGCGTTTACTTGTTCTTGCAATGATGGATTTGTTGGCAATGGCATCAACTGTTTTGGTAGGTGCCTATATGTTTAGACCAATTAAACGAGTTTCAACCATGTAATATTACTGCAAATACATCAAGATAAATGTGATTAATTGGTTTGATACATTTTGTGTTTTTCATAAACCTTGGTTTCACATTGTTCAAATAAAATTTCAGTAAACACACGTTTGTTATCAGATGATCATCATAACCACAATCTGAATGATGCTATTTCAGTGAACCCGTGTCTCTCAAGCTCAAACAACAATTGTGATGTCAACGCTGCCTGTACTCCAACGGAGAATGGAGGGTTTAACTGTTCTTGTAATGATGGATTTGTTGGCAATGGCATCAACTGTTTTGGTAGGTGCCTGCATGCGAAGACGCTTTGGGAAAACATCTGAAATTTAAGATTTGTTCTTAACAAAATGTGATACAACTGACTATTTGTGATGGTAAATATTTCATTCCTCATAGATATTGTCTTCACATTTAACTGTTCTTGCAATGATGGATTTGTTGGCGATGGCACCAACTGTTTTGGTAGGTGCCTGTACATGTAGAACAATCACACGAACCTCATCCTTATGAGGTTACTCCGAATAAATAAAAATTGAAGTGACTTCTTGGTTTGATACATATTTAATCTTTCATAAACTTTGGCTTTACATTGTTTAGATAAAGTTACAGTGAACACACATATGTTATCAGATGACCATCATAACCACACTCTGAATGGTGCTGTTTCAGTGAACCCGTGCCTCTCAAGCTCAAACAACAATTGTGATGTCAACGCTGCCTGTACTCCAACGGCGAATGGAGCGTTTACTTGTTCTTGCAATGATGGATTTGTTGGCAATGGCATCAACTGTTTTGGTAGGTGCCTACATGTTTAGACCGATTAAACGAGTTTCAACCATGTAATATTACTGCGAATACATCAAGATCAATGTGACTAATTGGTTTGATACATTTTGTGTTTTTCATAAACGTTGGCCTCACATTGTTCAAATAAAACTTCAGTGAATACACGTTTGTTATCAGATGACCATCATAGCCACAATCTGAATGATGCTGTTTCAGTGAACCCGTGCCTCTTAAGCTCAAACAACAATTGTGATGTCAACGCTGCCTGTACTCCAACGGAGAATGGAGGGTTTAACTGTTCTTGTAATGATGGATTTGTTGGCAATGGCATCAACTGTTTTGGTAGGTGCCTGCATGCGAAGACGCTTTGGGAAAACATCTGAAATTTAAGATTTGTTCTTAACAAAATGTGATACAACTGACTATTTGTGATGGTAAATATTTCATTCCTCATAGATATTGTCTTCACATTTAACTGTTCTTGCAATGATGGATTTGTTGGCGATTGTACCAACTGTTTTGGTAGGTGCCTGTACATGTAGAACAATCACACGAACCTCATCCTTATGAGGTTACTCCGAATAAATAAAAATTGAAGTGACTTCTTGGTTTGATACATATTTAATCTTTCATAAACTTTGGCTTTACATTGTTTAGATAAAGTTACAGTGAACACACATATGTTATCAGATGACCATCATAACCACACTCTGAATGGTGCTGTTTCAGTGAACCCGTGCCTCTCAAGCTCAAACAACAATTGTGATGTCAACGCTGCCTGTACTCCAACGGAGAATGGAGGGTTTACTTGTTCTTGCAATGATGGATTTGTTGGCGATGGCACCAACTGTTTTGGTAGGTGCCTACATGTGTAGACCGATTCGACGAACCTCATCCATATAAGGTTACTGCAAATGAATTAAGATCAAAGCGACTAATCGGTTTGATACCTATTTCATATTTCATACACACTGGCCTCACATTGTTTAGATAAATGTACAGTTAATACACGTGTGATATCAGATGACCATCATAGCCACACTCTGAATGGTGCTGTTTCAGTGAACCCGTGCCTCTCAAGCTCAAACAACAATTGTGACGACAACGCTGCCTGTACTCCAACGGCGAATGGAGCGTTTACTTGTTCTTGCAATGATGGATTTGTTGGCAATGGCATCAACTGTTTTGGTAGGTGCCTACATGTTTAGACCGATTAAACGAGTTTCAACCATGTAATATTACTGCAAATACATCAAGATCAATGTGATTAATTGGTTTGATACATTTTGTGTTTTTCATAAACCTTGGTTTCACATTGTTCAAATAAAATTTCAGTGAACACACGTGTGTTATGAGATGACCATCATAACCACACTCTGAATGATGCTGTTTCAGTGAACCCGTGCCTGTCTACTTCAAACAACAATTGTGATGTCAACGCTGTCTGCACTCCAACGGAGAATGGAGCGTTTACTTGTTCTTGTAATGATGGGTTTGTTGGCGATGGCACCAACTGTATTGGTAGGTGCCTACATGTGTAGACCGATTCGATGAACCTCATCCATATAAGGTTACTGCAATTAAATTAAGATCCAAGCGACTAATTGGTTTGATACATTTTTCATATTTCATACACACTGGCCTCACATTGTTTAGATATATGTACAGTTAATACACGTGTGATATCAGATGACCATCATAGCCACACCCTGAATGGTGCTGTTTCAGGAAACCCGTGCCTCTTAAGCTCAAACAACAATTGTGATGTCAACGCTGCCTGTACTCCAACGGAGAATGGAGGGTTTAACTGTTCTTGTAATGATGGATTTGTTGGCAATGGCATCAACTGTTTTGGTAGGTGCCTGCATGCGAAGACGCTTTGGGAAAACATCTGAAATTTAAGATTTGTTCTTTACAAAATGTGATACAACTGACTATTTGTGATGGTAAATATTTCATTCCTCATAGATATTGTCTTCACATTTAACTGTTCTTGCAATGATGGATTTGTTGGCGATTGTACCAACTGTTTTGGTAGGTGCCTGTACATGTAGAACAATCACACGAACCTCATCCTTATGAGGTTACTCCGAATAAATAAAAATTGAAGTGACTTCTTGGTTTGATACATATTTAATCTTTCATAAACTTTGGCTTTACATTGTTTAGATAAAGTTACAGTGAACACACATATGTTATCAGATGACCATCATAACCACACTCTGAATGGTGCTGTTTCAGTGAACCCGTGCCTCTCAAGCTCAAACAACAATTGTGATGTCAACGCTGCCTGTACTCCAACGGAGAATGGAGCGTTTACTTGTTCTTGCAATGATGGATTTGTTGGCAATGGCATCAACTGTTTTGGTAGGTGCCTACATGTTTAGACCGATTAAACGAGTTTCAACCATGTAATATTACTGCGAATACATCAATATCAATGTGACTAATTGGTTTGATACATTTTGTGTTTTTCATAAACATTGGCCTCACATTGTTCAAATAAAACTTCAGTGAATACACGTTTGTTATCAGATGATCATCATAGCCACAATCTGAATGATGCTGTTTCAGTGAACCCGTGCCTCTTAAGCTCAAACAACAATTGTGATGTCAACGCTGCCTGTACTCCAACGGAGAATGGAGGGTTTAACTGTTCTTGTAATGATGGATTTGTTGGCAATGGCATCAACTGTTTTGGTAGGTGCCTGCATGCGAAGACGCTTTGGGAAAACATCTGAAATTTAAGATTTGTTCTTAACAAAATGTGATACAACTGACTATTTGTGATGGTAAATATTTCATTCCTCATAGATATTGTCTTCACATTTAACTGTTCTTGCAATGATGGATTTGTTGGCGATTGTACCAACTGTTTTGGTAGGTGCCTGTACATGTAGAACAATCACACGAACCTCATCCTTATGAGGTTACTCCGAATAAATAAAAATTGAAGTGACTTCTTGGTTTGATACATATTTAATCTTTCATAAACTTTGGCTTTACATTGTTTAGATAAAGTTACAGTGAACACACATATGTTATCAGATGACCATCATAACCACACTCTGAATGGTGCTGTTTCAGTGAACCCGTGCCTCTCAAGCTCAAACAACAATTGTGATGTCAACGCTGCCTGTACTCCAACGGAGAATGGAGCGTTTACTTGTTCTTGCAATGATGGATTTGTTGGCGATGGCACCAACTGTTTTGGTAGGTGCCTACATGTGTAGACCGATTCGACGAACCTCATCCATATAAGGTTACTGCAAATGAATTAAGATCAAAGCGACTAATCGGTTTGATACCTATTTCATATTTCATACACACTGGCCTCACATTGTTTAGATAAATGTACAGTTAATACACGTGTGATATCAGATGACCATCATAGCCACACTCTGAATGGTGCTGTTTCAGTGAACCCGTGCCTCTCAAGCTCAAACAACAATTGTGACGACAACGCTGCCTGTACTCCAACGGCGAATGGAGCGTTTACTTGTTCTTGCAATGATGGATTTGTTGGCAATGGCATCAACTGTTTTGGTAGGTGCCAATATGTTTAGACCGATTAAACGAGTTTCAACCATGTAATATTACTGCAAATACATCAAGATCAATGTGATTAATTGGTTTGATACATTTTGTGTTTTTCATAAACCTTGGTTTCACATCGTTCAAATAAAATTTCAGTGAACACACGTGTGTTATGAGATGACCATCATAACCACACTCTGAATGATGCTGTTTCAGTGAACCCGTGCCTGTCTACTTCAAACAACAATTGTGATGTCAACGCTGTCTGTACTCCAACGGAGAATGGAGCGTTTACTTGTTCTTGTAATGATGGATTTGTTGGCGATGGCACCAACTGTATTGGTAGGTGCATCCATGTGTAGACCGATTCGATGAACCTCATCCATATAAGGTTACTGCAATTAAATTAAGATCCAAGCGACTAATTGGTTTGATACCTTTTTCATATTTCATACACACTGGCCTCACATTGTTTAGATAAATGTACAGTTAATACACGTGTGTTATAGGATGACCATCATAGCCACACTCTGAATGGTGCTGTTTCAGGAAACCCGTGCCTCTTAAGCTCAAACAACAATTGTGATGTCAACGCTGCCTGTACTCCAACGGAGAATGGAGGGTTTAACTGTTCTTGTAATGATGGATTTGTTGGCAATGGCATCAACTGTTTTGGTAGGTGCCTGCATGCGAAGACGCTTTGGGAAAACATCTGAAATTTAAGATTTGTTCTTAACAAAATGTGATACAACTGACTATTTGTGATGGTAAATATTTCATTCCTCATAGATATTGTCTTCACATTTAACTGTTCTTGCAATGATGGATTTGTTGGCGATTGTACCAACTGTTTTGGTAGGTGCCTGTACATGTAGAACAATCACACGAACCTCATCCTTATGAGGTTACTCCGAATAAATAAAAATTGAAGTGACTTCTTGGTTTGATACATATTTAATCTTTCATAAACTTTGGCTTTACATTGTTTAGATAAAGTTAAAGTGATCACACATATGTTATCCGATGACCATCATAACCACACTCTGAATGGTGCTGTTTCAGTGAACCCGTGCCTCTCAAGCTCAAACAACAATTGTGACGTCAACGCTGCCTGTACTCCAACGGCGAATGGAGGGTTTACTTGTTCATGTAATGATGGATTTGTTGGCGATGGCACCAACTGTTTTGGTAGGTGCCTACATGTGTAGACCGATTCGATGAGCCTCATCCATATAAGGTTACTGCAAATAAATTAAGATCCAAGCGACTAATTGGTTTGATACATATTTCATATTTCATACACACTGGCCTCACATTGTTTAGATAAATGTATAGTTAATACACGTGTGTTATCAGATGACCATCATAGCCACACTCTGAATGGTGATGTTTCAGTGAACCCGTGCCTCTCAAGCTCAAACAACAATTGTGATGTCAACGCTGCCTGTACTCCAACGGCGAATGGAGCGTTTACTTGTTCTTGCAATGATGGATTTGTTGGCAATGGCATCAACTGTTTTGGTAGGTGCCTATATGTTTAGACCAATTAAACGAGTTTCAACCATGTAATATTACTGCAAATACATCAAGATAAATGTGATTAATTGGTTTGATACATTTTGTGTTTTTCATAAACCTTGGTTTCACATTGTTCAAATAAAATTTCAGTAAACACACGTTTGTTATCAGATGATCATCATAACCACAATCTGAATGATGCTATTTCAGTGAACCCGTGTCTCTCAAGCTCAAACAACAATTGTGATGTCAACGCTGCCTGTACTCCAACGGAGAATGGAGGGTTTAACTGTTCTTGTAATGATGGATTTTTTGGCAATGGCATCAACTGTTTTGGTAGGTGCCTGCATGCGAAGACGCTTTGGGAAAACATCTGAAATTTAAGATTTGTTCTTAACAAAATGTGATACAACTGACTATTTGTGATGGTAAATATTTCATTCCTCATAGATATTGTCTTCACATTTAACTGTTCTTGCAATGATGGATTTGTTGGCGATTGTACCAACTGTTTTGGTAGGTGCCTGTACATGTAGAACAATCACACGAACCTCATCCTTATGAGGTTATTCCGAAAAAATAAAAATTGAAGTGACTTCTTGGTTTGATACATATTTAATCTTTCATAAACTTTGGCTTTACATTGTTTAGATAAAGTTACAGTGAACACACATATGTTATCAGATGACCATCATAACCACACTCTGAATGGTGCTGTTTCAGTGAACCCGTGCCTCTCAAGCTCAAACAACAATTGTGATGTCAACGCTGCCTGTACTCCAACGGAGAATGGAGCGTTTACTTGTTCTTGCAATGATGGATTTGTTGGCGATGGCACCAACTGTTTTGGTAGGTGCCTACATGTGTAGACCGATTCGATGAACCTCATCCATATAAGGTTACTGCAAATGAATTAAGATCAGAGCGACTAATCGGTTTGATACCTATTTCATATTTCATACACACTGGCCTCACATTGTTTAGATAAATGTACAGTTAATACACGTGTGATATCAGATGACCATCATAGCCACACTCTGAATGGTGATGTTTCAGTGAACCCGTGCCTCTCAAGCTCAAACAACAATTGTGACGACAACGCTGCCTGTACTCCAACGGCGAATGGAGCGTTTACTTGTTCTTGCAATGATGGATTTGTTGGCAATGGCATCAACTGTTTTGGTAGGTGCCTACATGTTTAGACCGATTAAACGAGTTTCAACCATGTAATATTACTGCGAATACATCAAGATCAATGTGACTAATTGGTTTGATACATTTTGTGTTTTTCATAAACCTTGGTTTCACATTGTTCAAATAAAATTTCAGTGAACACACGTGTGTTATGAGATGACCATCATAACCACACTCTGAATGATGCTGTTTCAGTGAACCCGTGCCTGTCTACTTCAAACAACAATTGTGATGTCAACGCTGTCTGCACTCCAACGGAGAATGGAGCGTTTACTTGTTCTTGTAATGATGGGTTTGTTGGCGATGGCACCAACTGTATTGGTAGGTGCCTACATGTGTAGACCGATTCGATGAACCTCATCCATATAAGGTTACTGCAATTAAATTAAGATCCAAGCGACTAATTGGTTTGATACCTTTTTCATATTTCATACACACTGGCCTCACATTGTTTAGATAAATGTACAGTTAATACACGTGTGATATCAGATGACCATCATAGCCACACCCTGAATGTTGCTGTTTCAGGAAACCCGTGCCTCTTAAGCTCAAACAACAATTGTGATGTCAACGCTGTCTGTACTCCAACGGAGAATGGAGGGTTTAACTGTTCTTGTAATGATGGATTTGTTGGCAATGGCATCAACTGTTTTGGTAGGTGCCTGCATGTGAAGATTGATTAGACAAACGTCATCCAGTTAGTGTTGCTGCGAGCTAAAACATTCAAGTGACTATTATTACATAGCAGATTCTAAATGTATTGTCTTCAAGTTGTTCAGATGTTTATTACTGAAACACGACATGTCTTATCAGTTGACACTCACATTATGAATGATGTTGTTTTAGTGAACCCGTGCCTCTCAAGCTCAAACAACAATTGTGATGATGACGCTTTCTGTACACCAACAGCAACTGGAGGATTTAATTGTTTTTGCAATGACGGGTTCTTTGGTGATGGCATAACGGGAACTTGTGCGGGTATGTGTTAATATTTATTCTTAACTGACTAATTCAATTTAGGTCACCCCTTTCCAATTGAGGCCAATATCATGTTGCGGTATCTATTGGTCTGTGACATGTAGATATCCGTCGTTCTATCTATAAATCAGGCGAGTGAAACCTAACATTATCATGTCTTACTGCATAGTTAGCAGCCCCGTGAAGATCCGTTTAGAAAAGATCTTCAGCAACCCATGCTTGTCGTAAAAGGCGACTGTGCTTGTCGTAAGAGGTGACTAGCGGTATCGGGTGGTCAGGCTCGCTGACTCGGTTGACGCATGTCATCGTATCCCAATTGTGTGGATCGATGCTCATGATGCCAATCACTGGCTTGTCTGGTGCAGACTTGATTATTTACAGACCGCTGTAATTTAGCTTGAATATTGCTGAGTGCGGAGTTAAACAACAAACAAACATCATAGTTAGCATATAGGAAGCATTGTATGCTTTCCCTTGTCGCGAATACCATGTGTCATCACCGACATTCAGTGATCCAGTCATAGAATTTGCTTCGCTGTGTTTTACGCCCTATGTAAAACTGTTGCGGCAGATATTAGAGATTGATTATTCTCTGGAGTTTACGTTTCGAACAAACAAAAAAGCTAATCAGTTTGATCATAACGTTCTTTGAACGAAGTTCATCTCGATTTGCTTCCGAGTGAGTGAGTTAACATTAAACTCGCATCGGCATTATTTCAGCTATATAGCGACTTGCTTTAGAGAAGCAAAACGTGGAAGATAATCTTTCATGATTGGTTACACGATAAGGATCTGGATATGTCAGCGATCATAGTCAGGGTATCACATATTGACAACACATTGACAATGTATGGTGTCGGTGCAAGTTATATAATCAAAGACGCTGTAGGTATATATTGTTGTGATATAGTTCACACCACATATGTACACGTGTGAAGTTCATTGTCAATATTCAGATTAAAATAACTTACACATGACTGTTGTTGTCGGAACCTTAGTTCGATATTGAATTTTGAATTTAGTTTAATATAAAAATGTCAACGCCAGGGACTAACCAGTGTCGATTATCCCACGAAACAGATTCCTTTGTGCTTACAATGAAAATAGCACTTAACATCATATTAATGGATCACCAAAAATCGGTTATGACACCAGGTGTTTGCGAAAATGTTAAATATGTCATTCCTTACTGGTGGCAAGAGACGGTCACTCATACACTTTGCGTAAAAGTAAAAGTAAAACTATGCGTTTGTTGCCTGTTTGTTTGTTAAAGCATGTATATCGATGTATATTCCATTTCACAGGTTGTCCATAACAAACGATGTCAAATTGTCCACGGCCAGCGAGGAATCTTCGATCTTTCTACAATTTATCATGTTGTTTTATTTTTAATGATTTTTTTTTAGAGTACACAAACAATAAGTTTACAGAATATGGTTCACATGCAATCTTAAATACAAGTTTCAAAGTATACCTATGGATGATAACAAACAAAAGCTATTCCAGTGTCATATTGTTGGATTGTGAAAGTTTGTAGGTTTACACGAATAGGTGGTGACAGAGAGACCAAATTGTCATGAACTGTATGTATTTACATTGTGAATATAATATATATCTGTCGATGTAATATGAATCGGTTATTTCTTGCTTGATGTGTGGGACATTTGGTTTTGAGTCGGAAATGTTTACATGTTTTGCTTTGTTACAGTTTTAATATGATTTAATACATCATTTCGTTTTTGTTGATATCCTAATAAAATTGTCAATTTTGAAAATTCTAGTTCTATTCCAGTTTTGTCTTTGATCCAGTTTGTAAGGTTGTTCGTGATATGTTTTACAATTTTGCACCCAAAGAACATGTGCACTAAGGTTTGTTTTTCTCGTTTACAAAATATGCAAAGAGATGATTCTTTATATCCCATTTTCTACAGAAACTCGTTTGTTGGTATAATTCTATGAATAATACTGTATTGGAACCATTTTTGTTTTGAGGACACATTATATCTGTGGGGGCTACGATTAATCGTTTGCCAATCTTTTTCCGTCATGTTAATGCAAAGATCTAGTTCCAATCTGAATGTATTTTTGGTATATCATATTGTTGGATACTTTATTTAATACATCATAAAATACACTACCTCCCCTCTCTCCACTCACTTTTCAAGGAAATATGGTATCAAGGGCAGATGTAACTTAGATGTTAGGGCTATACTCTTACACTTTAGATATTGTTTTATTGCTTGGATAAGGCTTAAATATTCCGGAAAATGTGTTTTACAGTCGTATGCATGTTTTAGGTTGAAAAGACCTAGAGCAATTCCGCTCTCGTGTGTCAAATCATTTACAAGATTAATACCTTTTCCCGAGTAATGTTTATAATATACCGGAGTTTTCTCAATTCGTATATTCGTATTTTGCCATAAAGGTTATGATATATATTTTTCCTCTTTGAGTGAATTTCCTTTTTCCATTACGTTTCCCCATGCACACAGATCATCTTGCCAGAAAGCATTGGTCCTATCATTTATAACCTTTTCCAACATGTAGAAATGACAATTTTGCAGAAAATCAATTTGTGTTGGAGTTATATTATTAATTATGAGTGGTAAGTTTAGAGTGTAGATGTGAATGGAACAAACTTTAATCCAAGACATCTTTTGAGCATTGATTGTATTTTTAATATGAGACACTCTTATACCTCCCTTTCATAAGATTTCATCATAATATTTCTTCTGAGTTTGTCTGGTTTACTGTTCCATGTAAAACGAAAACAAAGTGTTTCATTATTGCCAAACTTTCAGCGCATAACAAGAATATATAAGGAGAGAACGGGTCACCTTGTCTACATCCTCTTGTTAATTTAAAACTTCTGAAGCAAAACCGCTTTTATAGCGTGATAGAAGGTTTTTATCCACTGCTTAACTGAAGGTCCAAAATTAAAAAAAGGTCAAAGCTTCTTGGATGAAAAGCCAGTCTACTGAATCGAACGCCTTTTCCAAGTCTATAAGTAACAACAACCCTGGGATTTCCATGCATTCAGTAAAGTCCATAATGTCATAAATTAATCAGGTGTATCCTCAATGGCATCGTTTTGACATAAAACCTCTTTGATCTTCGTTAACTATTGTTGGCAGAACTTTTTATAATCATATATGCTATTGTTGCTAATACTATCTTAAAGGAGACATTTAATAGCGAAATTGGTCTCCATCTTTTTAAATGCTGCTTTGTTTTGTTCCTTTTTAGGAATACATGTTATTAGACCCTGCTTTTGACTAACTGATAATTCTCCTCTTTTGAAACCTAAAGATCAGATATTTATGTAGATCTAGCCAGAAAGAAATTGTAGAATTCTACAATAAATCCATCAGGACACGGACTTTTTTGATTTTTCATATTCAAAGATGTTATGCGGGCAGATGAATATAAAATAGACTTCGGTCGAAAGTTTATCAATAAGTTGATGGTTTGTTTGTTTTTTATATACAATCGAGTCTGATCCAGACACATCAGTGATTGGCATCATGAGCATCGCTCTACGCAATTGGGATACGATGACATGCATCAACCATGCACCCAAACGTCAAGTTGATATAGGCAACATCACGAACATTGTAAACAATGGAATGATTGCCGTTAACTAGCCCAGCATGAAGCAAACATAAAAATGCTTAATGAGAATTATTGAGGATAATTTAAACTTTCCATGCCGTAATATCGAATATTTGTTTCCATCTTTCAAAATACGGTTCTATGTACCGGGAACAATTTTCAAATGTCAAATGTTGTTCAACGGACCACATCGATTCATCTTTTTCCAATTAGTTCATACTTTATAAAAGTGTCACGTGTAACATGAACCTACAGCCCCACAGCCCAATACAGTCTTTATGAATTCTTAACTTACCACAAGGAAGACAATGTGTGGCCATTGAGAGGCATGCACGCCGCCGGTCAACTTGATGCATGGTGCTATTCCATGCTTAGACCTTGACATAGAGTATGACCCCTGGCACTTACTATTTTATGAAAAACGATTGAGAGACGGGTGCTACTGCTCGAACACGGACATTCTTGCCCTTTTCGCGAACACCTGGTGTCACTGATTTCGGTGATCCATTCATTTAGCTTCATCACCTGTGAGGTGAGGTGAGGTGAGGTGAGGTGAGGTGAAATGGAGTTTAACGTCGCGTCAAAGATTATTGCCCTTATATAGCGACGTGCATGCACGTGTGTGTGTGTGTGGCTGCTTGTACTAGTCCGGACTGATGCCGATTTATAGTGCTAGCACACTGAGATACCATGCTGCAGTTTAACATGAATACCCCACTCAGACACAGTATACAGACTCCGAGCCGACCAGACCTTGTTTTAGCCCCTTAATGCCGAGCGCAAGACAGGGTAACAACAAGTACCATCTTTTAACGTCTTTTGGCATGACGCGGCCGTGGTTCGAACCCTAAACCTTCCGCTCTCTGGGCGGATGCTCTACCACTAGACCACGGAGGCGGTCCATATAATGATAATGGTACAAGCCAGATTTTGAGTACATGGAGTGCTTCTTGTCTATATTTGGTGCATACATGTTTATATGAGGAGCAATAAGAGCAAAATCGACCTCATTCTGGTACCTCCCGGTTTCAATATGCAAGTGATGTGAAAAACATCGAAATTGTGGAAGGGCCACTTAAATTTCTTGCAAGATATTCATGCACAATTGAGGTACAGCTATATTCCGAAATTAACTTTAAACATTGAATATAATATTTTGGTACTGTGTTAAAGAAGGCTTTGCCAACCCTGCTCATAGATATACTGAGGCGTGACATGAAGTCTGATAAAAAAGTGTTCTAATGGCGAAAATATACTGCAGTTCCAAAGCCAGTGAGGATATAAATAAACTGACATTTACATATTCACAACTGGTTTTATAGCAGGAGCCCCTGACCCCGGACCTTCCGCTCTCCGGGCGGACGCTCTACCACTAGACCACGGAGGCGGTCTAATCACCTTTGAAATCCATTTCGACAGATTTTCGAGGCTAACTGTTCTCTTATTCCTTGACGTTTTGAATTGAATATATGAAGCATATAATTCAGTATTAAAGTTGGTTGGTTGGTTTGTTGTTTAACGCCACATTCAGCAATACTCCAGCTATATGACGGCGGTCTGTAAATAATCGAGTCTGGACCAGACAATCCAGTGATCATTATCATGAGCATCGATCCAAGCAATTGGGATCGATGACATTCATCAACCAAGTCAGCGAGCCTGACCACCCGATCCCGTTAGTCGCCTTTTACGACAAGCATAGTCACCTTTTACGGCAAGCATGGGTTGCTGAAGACCTATTCTACCAGTATAAGTTCAGTAGAACATGGATATAGCGAAGTACAAGGGACCGGAGTAATCGGTTCCTTATATACGTTGTTCGTCATATACATTTTCTCTCGGAAACGTCCGCCATCTTCGCTAAAACAAAACACAAGACACATACAGGTTTACACACGTTACGGGTGATCGGATAGCCTAGTGGTTAAAGCGTTCGCTCGTCACGCCTAAGACCCGGGTTCAATTCTTGATATGGGTACAATGTGTGAAGCCCATTTCTGGTGTCCACCGTCGTGATATTGTTGGAATATTGCTAAAAGCGGCGTAAAACCATACTCACTCACTCACTCACTTATACACGTTTCCTCCCGCATCTACCTCTGATTCAGTTAAAAAGTATCCATTGATACATCTTCAAAACATTTGATGCAATAGTCGAAATAAATTGTATCTGAAACTATTAGTTTATCAGAATAATATATTTCCAATATCGTGTTATTTTAGTTACAGCTTTCACTATATATATTTAAAATCATAAGAACCATAAGCGTAGCACTTTGGTACAGGGGATTGCTATAGCCGGATATTTTTACGTATGGAACACTGTAATTGCTGTATTGACTTGTATTAGCAATGTTTGTCTTACAGACAAGATTAGTCCAATTACACGGACAGGTAATATTAACATAATGAAAGTTTAAGAAGGAATATCTGAATATCGGGATCACATGAAAGTATTAAAGAGCGTGATGGTTGTGTTTTGTTTAAAACGGTGGAACTATGTTTGATGGTGAGAAATAACAACACGGCGAAAGTTTTCCGTCACCTTCTGCATGCACGTAAGGTTCAATATAATGTCTCTTTCTTCCTGTCAGAGCAGGCGTCAGTAGCTAAGATATTGATAACATTTTGAAGGTAACCTTCGCAGCCTGCTAGAGGCAATACATGGTGCGGGACAAAAACATGCTTTGAATTGAGTTGTTGAGATATAGTATATCCCACTGGACATACGCGAACACGTTTCGTGGAGTATCGACCTATTGATCTCAGGCCTGGCAACCTTGTCGTTTCACTGCTTCCACGGTTTCAGACAGGTTCATTTTCTGGGACATTGTCTGATTGTTATAAACATGTTCTAAATGTGGTAACATATGGAAACTGTAGTATTAAACGTTAATAAAATTACCACAATGGCCTTATGCCATTTGTCTCTGGCAGCGCGAAGAGACTTCGGTCACCATGTTTTCCTGTTCATAATTATAAATCAACTTATTTACATAACTTATTTTACCACATTGCAACTATGACTTTGGATATGCATTAACTATAAGATTTTGGAATAACATATGCTATATACGGTTCTGGGTTCGGCCCTGCCATGGCATTTGACTTTTACATACACCCGTGTAGGTACATTAACTACATTTACTGTGAATTCGAAGACAAAGCACAACGAAACGCATTAGCTGCAAAAAATGTCTGATGCAATTCCAAATGCTGACTTTGATTTATTCTTCAAATGAACACTTTATTTTCCTTTGCATGTATCTGTAATTGTAGACATCGATGGGGCAGGATATGCTCACCTTTTCGCGAACAACTAGTATCATCACTATTTGATAGTGATTCATAAACAAATGCTCATGATATAGTTGGGATCGTACAACCAATGTACTTTTAGCTGCGATTTCTTATGAATATGGAAAGGGCTTTACCGCTTTTATTTAGTAGAGAATTCGTATGATTCTTTAAAGGGGTTTTCGCTGTATTTACATGTATTGGTTTTCTCGGTTTAATCTAGAACCTGATTTTATGAATTGAGTATTTGTATTCATAGGATCTCCGTTATGGTTTCAGTAAGTGTTTGCTCAAAGAATGACAATCTGAATTGTCCCAATTTAGTCTGTGCAACCTTTCTCTCTAATCTATGTGGGATGTATACCAGAAACTCTTGCATTTAAAACTAGTCTAGACAAAACCACACTTTTCTCTCTCCCATATGTCCCAACTATTTCTGCCTCCATATCAAGAATATCGTCATCAATACCTTCACATATATTGTGCACCCCTACAATGTTGATAATATGTTATAATCAATCACATGGCATCAACTTTAATTGTCTCCCGTAGGCATTTCGCGTTAGAATAGGTCCCCAGTAACCTATGCAGGTCGTAGGAGGCGACCAATTGGATAGGGTGCAGAGTCAGTGACGTAGTTTGTTGCGTGTCATTATACCCCGACGGCGTGGATCGTTGCTCATAATATCAATCACTTGAATGTCTTTTCCAGAGTAGATTCTTTACAGGCCGCCGTTATATTGCTGGAAACTTCACTTTCAATGTATACAATTCCTCTTAATGCCGTGTGTGTCACTGGTGTTTGACACTTACATGATGTGATATCATATATGATATTTACTCTTCGATATCTGGAGGAAATAAAGATTTTCTGTCTGTCTATTTCCGATGATTGATTAAATTTGTTCTTCTATATGTAAACTGAAAAACCTCAGGGGCATTTATACATTTTCATGCATTCTAATATTGCTTTTGTACAAGTTACAAGTTGAAAATGCCAACCAGATATATACACTCCTTCAACACTACGTTTTAGGCAACTTTTATTAACCTACATTAGAATAGCTGGGCCTACATCGGCCTTGTTTCGGTAGTCTATATTTGTGATAAGGTAAAAAAATCTCACACACATTAATCGAACCTGTTTTTATCTTTCATTTACCGCAATTCCACAACGTATACTGTATTACAAAAACATATTGCACATTCTATCTTGAAATCTTATGAGGGTTTCCACATATCAATAAACATGTCATTGTAATTACAACGTCTTAGCAACAATATACGCACTTACAAACAGTTTTGGAAAGAAGTCAAGTCCTTGAAAACTCGGTCTATACCTAAATACAGTAAACTACGGTTTTAATGAACACAAAGGGGCCACTAATTTTAGTTCGTTATAACCGTAGTTTGTTATAAGCATATGTCAAGCATATATACAGCAGTGGCCGGGCCAAAAAAATAAGTTCGTTATAACTGTCAGTTCGTTATAAACGTGTGCGTTAATAAACGTAGTTCACTGTTCTCAGTTACTAATTGTCAATGATTGACCCACTTCAAAATGTGACATACAATATATAAATGGCATATTTCCTGGCCCTTATCAGATTTTAGTGGAGATGATAGAAAAGCCAAGTAATTTAATTTGACCTGTTCGAGATAAATATATTAATCCTGTTTTCACCTTTCACCTTTGGTGTTTTACGTTAGTTCTTAATAATAAACTTACCAAATAGACTTGTATCAGAGATAAGATTCTAGAATCACAAGCAGGAAGTAGAAAGGGCTATACTTGTGATGATCACATATTTACATTATTCAGCATTATTCAATAGACACTTTTACTTAAAAGACATAAATTATATGTGCGATTTGTAGATTTCATAAAGCGTTTGGTTCTGTCTATCGTATAAGGTTATCGTCATCATATATTTGATATTGTAAGCCTCCTGCCAAGGCTCCGGTTAAAATGTTATTTCTTTGTTTTGTTCATGACCGCCTCCGTGGTCTAGTGGTAGCGGCTAGCGTCCGCCTGGAGAGCGGAAGGTCGGGAACTCGATCCCCGGCCGCGTGATACCAAAAGACATAAAAAGAAGCGTACTTGTTGTTCCCCTACCTGGCGCTTTGCATTACGGGGCTTAAACAAGGACTGGTCGGCTCGGAGTCAGTATATTGTGTATTCATTATAAACTGCGG
This sequence comes from Haliotis cracherodii, assembly GCF_022045235.1. Taxonomy (NCBI): domain Eukaryota; kingdom Metazoa; phylum Mollusca; class Gastropoda; order Lepetellida; family Haliotidae; genus Haliotis; species Haliotis cracherodii. Next base: position 9,424,937 of record NW_027266343.1, read on the forward strand.
CATGGTATCTCAGTGGGCAAGCACTATAAAGTCGGCATTGGTCCGGACTAGTAAAGCAGCCACACACATGTGCACGGACATCGCTATGTAAGTTCAATAATCTTGAACGCGACCTTTAACCCCAAACTAATGTTACAATGTATGTATGGTTAGGTATGGTTAGGTTAAAGCATGCGTGCGATGCAATCGAGAATTAAGCTAATAATTTGTCTGCGCCATTGATGTAAAGCAAGGTTGTTTCTTTAGCCCATTATTGTTTTTCATTTTTATTCATGAGTTATGCAGAAAAAAAGTAAACAGGGTGTTCAGTTATGTCCTGATCTATTGGAAATAGTAAATCAATGCTTTTGTTTGCAGGCGATGATATACTTGTGGCTAATACCATAGCTAATCTCCAGAATCAGTTCAACATTTTGGAAAGATCAGGTCTTTGAAAGGCATTTAGAAGTGAAAAACGTAAGGAAGAGAATATATGGATGTCAACTTCTTTATTATGAGGAACACAACGTTTCGGAGTATATGCTCACTCCTTCATCCTTCATCATTCACCTGATGAAGGAGTATATACTCTGAAACGTTGTGTTCCTCATAATAAAGAAGTTGACATCCATAAATTCTCTTCCTTATTTTGGCAAGATATTCGGATGGAATATCTGAATGGAAGCTAAATGTTAATTTGAATAAAACTAATATTTATATATTTAGGAGAGGTATCTAAAAGTATCTAAAAGTGCAAAATGAATATATAGAGGTAATTCCTTTTATTTATCAAATTCAACCAATTGCAATACGTTTGTATGTTTCTGAAGTATGGCGTTTTCAGAGGTTTGAGTCCATTGCAAAAAATACATTTACGAGCATGTAAAAATTTCTTTACGTCAACCGGCCCTTGATAGTATGGTTTGTGGCGAATGGGGTAGGTTTTCTCTTTATGTAATTTTTTAATTTGGAGTTCACACGATGTACGGCTTTTCCATTGGACGAGGGTTCGGTCACATGACCGTGGTTAGCCCTTTAAATGATCGGCCAACTGATCCATGATGACTAAAACATGTAACTGCCACATTTTTATTAACAATATTAGAAATCTCTGCTGTTTATCGGGTCGGCCATTTTGACCTCTTGTACTTGATGTAAAATGTATTACGTATTACATATTAACAGATCATTCTCATCTAATGGTGATATTATTTGAATACATGTGTTGTGTCAGATGGGTTTTGCTGAGGAAATATTGTATTCCGCGATACAGCTGGTTGTTGTATGGCTGACTATGTAATCATGAAGTCACATGTACCAAATAAAATTGTGAATAGATCTAGCCATACATCCTTTGAAGTAAAAAAAAGGAATACAAATTATAAGAATTGACTTTCACTTTGTGTTGGTTCATTGGAGTATAAACCTTCATAGCGTGAGGGCCAAGCTGTATAAGATGTTAATACCAAGTATTAGAACTAAGAAAGACTATAAATTCTAAATGTCCGCTGTATAAGGTGATGGTTCGGTCATATAATATGATGCTTCATTGTCATATTATTGTTTATACAACATGGACTTTCAAGATACGAAACGTTTTTTTATCGTATGGATATAGTTATGTGTTGTTAAATCAAGGAGTTAGCAATTACATTATGTTTATTGATAAAATTCGACAAAGATAGTTGACATGTGGTGCTTTATATGACGGTACAAGGTATGATGCATATTGACCTTTTACAAGTCAAACTGCAAAAATATATCTCTTCCTTAACATCAAGGCACTTAGGAAATATAGTCAGTAGCTTTATACTTGGTTCAACGGATATTGCTATTAATTCTGGTCGGCATAAATCCATTCCTAAACATTTACAACTTTTGTCCATTATGCAAGTCCCATGATGAGGATGAATATGGTATTCTGTTTCTATATAACGAATATAATGTTTTAAAAAAAATGTATATTGAAAAATATTTCTATGTTTACAATAATGTATTATCTATCGTTCGACTTCAGACACCTCAGCGACTCTGTACACATCAATTTTGCTATATTCTGGAAACATTCATTGGAATTAAGGAAACAAACAATGAGTCATTTAATTCACAAATTTTTGTGTTTATATTGTATTTTTATACGTGTATATGGGTCGGAAACCTTTTATGCAAATCTTGATCTTGATCTGGTCCGATACTTATCATAAATTTGCCTTGATTTATTAAATTTAGTAATTAATGTCAGGGAGGAAAAAATGATGTATGGCTTATTGGTGCGAATGTATAGGTGTTATATCGATCATACACACTTCACTGTACCACACTTCAAAAACTCCGTAGATCGATTAGATGTTGAGGATGAATATGGTATTCTGTTTCTATATAACGAATGTGTGGTTGTTAGTGTGTGTGTGTGGATACATAAAAGTCTCTCAAACACCATGTTCTTTGTTTGCTGATTCATATTCTAAAACATTTTAAAAATCAAACTATTGTCAGCGTGTGTGTGTGTGTGTGTGTGTGTGTGTGTGTGTGTGTGTGTTTCAGCTACAGCTAAAAGAACAGATATTTCATTATTTAAAAACCATGAGCCTAATTTTATTAAAAAGAACAACACCTTGCAAAAATGTCATTTTTCTTTTCTTTCAACAGTGTGAGGCATAATTATTTATTTCAAGAAATTTCTGAGGCGGAATATCAAGTGCTTCATCTCTTATACATGCACATGTGTTCCGCTACTGTTGTTTGATTGATCTCTACATAGCAAAGCGACATTCACTCTGGCAGACAAAGGAGATACTTTCCGTATCGTTTTTGCTATGTTGTCTCACTCTTCATTTATTCCTCTCTTACAGGTTACACACAACCAAATGTTTTCCCATAGACTTCTATAGTAACGTTATAGCTTTTTAAAAAATAACTAGGCATTCAACAGCCATTACATTTACATATGTGCACAGTCTGGCCTTAAAGC